>NC_083590.1:32349181-32674181 GCF_027579695.1 Neoarius graeffei | reverse complement strand
GCCAACCTAACTCTTTTAATGAGAGGATTTGGATTTAAAGACACAATTATTTACTCTATTTACTATTTGCAGTCAAAACCTGCTGATGTGATAACAGACAAGTTATTTTAAGGATAATAATAATAATAATAATAATAATTATAATAATAATAACTCTTATCTTTGCACGGTTTGTCTGATCGAAGAAGACGTCTATGACAAATGAACCTGAGCGTTGCTTGGTAACACTGTGACCTGGGCATTACTTAACCTTACAAATGGTCATTCTATGGCGTGAAAAAAGTAAGAAATAGGGCTATTAGATATAAATAGAAGATAGCACCGTCATCTTATCGCTCCAGGTTTGATCCTGAGCTCAGGTTACTGTCTATGATTGATTGAAGTGTGCGTTTCCTTACATGCACGTGTTATGGAAAAGGGAGTATTCACCTGACACTGAGGTTTAGTCCCATACCTTGGTTGTAAAAGTCGAGCAGATCTTACAGTACTTACTATGTGTACGATACGTCCTATACACACTACATGTCATTGTGAAAATCGATCACCTTCGTCAGTGATGCGATCAGTACCTTTGCACTTTTTGAACATCGAGTGCATGGCGAGCTCGTTAAAGTCAATCTGGAAGCATTACAGCTCAGGGTAAATGAATGATCAGCGTCGAAAGTGTTTTTGAGTTAAAGAGAAAAAGGGACAGGTTTAGGACTGAGACTCCCCGAAGCCATCTGCACAGCCACAGCAGCGTCACACCTGTTCCTTTCTTGTACTCTCACTCAAACGTATGAAACCAGACACGACCACGGCTTAATGATGGGAGGGCCACGCTGCCTGAGCACTACTGCATTACACAACGGCTCATTACTTCCTTATAAATTGTCATGAAGCAATGATAAAAACAATGCGCTATCTGTGCATCTAAATATGGTTTTCACACACACACACGCACACACACCTGCTAGCTGTGCTGGGTGATGAACGTGCAGACATTTTGGCCAAATGCCAAGTATCAGGATGTGGCTTGTTTAATTAGTGATGTCACCCAAATGCTGTTTTCTAGCTCATCAGGATCATGCACCAATCAAATTGCCTTTTTTTTTTCGTCTACTTTGACAGGCTTTCTGACTGCTCATTTATTTTAAAAAACATAGTCAAGTTAAGCTTTAACAAAAAAAAGACTGTTATTTTAAATGACGCTCATTTTTTTTAATTAGTATGTTCATGAGAAACCAAGTCGGTCATTTTCTGAGCTTTGTCATGAACGAGGCTTGTCTTGCGAATGCTTTGCATGTTGAGAGCTCTTTCTCTGTCTTTTTTTTTTGTTGTTGTTGTTTTTTTCACAAAGGCTGTCAATTTGCTTTGACATCAGTTACCGTGGAGGGCAAAAGATGAATTATTGATGGCCACACCATCTCCTGGAACCCGAGTTCCAGATCGATAAAAGGCATTGATGGCTTACAAATTTATCAACAAGAGCCGGATGTATCAAGTGAGACAAGCGAGCGACGAGTAGCACGAGGGCGGAATTTGAAACGGGTTAACGTGTTGGACGAAAAGCACGACTTTCATCGAATATGTTTAATATATCCTGAGGTCGAGGGGAATGAAAAACGTTTACGAGATGCTTTCTTTTTTGCGCTTCCTTTCCATCTGGAGCATCGACCACTGTTGGTCAAACACTCCGGCTCCAGCTGACAGGTGTCTGGACTTCCTGCTCGCTCTCTCTCTCTCTCTCTCTCTCTCTCTCTCTCTCACACACACACACATCTTCCTCTGTCTTTCACTCCTGTTAATCCAATACCCTCTTGCCAATTAACGACTCCCTCTCTTCACCTTTGTTATCGCGACATGAGCTCACACACTTTTTCACTTGCATTCACACACAATATGCACAATCTCTCTCTCTCTCACGCAGTCACGCACATACAAAACCCACCTCCCTGTCTTCCTCCTCTCTCTCTCTCTCTCTCTCTCTCTCTCTCTCTCTCTATTTATTTTCCTGCCTCCATCTGGACCAGGCTGATATTGTAATCGCCCTAATGCACATTGCCTTCCCCTCACACTTGCACACAATGTGCCATCCTGACAATCCCCCCCTCCACTCCAATACCCCCTCCCCTCCAATCCCCTCCCCACCCACCCACCCACCCTCTTTTTTTTTTTTCCGATAAGCCAGGGATGTGCGTTTAATGAATACAAAAGCCCGCGCGCGCGCACACACACACACACACACACACACACACACACACACTGCCAGCAGCTAATCTTATTGAATAGGTGCTTTTCAGCGATGCAGAACAGCGATGATGGTGCCAGGAGTGAAGATGTAACCTGTTATCTGTGCGCCTCCTCCATTTTCCCGTCACCGAATTTACATTTAAAGATTAGCTGTGAAAAGGTAGAAAAGATTCGGGGTGGCGAAGGTGTTAGGATGGCTGTGTGTGTGTGTGTGTGTGTGTGTGTGTAGTCGCACATGGGCATGAAGTGTTACAGGGAGGGATATGGAATGAAGATGGTGAGAAAAGGCAGACAAAAAGGGAAATTTGGGTTGGTTTCAGTTCTAGTTTTCCTTTGCTGATATATATATATATATATATATATATATATATATATAGAGAGAGAGAGAGAGAGAGAGAGAGATGTAGAGATCCAGGGCATCTTTGTATATTCATAGATGATGGAAAGTATGCGATGCGTATTTTTGACTTGGTCAGTGAGAAATCGAACATAGAAAGGTATTTTATTGCTATGGACAGTATATGGTAAATGTATTATTTTAGAAGATGCTTTTTTTTTTTTAAATACAATGCAGGCATGCGTTAAGCTGATCAGTAGAGTCTCAATGAGCTTGTGCAAGGTTCATGCATTGGTTGACGCTTTCAAAATCTTACTAGTTCTTATTTGTACTAAAATTTCATTCATTTCTCTCTCTCGTTTTTTTTTTAAAGCGCAAGACTCGTCGGTTCCATGCTTTATGGATTTGCTCCGCCTATTAAAGTCGACGCATGGATTTCGATACACGTTTTTATGAAAAGGCCAGTAAAGAGGAGTGTAATTAAGATTTGTTTTGATCCCCGGAGGCTTCAAGAGCTCTGGATCAATACACAAAGACAGTAGGCCCCTGTCCACATATCGACGTATTTAGTCGATCACGGCTCGCCCTGTAGAAAACTGAAAGGCAGAGAAGTAAAAATATGGATGGCTAGAACTGACGCCAGGCGCGGCCGTCTTTTCAAGCAGGCTGTACTTGAAGCAGTACAGTCGGCGTTTGAAATATCCCACTGCGAATTCATACGCTGCTTCGGAATTAAACTTGATATTGAATTTCGAATGATATTCAGTGATGTTTCCACTGTGGTGGAATGAGAAAGACAGAAAGAGAGAGGGGGCGGGGGGGGGGGACTGGGTGGTGTTACATCGACCAGCTCTACTCATCTCCGTCTTCCTTTCGTGTCTTCTCTCCTTCTCCTCCGTTTCTCCTTTCTCCTCCAGTTCACGCTCGTTCATTTCGAAAGCCTTCTCCCGGCGCTACCAGGGAAATTGCCGCGATCGCTTGCTCACTCGCGCAGCTTGCAGGAAAATTGTGTTGTTGCCAAATGATCAGCAGGTGCCTGTGAGAAGAATGCCCAGTGTCAATTATTTTTCAGCAGAGCCAATTCATAAAAGTGGCAGAGGCATAAAACAGCCGCAGTAAAGAGAAAATCTAAGAAAGAGGGGCTGAACCTCTCCTTTTCAGCACGTTCATTTTGTTAAATGGCTGCCACTGAATGGAGCAGGACCCCTGGCAGATCCGAAGTGTGCGAATTGAATAGGGAATTGTGGTGAATTACTTGGCATTATCTCCCCATGAAAGACTGAAGAGACTGTTTTAACATAACAGCATGTCAGACATCAAGAAGCAGCGCCATTAGGGTTGCAATGCCGCGTTAGAAAGCAAATACCTTGATGGGTTGGTTTTTTTCCGTTCTTTCTTTTCATTTAATTCTTGTCGTAGTGACCCAGTGCCAGGCGGAGCAGGCGGGGCCGTATCCAGATTGGATAGGTGAGATTCCACCGGTGAATCAAGAATGATGATAAAGATCTTAAGTACTTGACCTGAGAGGCGCGTACGCAAGCTTCATAGAAAGCAAGAGGCGGAGAACAAAGCCAGCCTCGGATCCTGTTTACGGTTGTGTACGTGGCTTTTTTTAAACTCCTGGGAAGGAATTGCCCCTGCCAGGAGCCGTTCCTGAGCGGCCAAGGCTTCCGGCACGAGCAGGTTGCTACAGTACGCAGATTATAAAAATACCATCCCCTGGAGAAGCTACGGAGAACACTTCAGGTCATCCCAGTTCAAGAGGAATAGTGCAAAGTGTCAGAAGTCCAACATGTTATTTAACTTCCTGTCACATGATCGCCATCTCTTTTTCATTTCCATTTCCACCTGAGCAAACACACCTGCACTGATGTGCCCGAGAACGGGTTCGTTGGCTTTATTTTCCAAAGCATTACACACTTATGTTGTTGTTGTTGTTGTAGTAGAAGAAAGAATAAGGTGACCTGGCCAACAGGGCATCCGTCACTAATTAGTGAACAAAACAGGAGGATAAGGGTCTGGGTGGAGAGCGGAGAGGACAGCGATCCATGCCATATTGATCCATGCTGACAATAAGTGTATCAATTAACCTTTATATGTGAGACAGCCGTTAATGACCCGAGCTTCTGGCTGCTGACCCACAGAACCACCTCCACTCAACTAGTGCTAACCGAGGTGGAAAAGATGGCTTTATGCCTTCAGAGGAGACACTTTTGTACGCACAATAGAAATGTTTGTCCTATGGGATATATATTTCTGATAAGAAAGATCTATATAGACGTTTTTAGCTCTATGCAGGCATGTAACCATTCACCCAATTCATGATACCGGGTTCGATTTTCCCATGACTGCTTTGAAAACAATTAAATGAAGAAAATTTTCCGACCAAAAAAAAAAAAAAAAGCAACATTTATTTTCCGATTATTTATCAGAACCTTTTGTTTCATTTTCTTAATAACTAACAATAATTACTTACCCCTTTGTAAAGGCTGGGGTAAAGTATAGCCTATTATTCTGTCCACTTTCACTGGATATGAGCAATCGCACACTCGGATTGGCGACTCTACTACAAGGCTATCAGCTCATATACCGTGAGTAGAGAAAAACAAAACGACGGAGCGCATCAAGTCAGATACATCACTTTGTTATCAAGTATTTAAAGGGAAACAAATAGCTAAAAGAATATAGTTTTTCCCCAGTATCTCCTGTTCCGCACTCCAGCCCAGGTGGTGGCGGTAATGCACCTTTGAGTTGGTTTGCCAACTTCCAAAAAACCCTAAAGAAGAAGAAGAACCAACCGAGGGCGAAATAAAAACTCTACTTGAAAACAAAACCCCCCAAAATACAAAAAAGCAGCAAAATATGGCATGAAAGTATTTAATAGTAAGAACGTATCTTTTTTTATTTTTCAAGAATTATTATTATTACATTTTTCTCAAATTGCGACTGTCATTTCGCCGGTTTGTTTACATCCAAAGCGGAAATTATTTTGTCAGACGTTTTGTATAAAGCTTTTATTGATCGAATGTGCAAAAAAAAAAAGCTCTGTTTCTCAAAATCCAGTGAACGTGGATCGAATAAAACAGTTATTCCACTCAATCTCGTCGTACACGGCTCATAGCCAACTCGGTGCTACGCGCCCAGTCGGCTATCAGCTCATGTACGACTCGATTTCGTGGAATAACTGTTAAATAGCTTATTAACTAAAACGTGCCTTTTGTTAAAAATGAAAAAAGTGAATAACAAATCCGTCTTTTCCTTCATAAACGTTGATGACCATTTGTACTTCTTCCATTTGCTTCTCTTTTCTTCAGCTTTCAGTAAAAAGAGAGCCCCGGTTTCTTTTTAAATCTATTTGTACACAACCGCACAACAGCTTTAACAATCAGCTGTGTTTTTGTGGCATTAGCGCTGCGTTACTTCCGCCGATGGTGAAGTGCATTCCTGCAGTTGTACGTTACTGCGCCCTCTGCCGTCTAAACAATGCAATTACAACTAGGAAAATCTCAGATGACACAGCCTGAGAATAATCACGATTCATTTGAATCACCACAAATTTGTATCGCGATTTATCATCGCACGATATATTGCTGCACGCCTAGCTCGATGACCCGTACTAGGCTCCTGTCCCGTTTGTGAAAAAAACATGTCGATCGGATCAAATTGCTTTTTAATCGTGGTGATTTAAAAGATCGTTTTTACGAGCTGATTGTTAAAGCTGTTTTTTTTTAACCGTACTAATTAAAAGGGCACTTTTCTTTGTGTAATTTGTAAAGAGGTTAAAAATCCATTGGGAATTAAGACCATTAGGTATTAACTAGTTTCACGCAGCTGAAAGTTTCCAGATCGTGGTTTGCTCATAAAAAAAAAAAAAAAAATGCTGACCAGCGCCTTTCAGAGCGCAGAGACAGAGAAGGTATGGATGGACTTGGAATGCCTGTGGTATGGATTTGCGGTATGGAGTGTTATTTCATGCCCTCGCGATCCCTCTCTGATTTATTCCTTCCAAAATACACTTCAGCGCCAGCGCTTAAATAAGTGCAGATTGTGGCAGAGCGGAGATTAAGACCATACCCCGAACACAGAAAGGGGGCTCTCATGGAGCAATAAAATGGCCGAGCGTATAAATCTGTCTCGCCTTATAAGGTCAGAAATGTTTTAAGTTGTTGCAGGGTGTTTTTACACGCGCCAGTAATCGCATTTCCATTCGTCTTTATGTCTTTTTATCAACATCTGGTTTCGTGCACCATACTTCAGTAACAAGTATTCTTTTATAGGACAAGCATTCCCAGCTCTGCTTGCGCTATTAGCTTAGCCTTGACTACTGCTCTGAGTGGCGACCTCCACATATGTTTGCCATTTCTCCGTACCATTTACAAAATGTTATAACTATTCAGGGGCGAGCGAGCGAGCGGGTTTGTGTATCTGTGTGGGTGTTTCTTCTTTCCTTTCACTTTTTCCATAAGCCGTGAGACTTCTTTTTTTTTTTTTCGTTCTTAATACTCTTTTCAACAACCGAACAAATCACTCGCCGCGTCTCAGGAGTTTGGTGAGAACGGTTTATCCCCTAAAGCACAGCTCTGTCTGCACGTCCCCTACATATAACCATATAGAGAAAGAGAAGAAGAGAGAGTGGGAGGACGAGAAGGCAACAACTCTTCGCTGTTGAGAAGCCGAGCCATTTGGCGCTTAAAAGGATGCGTCTGTTTTGAGCCGTTCCCCTCCTCCGAGGCCGATCAACAAACACACACTTTGGCAGCGGTGGAAAGATATGATCTTAATCTGCTATTTCCTCTTTGGCAGTATTAAATTGTCCACATAATAATTCGCAGCTGTACTGGGAGAGAAGGTAACGCTACAGCTGCACCGTTTGGAAATTTCATATATTCTTCGTCTTTATTTTTCATCATTTCGTCCTTTCCAACTGCTTCTATCCACAGCGTGCGTTGTTTGCGTCCGTCTGATTATGTGTGACAAGCGCTACGTTTGCTAGCACGACCACACTTCGCCAGGAATGTTTTTAATCCATCCAAAACAAGATCAATATTTGAACCACTTCCATAAAGCTACGTGGCAGCGACTCCCCTGCCGAATGGCAGTTTGTTGATGGTGCGGAGCCTTGAGCTATCTCTCTGAACGGCCGACACGAATCGAAACGTTGATAGCCGATCACGGATCGAAGAGACGTACACGTATTAAGATCCCTTACAGAGCACGACTCTTTAAAAAGGCCCTTTGAGTCAGCTGAGTGCTGTCGGCACTTGTGTTTATGCGCATGTGTCTTTGCGTGTGATAAATTAGCACTATAAGTGTAGTTGGCTTTATCTACCGTTGGCACCATATTCCTCTCCCCCGTAGGATTTGGGGGCCCAAATGAAGAGGAAGGTTGAAACAAGAACGGCTTTATTCAAAACAACTGTTTGTGTGTAATTACCATATGAAAGGTAGCTTAGAGTCAGGCAAATCCGCACACTTGTCTTCAATTATTTATCTGCGTGGAGTGTGGAGGGAGCGGAGCGGAGCGGATGGAGCGGTGCCATGAAAAGGAAAAGAGGAGGGCCTTTGGGAACACACTATCGCACATTATGAGATGGAAATAGAGTGACGCCACCAGACTGGATTAGGAGTACTAACGGGACTGAGAGTTCAGGACGGTTCCTGACACAGATTCACAGTTCATTAGCATCGGTTCGTATTTTATTAGATCCTATCGCAGAGTGTGAAACGGAGATGAGAAATGCAGCCCAAAAAGAAATTCCCTGAATGAGAAGTTCATTGAGGTGCCAACATTTACGCCTTCGCACAGGATCGTACGACTTTTGACCGCTTGCGATGACGATACACAATAAACATGGAACTTCGATGTGTGAACTCGCAGGTCTAGATCTTGAAAGCCAATAGAAAACAAGATGTTCGGAGTATGGTGTCTTTAGTTCAGGGGTAGGCAGTTATTTTTTCCATGGGGCCACACGAGAAACAGAAAATTTTGTGGAGGGCCGGACCAAAAGGCTGAACTAAATTCTGCATAATATTAATTGTATTTCTTTATATAAAGCAGTAAATAACTAACCTGGGCCCGCCCATCCTAAGCGTGACGCAACACGAGGGCCTGTTGCGAGCTTAGTCTGGCCAGGCAAGCTATCTACAGCTCTTCCAAGCTCCCGAAAAATCGGGAACCGATCAACTTTGAGCATCTCCAACGGCCCTGGGTAGAGGCGTGTTCAAGGCACTGACGTAGTAGAACTGCGACCGGAAGCCATAGATTGTTTACAGAATCTATGCCGGAAGCGCTTCATTCACGCTTCCGCATCTATTACGCATAGATGCTGTATTGAAAGCATTCAACGGGAAGTTCTCATTGAAAACGGAGCAAAGAGCAGCCCTGGAGGTATTTATTGAAAGGAAGGATGTTTTCACCTTGCTCCCGACCGGCTTCGGTAAGAGTTTAATCTACCAGTTAGCCCCGTCGCGTCGCATACGTCAAAGGAAAGAGTGATGTGATTGGTTTAAGCTTCGTCACAGCCTTTTCTGGCTTCGACCAGTAGCAAACTGAGGCATTTCAGGGAGGCGGGTCAAACACGGGCTCTGGGAAACGGTTGGGCTTAATATCTTGGCCAGACCAAATGCTCGCAGAGCTTTGTCACGTTAGCCAGGCTAGTAAATAACATTGTTTTCACAAGCTGCTAAGACTGGTAAGAGTCTGGAAAAAACGAGGTTGCCTTACAAAAAATGTCATTTATTCAATCGAATTTCCCAAAACGATAGTTAACAAAACGTGAACGTTTGTACCATTTTTTTTTCAGTCACACTCACCCCAAAACACAATAAAGACATCACAATATTGTCTTTCTACTCCAAATATCAAGCAAGATACATCATATTATAATGATGATGCCGTGTAGGTATCAGATCTACAGATCGGCTCGGGCTCCGGCACCTGCTGGTGACGTCACACGATGTGATTGGCTGGACCGTTTGAAGGATGACGTACAAGTTTGTGGTTGGTCTGGACAAATTACGGAAGTAGTTATCGCGGGATTAGATTTCGTGGGATTTCATGTCGCGCGCGTTGCGTTTTTGTTGAACACAACTTCAAAATAAAAGCAGTGCACATTCAGTCCATGCATGAGATAAAATTAGAAAATACGTTTATTTTGTAATTTCTAATTAACCTTACGCGGGCCGGTCAGAATGAACCAAAGGGCCGGATGCGGCCGCGGGCCGTAAAATGCCCAGGTCTGCTTTAGGCCAAGTTTACATTAGACCGTATCTGTCTCGTTTTCTTCGCGGATGCACTGTCCGTTTACATTAAAACGCCTGGAAACGCCGGGAAACGGGAATCCGCCAGCGTCCACGTATTCAATCCAGATCGTGTCGGCTCCGGTGCTGTGTAAACATTGAAAATACGCGGATACGCTGTGCTGAGCTCTAGCTGGCGTCGTCATTGGACAACGTCACTGTGACATCCACCTTCCTGATTCGCTGGCGTTGGTCATGTGACGCGACTGCTGAAAAACAGCGCGGACTTCCGCCTTGTATCACCTTTCATTAAAGAGTATAAAAGTATGAAAATACTGCAAATACTGATGCAAATACTGCCCATTGTGTAGTTATGATTGTCTTTAGGCTTGCCATCCTTCCACTTGCAAGTGGTAAGTGACTTGCGCACAGCGGCTCAGTCCCGAATCACTGCTCGTGCGCTTCACTCGCGCGCTCTGTGAGCTGCGCAGGGCCGGAGTGCGCACCCTCCAGAGGGCACTCGCTGTTCAGGGCGGAGTGATTTGGAGCGCAGCCGCTGAGGAGGAAGCGCTGAGCCGCACTGACACATTTCAACTTATGTGCCGTCTAATTAGTCATGTGATTAGCGTATCCGTGTATTGGCGTTGCTGTGTGCACGCGAATCGTTTTTAAAAACGTTAATCTGATGATCCGCTGATACGGTCTAATGTAAACCCCACCTTAGTTGGTAAAGAAGAAGAAGAAAAAAAGGAGCTGTTTATTATTGCGTCGAGGTCACACCAGCCTTTTTCCTAGCTGTTTTCTTCCTGCTGCTTGCTTCCGCACATCTGGAGAAGAAAAAAAAAAAAAAGCAGTCTTGTCCACCAACAGTCTTGTGGGTTTTTGTGGTAAAATTCATGTTTTGTTGTCTTTTTTTTTTTCTCTGCCTGCTAGGATTTTCTTGTTAGCAGTGTTGGCACTTGTACTATTCTCCTCCCGTCCATACCGTATGTATGTGGAAAGACAATCTCAGACAAAAGCTACATCAGAGCACTCTATAAAATCCTACAAGTGTGAAGCGTAAAACAAGAACAAGTAAAGAATAAGTGGGATAAGTAGGGAAGGAAAAAAAAAAGCCCCTGCTTCGGTTGTACGTAGAGACAGATGAAAGGGAAAAGATGGTAGAAGGAAGAATTTATCTGGGTGGGGTACGCCATTGTCTGACACTGTCATTGAATTTAGATGCGGAAAAAAAAAAAGATGGAGAGGATAATATCTGCAGGATCCAGAATCTAACCTGAACACAGCACAGGAAACCAGGGGAGGAGAAAGGAAAGCAAGAGAGCAACTCGGTGCACATACTGCGCAAGAGAAAGAGAGAGAGAGAGAGTTATCTAATAGACATCCAGCGTCAGCGCCAGAAACCACAGAAGTATAGGAGCAGAAGAGCAGCACAGAGGAGGAATGGGAAAACCCAAGTCTATGGGATCACATGAAATCTCATTTAGCGTTGTGGGTTTGTTTCCTCATTTCACCAAGCCAGTTGCGGTTATATAGCCGTATTCATCACCATAATGTATTTTTAAGATCTCTTTCCTGGAATAGCAGCAAATCGAACTTTTAAGGACAGTTACAACAGACCACCGCTGTACTGGATGTCACCAGGTATACGCGAGTTTGGTATAACCGTGTCACTAACGATGACTTTTGTCTCTCACGATGGTCACCAAGTCGGATCAGGCAGTTACCGTATAGTGCCATCGGTTCTGGACGTGTCTTGAGCAGAAAACTGGCAACGCTACAACTTTGATGACCATCCATCCATTATCCGTAACCGCTTATCCTGTGCAGGGTCGCGAGCAAGCTGGAGCCTATCCCAGCTGACTATGGGCGAGAGGTGGGGTACACCCTGGACAAGTCGCCAGGTCATCGCAGGGCTGATACAGAGAGACAAACAACCATTCACACTCACATTCACACCTACGGTCAATTATCTCATCTCATCTCATCTCATTATCTCTAGCCGCTTTATCCTGTTCTACAGGGTCGCAGGCAAGCTGGAGCCTATCCCAGCTGACTACAGGCGAAAGACAGGGTACACCCTGGACAAGTCGGCAGGTCATCACAGGGCTGACACATAGACACAGACAACCATTCCCACTCACATTCACACCTACGGTCAATTTAGAGTCACCAGTTAACCTAACCTGCATGTCTTTGGACTGTGGGGGAAACCGGAGCACCCGGAGGAAACCCACGCGGACACGGGGAGAACATGCAAACTCCACACAGAAAGGCCCTCGCCGGCCCCGGGGCTCGAACCCAGGACCTTCTTGCTGTGAGGCGACAGCGCTAACCACTACACCACCGTGCCGCCCACGATCAATTTAGAGCCACCAATTAACTTAACCTGCATATCTTTGGACTGTTATGAAACCCATGCAGACACGGGGAGAACATGGGCGGCGCACTGTCGCCTCACAGCAGGAAGGTTCTGGGTTGGAGCCCAGTCACCAGCGAGGGCCTTTCTGTGCGGAGTTTGCATGTTCTCCACGTGTCCGCGTGGGTTTCCTCCGGGTGCTCCGGTTTCCTCCACAGTCCAAAGACATGCAGTTAGGTTAACTTGGGCGGAAGTGCCCTTGAGCAAGGTACCAAACTCCTAACTGCTCCCTGGGCACTATAGTATGGCTGCCCACTGCTCTGGATGTGTGTGGGTGCGTGTGTTCACTGCTTCAGATGGGTTAAATCAACACAGAGGATGAATTTCACTGTGCTTGAGTGTACATCACACATCACATCACATTATCTCTAGCCGCTTTATCCTTCTACAGGGTCGCAGGCAAGCTGGAGCCTATCCCAGCTGACTATGGGCGAAAGGCGGGGTACACCCTGGACAAGTCGCCAGGTCATCACAGGGCTGACACATAGACACAGACAACCACTCACACTCACATTCACACCTACGGTCAATTTAGAGTCACCAGTTAACCTAACCTGCATGTCTTTGGACTGTGGGGGAAACCGGAGCACCCGGAGGAAACCCACGCGGACACGGGGAGAACATGCAAACTCCACACAGAAAGGCCCTCGCCGGCCCCGGGGCTCGAACCCAGGACCTTCTTGCTGTGAGGCGACAGCGCTAACCACTACACCACCGTGCCGCCCCTTGAGTGTACATGTGATAAATAAAGACTTCTTCTTCTAAAGAACATGCAAACTCTACACCCCGTCGGCCACCGGGCTCAAACCCAGAACACAGGCGACAGTGCTAACCACTACACCACCGTGCCACCAGTTTGATGACCTGTCATCGTTCTTATCATTGTGGAGAAGGGTCACGCAATTGTCAATCATGGTGACTGGTCAACATCCAGAAACACGTCTAGGCGAGAAAACACAAAACATTCTGACATGCTAGACTTTTTGTCAGGGAGTCATGGGGCAGCCCAGACGCTGTTCTTGGATTGCGTCGATCAAATCGTGTCAAAATCAGGCCGAATTCATGCAGTCTGACCCCCAGCCGAAAGGAACCACATTATACTGCATTCATTTAATGAATTCTGAAATCTGGTTATATAACAGCAGCTCCAGCAGTAGTTCTGATTGCAAAGGTTTATATTAAAGTCTCATCGCATTATCTCTAGCCGCTTTATCCTGTTCTACAGGGTCGCAGGCAAGCTGGAGCCTATCCCAGCTGACTACGGGCGAAAGGCGGGGTACACCCTGGACAAGTCGCCAGGTCATCACAGGGCTGACACATAGACACAGACAACCATTCACACTCACATTCACACCTACGGTCAATTTAGAGTCACCAGTTAACCTAACCTGCATGTCTTTGGACTGTGGGGGAAACCGGAGCACCCGGAGGAAACCCACGTGGACACGGGGAGAACATGCAAACTCCACACAGAAAGGCCCTCGCCGGCCACGGGGCTCGAACCCGGACCTTCTCGCTGTGAGCCGACAGCGCTAACCACTACACCATCGTGCCGCCCGTTTATATTAAAGTGCTCATCCTAGTATATATTCAAAACTAACAAACAAAAAGAGAACAACGAAAAGCGTATACGTCATTGATATGGTGAAGCGAAACGATTACATCTTGAACATTTATGGAAGGCGTCTCCAGTGTCAGTGCTTTGTAACCATCAGCATCTTTTTTGCCTTACAAACGTCAGGAGATTATGGCGGCACGGTGGTGTAGCGGTTAGCACTGTCGCCTCACAGCAAGAAGGTTCTAGGTTTGAGCCCAGTGGCCAACAGGGGCCTTTCTGTATGGAGTTCACATGTTCTTCCCATGTCCACGTGGGTTTCCTAACAATCCAAAGACATGCACTTAGGTTAACTCTACCGTAAATTCCCCGTAGGTGTGAATGGCTGTTTCCCAAATACAGAAATGGGAGGGTTACAGCATCCGGGGTAAAACTATGCTCCGATTCATGTGACGTGGATCAATAGGGTCCACACGGGTCCACACCTGGCAACAGTGCTGGACAAGGAGGAAGAAGAAACGTCATAGCGATAGCGATAGCAGGAGCTAAATTGCTTCATGGACATTCCACAATGTTAAACGTAACTATAAATTTGTTAAAAAGTACAAAGTGTCATTCTTTAATAATTACAAAATAAAAAACGTTGGTGAATGGCTGCGGTATGGGAGGGGACATTTCCGGACATGCTATTTCCTGTTACATGTAAAACAACTGTCATTGTTTGTCCTTTATTACGAGACCAGTCACTCGGAAAGTTTACAAAAATCGCTGGCTCCTGGTTGGTTTGTTTTTTTGTTTTCTTTTCTCCACTTTCTTCCTTTGTTACAGTGACTGTGTAGTGAAACGAATGCTTTGTGATTAACACGCGTGCTCTAACGCTGTATAGAATCATACTGTCGAATTAACATCGCCAGTGCGGATAAGACGTGCTAACTATGGAACGTGTTAACACGTCAGAGAGAGAGAGAGAGAGAGATGCCTTGTTCTCTTTTTTTTGTGTGTAATTTACTTTCATTTCATCTTGGTTGTTGTCATAGCAAGCACTGTTACAGCTTCAGACTCCCAGAGTGAAAGATATTGAAAGTCTAACATCATCAGCGTGATGACTCACACGCCCTCTCCTCTCCTTTCCTCTCCTTTCTTTTCCTTTCCGTTCCTTTCCTTCTGATTCTCTCTTTGCTCTATTTCGCTTTCCTTCATCAGCCCCCGTGCCGTCCGCAAGTTTGATTCGGTTCTTCGGAGCGTTTCTTTCGCAGCAAAAACGAGGGACGCTAATGCTGGAAGACAGCGCCCCATTTTACGAGTCAGACACGAGGTGCCGTGGATTCGGGGCGAGACCGAACATCCAGCTTTACTGCCGTTTATTTATTTATTTATTTATTTATTTTTGATCGTCATCTTCTTCAGCTCTTCTTCTGCAGCGCCCGTATTTCGCAGTGTTTTCCAGTAAATGTAATTAACGCATTTTGCGCACACACAATAAGCCACTCACCTCATCCACATCATCGCAGGTCTGCAGTGCTGAGTCGTCATGGCAACAGCGACGGCCAGGGCAACCGGTCACCGGGGTCAGCGGACCTTGAATTCCACTGTCCCTCTGTGCCAGTGTAGATAATGACGTCACCAAACATTTAATCGGCGACTCATTTGTTAACACACACACTGTTGTCTTAATAACACCATATGACCCCAAAACATCACATTGGGTTCTCAGTTCGAGGTCATTTCCAAGGAAACCGAGGTTCTCAGTTAGACGGCGTGTAAGAGGTGCGAAGTCGCATGGAATTGATAACGAACGGCTGAACTTGAAATGATTTAAATCTAAAAAATGAGGTCACGAATAAAAGATCATTCTTTTGAAATATGGATTTCTAAATAATGACAATTTCAGGCTTTCGTCTAAACCGGGGAACGGGGGCGCTGCGCCCTCTTAAGGCCAATTTATGCTGACAACCCAGTCCTCGCAGATGGCGTCGCAGACAGCGTCTGCGTAGCCCCCCCACCTTCGCAGACGCTCTGCGCGCACCTCCCAAAAATTGTGACCACCGCAGAAGCCTCGCAGACAGCGTCGCAGACAAGAGGGCTCTGATTGGTCCACTCTACATCCGCTGTACACGCACTTCCGCTTCCCTACTTTCCCGGTTTGGTTTGTTTTCACGACCGGCATTTTTAAAAACACGAGCGAAGATGGAGCAGCACGAAGAGCGGTTGATCGAGGAAGTGAGGAAGTACGGACATCTATACGACTCCAGTTCTAGTCATTATAAGTAACCGGAGGATAAACACTCCACTAACCACACCCACCAACTACTCCTAGCGATTTCGCGACTTCGCGCCCCCTTGCGTTGTAGCGGTGAATAACATCGCGCACGCCTATTACTCCCCGCTCAACGATAAATTACAACTGTCTGTGAAAAGCTATCTGCGAAAGC
This sequence comes from Neoarius graeffei, assembly GCF_027579695.1. Taxonomy (NCBI): domain Eukaryota; kingdom Metazoa; phylum Chordata; class Actinopteri; order Siluriformes; family Ariidae; genus Neoarius; species Neoarius graeffei. The sequence goes on along the minus strand of NC_083590.1, from coordinate 32,657,967 downwards.
CTTGTCGCAAGAGCATGCAGAGGCCTTAAGCGGTCATACCAAAGACCATCATAAAAATGGTACCTACCGCCATCTGGCAAGGCACGCTGCAATACAGATGTGCATGGGGAGTTAAACTCTCATGGTTACCAGAGGACTAGCCCCCCACTGTAACCCTAGCTATGTAATAGGCGAGAGGCCGAGGGCTATGGAAACGGAGATCGGCGCCACCCGATGCGCCACATACAAGTTGGGCCTGGTTAGTACTTGAGTGGGAGACTGCCTAGGAATACCAGGTACTGTAAGGCGTGGGAAGGACTTTGACTTTGACTTTTGAGTTAACCTAACCTGCACGTCTTTGGACTGTGGAGGAGAACATGCAAACTCCAGACAGAAAGGCCTCCATCAGCCACTGTGAGTGGTTGTCTGTGTCTATGTGTCAGCCCTGTGATGACCTGGCGACTTGTCCAGGGTGTACCCCGCCTTTCGCCCGTAGTCAGCTGGGATAGGCTCCAGCTTGCCTGCGACCCTGTAGAAGGATAAAGCGGCTAGAGATAATGAGATGAGATGAGACTATAGTCTGGAGAACTATAGTTTCTAAAACTATAGTCTGTAATACTATAGTCTCCAGAACTATAGTATAGTCCTATAGTGACAAAAATACCATCAAAATAATATAGTCACGATGACTATAGTATATAACTATAGGATTTTTTCATAAGGGTGGGCTCGAACCTAGAACCTTCTTGCTGCGAGGCGGCAGTGCTAACCATTTTGGATTTTACCTTTAAAAATTGAATTTCGTTGTTAAACATTTGGCAACATTCAAATACATCGGCACATCTGTGAGTTTGGAAATAAAACGTGATTATTATTTATAGAATGATTATCGAATTTAAATATTATACCAAAAAAACCACCAGTAACATTACAGAAGAACCTCATAATACTTCGGTCATGATACACTAAATAAATTAAAACTGTAGCTGAAGGATCCAGCACAGGACACAAGGTTGATCTTATCTTATCCGGAGAGTACCATGTTGTGTGAAGTAGGAATTGTGGGGTTTTTTTGTTTTTTTTTAGTGTCCTAGCTTTGTTTTTCAGTGCAGTGTGGCACTGGCGCACAGGCTTGTTGATGCCCGGGGCGGATCTTGCGGAAGGCAGATAGAGGAGGCTCGGCCTGTACAGGGACAGCAGAGGTCAGGCCCTCAGGGGCTTCCGACTTTAATTACCTGAGGATGAAAACATGTCGGCCGGGCCAGGAGGAGAGAGTGTGTGAACGGAGGGGGATATCGGGGGGCAGAGACATCCTGCCCGCCCTGAGGTTCCTGACAGTGGCGCTATCTCTGCCTGGCCCGCGGTTCCTTCCATTCTCCAGGCCATTGTGTGCAGCAGGGCCGGGCCAGGAACGACTGGTTCCTGTTGGACTCGCGCTTTTTCTCTGTCCCTGGCCCTACTGACAGATTCCTCCTGTTTTGTTTTTGTTCGCTTTTTTTTTCTTTTTTTAAGCGAGCATACTGATGAGACTTTGTGATGTTATCTGCACAGCGTTTCTTCATTTACTCGTCTGATCCTGCTCAGTAACGGACATTAAAGTGAAAACTTTTTTAAATGAAATTTCTGTCCTCGTTTGTGGGCTTTTTTTTTTTTTAATGATGCGGATTCTTCCATTGAGGTCTACGTGTAAATGTGCTGAGCAGTGAAGCTTTGCACGTGCTGCAGCTTGTAAATAGAAAAAAAAAAAGAGTCTAACAGTCTAGTGACAAAGAGACTGCATGTGTGTGAGAGAAAGAGTGTTAATCCAGCGACGTGCGTACTACTAGCGCCTCCTAGTGAACAAGCGTAGCAGGATGAGTCACGTGTCTCTCCGAAGCTCCCTCGTTCTCTTTTGCTATCCCTATGAGATTAGGCAGAACGCTGAATTATATCTATCATCGGCGTGCTTTGATGAATGAGCTGTGCTGCGCTTTCGAGACAGAGTGTGCGCGCGCGTTTGGCCACGAAGCCCACCATGAGCACAACTTGGCTCCTGTTCAAACGAGCGGGCTGATTTGTGACTGATGAGATAATTGGCTTTCATGAATCAGCAGACGAAGCGGGGCACACTCTGTCGGCATCCTCGTGCTCGGTACTGGAAAGTGAGAAGTATTAAAAAAAAAAAAACGCACGCAAATATCGTACCGTCCTATATAGTTATCGCTTCATGAGCGTCCGGCCGAAGCCGACACCCCTTTACACACCTCCTGTTTGAGCCTGAAAGTAAAAACTCGTTCAGCATTAGGAACAGTGTGAGAGAAGTCTGTCGAGAGCAAGAGAAACGAGGAGCAGTCCTTATCTACAGCCTGCTCTGGGACTCCGGGTCACCAGATTGGACAGATGGCGGAGAAGCTGGAGACACACACATGCTGTCCCTGTTTTCCTTTCACTCATTCACTCACACAAGGAGTAAATAAGGTAGGGAGAGAAAAGAGTTTATTTCAGACACCCTGTGAGACGAATCTGTACGCACGAACATATAATTACACTTCGGAGGGGTATTTTTCAGCAGCTACCAACCGGAACGTTGACGGCTATCGCGGACTTTCTCGTAAAGCGAGTCATTTACATCTTTTCATACTAATGCTGTATCATCGGGCAGCGAAACACGCTTAGCGTAAAGCGCTATCCGCCTTCTTCCACATACACGAACGAGAATATACTCAGAGATCACGGGCAAGTTTGTTCTCTGGCCTTCTAGGATTCAAACTTACGATCTCTTTTCTGTCGCACCACTAGGGGGCGCATTCGAATAGCTATTTGAACTAAATGGACAATGTTTGGAAAATAAACCTAAACCGTTCATGACTAAATGGAGGTGAAAAAAGTTTAAGAGCTACACGTTGAAAGAAGATCACTTTACTTTAGAGTGGTAGGAAAGACTGATTGTCTCAGACTACATCCACACGACAACGAGATTTTTTTTTTTTAAATATCGCGTCCACATGGGCAACGGATCAGTAAAATATCAGGTTCGTATGGCAACGCAACGCTTGCTGAAAACGATGCAATACACATGCTACACCTCTACGTGCGCTGTAAGACGGTCCCATCGGAGACACCAGAACAATAGAAGTAGACGCATGCGCATAACTGCGCATGCGCACAGTGACTATCCCTGTCACTGTCACTCGCACACACTTTCTCACTCCCTATCCTATGGATATAGTCGCTTTAAATCACGTGCTCGTTTTTTGAATGGAGACGCGGAAAGAGGAATGAACGGGGGTAGATGGAAGCCGGTACGCCAACATTCTGATATCCTCCAGAATTCTTTAATGGTCCGGAATAAACATCTGAAGAGGTGAGATCGCTCCTTTTTTTTCCCTATTTTTGCTGGCGGGATTGACTCTGCCCTAAGGGCTATTCTCTCACTCTCTCTCTCTCTCTCTCTCTGTCTCACTTTGCACCATTACACAATAAATATTCACAGTGAAAATATTTTGTAAGCGCGTTTCATGAACCAACTTATAGGATTCGTTGACAACTCGCATCGAGTTCGTTCCACTTCTACCCGGCGTGAAGCACTGACAGTCATGTGGTTGTGACGTCATTGTAAACAAATCCGTTCTACTCATCCAGACGACTTCGCAACGGCTCCGTTGCCAGATTTTTCCACTCTGGAACCCGTTCTCAAAAGATTTCGTTTTGGGTGCCCCAAAACGCCGGTGCCGTGTGGACGCCAGGCCGAAACGATAAACAATTTTATCAGATTCACCTGAATCCGTTGCTGTGTGGACAGGGCCTCACTCTTTATAGACAATCATGTGCCTCTTATCTACCTCTCTCTCTCTCTCTCTCTCTCTCTGTCACTGTATTTCTTGGCCTCCGTGCTCATCGTATAGCGTTAACCATTTCCAGCTGTGTGGAAAGTTGGGTTCTGCGGAAAAGCAAAGGCGCTGAGTGGGCGGGGAAAAAAAAAAAAAAGAAGAAGCCAGGCTAATTCGTGTCCTTTGTTGTGCATCGGCAGACCACAAAGGACGTCGTCTTCTTCCAGCAACGGGTCAAGCAGCGCCGGGGTAAACAGGGATCACGGGAACGACAGGCATTCATCAGGAGCTCATTGACTGCGTATTTCAAACCATTCAGATTGGCAAGCTCTCAAGACAAAAGTCAGAGCCATTGTAGCTGGTAAAGGCGGCGAAACGAGCCCGTGACGCTCCACCGTTTCTCCCCTTGTCTTTTTATTGCTCTTTCAAGTTGTTAATGCAGTCAGCAGGCTGAAAGCACGCTTCTTCACCCGACTCCTCCTTTGGCATGTCGAGTGAGATCAGGGTGCTCTCAGAATCGGACTGTTTTGGTGGTTTGTTTTGTTTTCGTGCAGTGAGCTTCCTGACTAAATACGTGCCAGTTACATGTGAATACGGACGAGATTTTCACACACACACACACACACACACACACACACACACACACACACACACACACACTCCTATAACGTTTTGGTTGCTTTTCGTCATGGAAGCTGGACGTTCTGGCGCTCATTCATGCCAGCAGAAGTCAGATTTTGTTAAACTCGTTAAGCCCGTTGGTATTTCAATGTTGGATGATGTTTTTTTTTCTTTTCTACAGTACTTTTCAGCCAAATACCAAACAAGCGTCGATGTTTGGTCCGTGTACTTTTTCGTTCGTTCATTATTCTATTTTGGAATGAAAGATGAAATTTAAAAAAGGGTGCAGCTTGGTGTTTTATTTAAAACAATACAGGCAGAAATGGCTCTATTTTGCTTTCGAAATGTATTGCCATCATCACATAGTAGTATTAGGAAAGTGGACAACATTTCTGATCGTTTTCTTATTTTGTAATATTCATTTATTCCTTTGGGCGGCACGGTGGTGTAGTGGTTAGCGCTGTCACCTCACAGCAAGAAGGTCCTGGGTTCGAGCCCCGTGGCCGGCGAGGGCCTTTCTGTGCGGAGTTTGCATGTTCTCCCCGTGTCCGCGTGGGTTTCCTCCGGGTGCTCCGGTTTCCCCCACAGTCCAAAGACATGCAGGTTAGGTTAACTGGTGACTCTAAATTGACCGTAGGTGTGAATGTGAGTGTGAATGGTTGTCTGTGTCTATGTGTCAGCCCTGTGATGACCTGGCGACTTGTCCAGGGTGTACCCCGCCTTTCGCCCGTAGTCAGCTGGGATAGGCTCCAGCTTGCCTGCGACCCTGTAGAACAGGATGAAGCGGCTAGAGATAATGAGATGAGATGAGATTTATTCCTTTATTGAATTTCATTTAACTGATGCTATATTTCACCTGGAAGTAAATTACACCGCCTGGCTCGCGCTCACTCATGTCTCACTTACAACACACGACGACGAATTTTGTGCCAAAATGTTCATACAATACTTTTGAAATATCAAACAAAAACGACAAATCAAAATACAAAAAAAGAACAAAAAATCAATTATTTTAGACTGGCAAACAAATTATTCGTGTAATCGTGCAAAATATCAGTCTGTTACTCTTCAGAAACCTTTTATTTTTGTTCCGCGATTTTCTCAGTTTTGTTTGACGTAATTTATTTTGGTTGCGATTCCAGCTTTCTCGTTTGCGCTCCCTGACTTTTTGCTTGCAGTTTTGGCACAAACTTCACGTGTGGGTGGGCTGTCCAGGAATGCATTCCCATTGGCTAACTTGTGTTTGACTGACAGCTACTCAATATCATAGTCGCCACTGAAGTCCACTCCATCCTTGTTTACCGTCAATGGATCGGTCACTCATCAAACAGTCCGCCAGAATCCGAGTAGGGAATGGCTGAGCGTAACTGTCAGTCAAACACAAGTTAGCCAATGGGAATGCATTCCTGGACAGCCCGCCCACACGTGAAGTTTGTGCCAAAACTGTAAGCAAAAAGTCAGGGAGCGCAAACGAGAAAGCTGGAATCGCAACCAAAATAAATTACGTCAAACAAAACCGAGAAAGACGCGGAACAAAAATAAAAGGTTTCTGAAGAGTAATAGACTGATATTTTGCACGATTACACGAATAATTTGTTTGCCAGTCTAAAAAAAATTTGACTTTTTGTTCTTTTTTTGGATTTTGATTTGTCGTTTTTGTTTGATATTTCAAAAGTATTGTATGAACATTTTGGTACAAAATTGCTTCCATATAGATCGGCCTCCAGCGAGTTCATGGATCATGGATGCTATGCAGTACATGCTCTTCAAAGGCCCTAAACGGGTGAATCTACGTGAAGAAGACTGTGAAATATCTGCATGCGTAGCATGCCTTCGCAACATTTCGCAAATTAAGTCAGAATATGCCTCCAAAGACGCCATGTCATGCGGATGAGAATAAACAAACCATAACGCTCCCAACCCGCCCACAAGCTTAGGCTTCCAGGTCACCCAAAACCTCATTCATTCATCTCATTATCTCTAGCCGCTTTATCCTGTTCTACAGGGTCGCAGGCAAGCTGGAGCCTATCCCAGCTGACTACGGGCGAAAGGCGGGGTACACCCTGGACAAGTCGCCAGGTCATCACAGGGCTGACACATAGACACAGACAACCATTCATACTCACACCTACGGTCAATTTAGAGTCACCAGTTAACCTAACCTGCATGTCTTTGGACTGTGGGGGAAACCAGAGCACCCGGAGGAAACCCACGGGGACACGGGGCTCGAACCCGGACCTTCTTGCTGTGAGGCAACAGCGCTAACCACTACACCACCGTACCGCCCCACCCAAAACCTAAGTTCTAAATAAACTAAAACGCAATTCAGAACGGCATTTTTCAAAATTGCTTTTTCCCTTTATCTGCTGTTCAATGACTCATTTTCAATAACTAACAATACATCAAAACATGGCTCTGGATTCCATTTCACAAGTCATACACAAGTGTAAAAATTCATAAACGAGTCCTTTTTCATTTCTCATGTGACGTCCAAAATAGAATAACGAATGAACGTAAAAGTACACGGACCACGTTTGTTTGTTTTTTGATGAGTTTCCATTTTATTTCCAACCGATTTAAATGTTCCTGGTGCTTTGTTTTTTGTTTTTCCGGCTTGAGTCCAAGCGCGTTCGATGTAATAATTCGACAGCTCATTAAATGCATAACTATTCCAAGTCTCGTCGTGGTGTTTTGATTTAATGTATGTACAGCACATCAACAGGACCGTTCTAATCAAAAGCATCTTCGTAAAGGATATAAAACGGTCCGGGTTTTTAGATTTACCATACCAAAGCGACCCTGATGCTTGAAGGAGAGGGAGAGAAAGAAATAGGAAGGAAGGAAAGAAAGAAGGAAGGAAGGATGCTGGAAGAGAGAACGAGATGTTGAGAGAGAGAGAGAGAGAGAGAGAGAGTATACTACTTGATGGAGGAAAAATCAGCGCCTCCACCCGTCTTTACCCCCCCTCCCTCGTTTCTCCACATGGAGCTCATCTGCTGTTTAAGGTGGCTGGGAGAAATGCCTTCAAGCTGACAGGGACTGAAAGCCCAGACATATGTTAATCACATGCGGCGATGGCAGTTTGGGAGGAGAGAGAGAGAGCGAGAGAGAGAGAGACGCAGGAGGGGGGGAGGAGTGCCACTCTGGAGACTGAAAACCCAGCAGCAGCAGCAGATGAATGCCTTTGTTAGGAGTCTCCAAATTGATTTTTCTTTTTTTAATGAGGCTGCTGCTGCTGCAGCTGTATGCGCTCCTGACATGACGATAGAGGGAGGGGGTTGTGTTATTTTAGAGGAAGGAAAGAAGGGATGCAGATCAGGTCGTCCAGATGGGGAATGATGTATTCCTTCATTTTCACCAGCCTCGAGATATCAGGCCGCTGTCAGGAATAGCACATAAATCCGACACATAAGGTCGATGTGGCGAGGTGATATGACAATAATAATAATAATAAGGATAAAAATATTGATATTAAGATAAATATAGTAATTTTTTATAACTTTATTTTTTTTTTAATAACAAAGGCACCGAGGGCGGCACGGTGGTGTAGTGGTTAGCGCTGTCGCCTCACAGCAAGAAGGTCCTGGGTTCGAGCCCCGTGGCCGGCGAGGGCCTTTCTGTGCGGAGTTTGCATGTTCTCCTCGTGTCCGCATGGGTTTCCTCCGGGTGCTCCGGTTTCCCCCACAGTCCAAAGACATGCAGGTTAGGTTAACTGGTGGCTCTAAATTGACCGTAGGTGTGAATGTGAGTGTGAATGGTTGTCTGTGTCTATGTGTCAGCCCTGTGATGACCTGGCGACTTGTCCAGGGTGTACCCCGCCTTTCGCCCGTAGTCAGCTGGGATAGGCTCCAGCTTGCCTGCAACCCTGTAGAAGGATAAAGCGGCTAGAGATAATGAGATGAGATGAACAAAGGCACCATCACCAGCGACATTCTATGATGTTCACATCTGCAACCAGAGCCACTTTATATGTCCAGATGAAACTTATTTACTGGCAACTTAGCACAGCCTGTTTGTTTCACATTAAAGCGATTAAGCAGGAAATTTTGAAATTACAGGGTTATGAAATGTCATCATTATACATTAATACAAGATGTTCGAGATGAAAAAAAATGAATCGGACTTTAGCTTAAAAAAAAAACGCATTAAAGTTGTAACACCAGTCCGGTGGGAGTTTCCCCGGGCGCGGCCGTACCGGATTAGCCAGATACAGTAGATGGATGTACTGTATTAGGAGACGAAAACGAGCGTGGTGCTGCGTGATGTAGGATTCCACACGTCTTCTTCATAACGTCCTGGATCCAAGACGTTTGGCTGTGTTGCTTCATCAAGTAAAGCGAGAAAACTTTACTCCTGGAGAAAGCAGCAAACTGTGCAGCGAGCGTTTCACGGCAGATTGCGGATTTGTGGAGGACTTGGATGAAAGAATCACTGGGAAGAAGCGAGACACGAGGCAGAAACGACAACTGAAGCCAGACGCGATCCCGACTTTGTTTCACCGCAAAACACCGGCAGTGCTGTGTCACGCATCAAACGGATGGAAGATAAGATAAGCAGGTAAATTTTTAAAAAATAAACAGGCCCCTGCTTTATTTGGATTCCTTTTCTAATACTGCACTGACCTAATTTTTGTCGAGAAATGCAAATAAATTGACCGAGAAGTCACGCTAGAGCGTAATATTATACTATAGTCACGGTGATGTAGTGGTTAGCACTGTCGCCTCACAGCAAGAAGGTCCGGGTTCGAGCCCAGCAGACAGCGAGGGCCTTTCTGTATGGAGTTCGCATGTTGTCCGCGTGTCCCTGACAGTCCAAAAACATGCAGGTTAGGCTAATTGGTGGCTCTAAATTGACCGTAGGTGTGAATGGTCGTCTGTGTCTATGTGTCAGCCCTGTGATGACCTGGCGACTTGTCCAGGGTGTACCCCGCCTTTCGCCTGTAGTCAGCTGGGATAGGCTCCAGCTCGCCTGCGACCCTGTAGAACAGGATAAAGCAGCTAGAGATAATGGATGGATGGATAGTACAGCATGCACTTGTACACCTCCGCTGTGCTCGCGGAAAATAACATCACGCACGATGGAGTTATGGCGGCCTCCATGACAAAACATAGTCCCGACTATTTTCATCACTTTAGTGGTTACATCGTTAAGAACAAATTCAAAGGACAAACATAAAGATCGACTTTTCGCTCAATTTGTTTATTTGCGAGATATTTTGAAACCACTGTTCCCAAGTGCTCCCGTGGCAACTGATGTCTGGAATACATTTGAGCGACGAGCCTACGTGTGTACCCCAGAGGGTTGCTGGTACCTCTGAATGCAGATCGTCATATAGAGTCATCATATTCCTACATTGGCTATGTTTTGTCGCTATTGAACTTTACTACCATCTCCTGGATCGTAAGATGTACACTACCATTCAAAAGTTTGGGGTCACCCAGACAATTTTGTGTTTTCCATGAAAAGTCACACTTTTATTTCCCACCATAAGTTGTAAAATGAATAGAAAATATAGTCGAGACATTTTTCTGGCCATTTTGAGCATTTAATCGACCCCACAAATGTGATGCTCCAGAAACTCAATCTGCTCAAAGGAAGGTCAGTTTTATAGCTTCTCTAAAGAGCTCAACTGTTTTCAGCTGTGCTAACATGATTGTACAAGGGTTTTCTAATCATCCATTAGCCTTCTGAGGCAATGAGCAAACACATTGTACCATTAGAATCAGGGCTTTGAACCAGAATTGTTTTCCTATTGGTTCGTTCCGAACAGAAACGGAATTTTAACGTTTCCGGTTTTGGGTTCCACCATTAAATAGACGTTCCCGAACCGGTTAGAACAAAAAAATTTCGTTCCCGGAACGGTTAATTACGTTCCCTGTCAGCTGTTTAGCAAATGGCTATAAAATTATGTCTCTGTCTCATCCAGCTTAAGCCAAATGTAGGCTAATTCTATTACAACCTTCATTAAATAAGACAAGAAATAATTCAAAACAATTTTTTCAAATGTTGGCGATTTGGATTCTCAGTACGTCTTCCCATCTGCACAAACAGAAAAAGTGCCAAAAATGAAAGAGAATTCGTTTAGTGTGTTACCAAAGGCTAGTCAGGCCCTATGCATTGATAGGCTAACAGAGGTTAACGTCATTTAATGTTCACGAGCCTCTCATTAACGTGGACAAATATATTGATATCGTGTTTGAAATTGACGTTTTTGAATAACGATAGACTGCAATATTCACCTCTTATTTAAGATGTGGAGACGTGATAGTAGTCCACCCTCCCGCTCTCTACATTCAGTCAGCGAACGTCACACAGGAAGTGAACCCTAGCGGGTCATAGAAACTTGGGCAGGAGAAGAATGACTTTTTTATTTGTAGGCTACGGAAACTTTGAGGAACGAAATAAAAACCGGTATTAACCGGTTACCATTATTTTTAATAAGCGTTTCTGTTCCGGAACATAAAAAATAATAAAGTTTCTGGTTTCGTTTCTGTTCCATGTGAAATAGAAAAAGTTCCCGGTTTTCGTTTTCGTTCCTTGAACCGGTTCAAAGCCCTGATTAGAACACTGGAGTGATAGTTGCTGGAAATGGGCCTCTATACACCTATGGAGATATTGCACCAGAAACCAGACATTTGCAGCTAGAATAGTCATTTACCACATTAGCAATGTATAGAGTGGATTTCTGATTAGTTTAAAGTGATCGTCATTGAAAAGAACAGTGCTTTTCTTTCAAAAATAAGGACATTTCAAAGTGACCCCAAACTTTTGAATGGTAGTGTAGATAGAATAATTCTTTTTGTAACATCTGTATAAAAAAATTCTGAATTTGTATAAGATCTGAGTCGGAAGCGGCATAAATACAGAGCCCATGCAAAAAAAAAAAAAAGAGGTAAAGCTGAAGTATTAAAAAGTCGATCTACGTCTACCTGAGAAACCCTTCCTTTCTGAGTGACCTAATTACATACAGACATTTATTTGCCTTGGTTTACATTGGTGCCGACATTGTTACTGAGAAAATCCTCGTGAGCAGAGAGAAAATCCTGAATTTTACAGCGTACGTCAGTGGAAGAGGCGGGTCATTTTTCCCCAAGAAACCGTGAGAAAACTGATGGCGAATTAGTAATTAGTTTATTAATTAACTCCTTTAGGGCGGCACGGTGGTGTAGTGGTTAGCGCTGTCGCCTCACAGCAAGAAGGTCCGGGTTCGAGCCCCGTGGCCGGCGAGGGCCTTTCTGTGTGGAGTTTGCATGTTCTCCCCGTGTCCGCGTGGGTTTCCTCCGGGTGCTCCGGTTTCCCCCACAGTCCAAAGACATGCAGGTTAGGTTAACTGGTGACTCTAAATTGACCGTAGGTGTGAATGTGAGTGTGAATGGTTGTCTGTGTCTATGTGTCAGCCCTGTGATGACCTGGCGACTTGTCCAGGGTGTACCCCGCCTTTCGCCCGTAGTCAGCTGGGATAGGCTCCAGCTTGCCTGCGACCCTGTAGAACAGGATAAAGCGGCTACAGATAATCAGATGAGATGAGAATTAACTCCTTCATTTTCGAACCGAACAAAACCGTTTCGTTTGCTGCGAAAAGAAGTGCTTCCCGAAGCTAATACGCGTCTTTGCGTCCCTTCAGCGAATCAGCTTTCGTGCCGTGCGAATTGTATTCACGTTTGGTTTGGGAAAAGGCGTGCAGTAAATTTCATTCCGTATTCCTGATGTCTCCCATGTTACTGTCGCAAAATTTGTAAATGCTCCACAAAACTGTCGATACCGGCACGTCTGTTTTAATACGTTAAAGTGGCATTCCACCATTGGATGTATTTTTTTGGCATAAAATACAATATATTTTATGACAACATGACTAGACAGAGAAATCTTTTAGCTTCAAAATGAAATATCAAACGTAATTTTTTGACAACGACAAGTATATTAATTTTGCGACCAAAGTCACCTACCCTTTTAATTTCCGCGCGGTAGTGAAACGTGATGTCATCGGCAGGTTCCCCTTCTTGTGTACCACGTGTCGGTCTATTTTTAGACCAGGAAACCCCCAAAGTGAGAGAGTCATTTCTCCTCGTATATGGGGGCCAAAAAAATTGCGAAAAATTTTGAGTTAATCTTTCAGTTAGCTAGATTTATTGGTATTAGCTAGATTTATTGGTATTATTTTTATCGCGTTCTATCCGCCATTGCTGATAATATGTGCCACATCACACGTCACGTGGTACACAAGAAGGGGAACCTGCCGATGACATCACGCGCGGAAATTAAAAGGGTAGGTGACTTTGGTCGCAAAATTAATATGCTTCATCTCATCTCATTATCTGTAGCCGCTTTATCCTGTTCTACAGGGTCGCAGGCAAGCTGGAGCCTATCCCAGCTGACTACGGGCGAAAGGCGGGGTACACCCTGGACAAGTCGCCAGGTCATCACAGGGCTGACACATAGACACAGACAACCATTCACACTCACATTCACACCTACGGTCAATTTAGAGTCACCAGTTAACCTAACCTGCATGTCTTTGGACTGTGGGGGAAACCGGAGCACCCGGAGGAAACCCACGCGGACACGGGGAGAACATGCAAACTCCACACAGAAAGGCCCTCGCCGGCCCCGGGGCTCGAACCCAGGACCTTCTTGCTGTGAGGCGACAGCGCTAACCACTACACCACCGTGCCGCCCCATAAATATACTTGTCGTTGTCAAAAAATTATGTTTGATATATCATTTTGAAGCTAAAAGATTTCTCTGTCTAGTCATGTTGTCATAAAATATATTGTATTTTATGCCAAAAAAATACATCCAATGGTGGAATGCCACTTTAATGTAACACACAACAAGGTGAGGTTTTCGTCTTGAATTCATCACCCCTTTAACATCTAAACAACTCCCCGGACTCAGATGTTGTGTTCCTTAGGTGCTGTCGTAAAAAAATAAAATAAAATAAGAGCTGAGTGCGCAATAAGCTGGAGCAGATGTGTGGGAAATCACAGAAGTGGCCTGTGCTCTTTCCTTTTTTTTTCCTTCCCCCTCTTCTTCTTGAGAAGGAGAGCATCAGACAGTGCAAGCAGCACTCTTTTCTCTTTCGCTTCCTTCACCGGTTCTGTTTTTTTTTTTAAACGCTCATCAACTTTTCTTGCTTTAGTGCTCTCCATCTTTCTCTCACATGCTGGAGAGTGTGTGGCTGCGTCGAGCCAGCTGGGAGGAGGCAGTAAACGAGGTGTGTGTGCGCGCCAGTAAGTGGGTATTGTGTGACTCAGTGTGAAGGTTTGTGTTGTGTGTGCCACAAGTGCCCCTGTCAGTACTTCACATCCATCCTACACGCAGAGGAGAGAGTATTTATCTGAGACGCTATAGGTGTGATGAGGCTGGACACACACACACATGCACTCACACGAACGAAACGTGGCGTATTACTGATGTCGATTTTATATGCATTATTCGAATTTTGGCAAACATCTGGAAAGAAAAACAGTTCCTGAACAGGATTTGTGGAATTTTAAGCGATGGATACGGCGTGAGTGCACTGGATAGTTTGTCAACACTGTGTCTGGCCAAAGGTGTGCTCAGGATGGAGGAAAGTGTACGGAAAAGAAATAGGATGAAGAAGTAAAGTGGAACAGGCTGAAAGGGAGGGAGGGAGGGAGGGAGGGAGGGAGGGAGGGTGCGAGAGTGCAGCTGGCAGCTTGTGTGTGTATGGGGGTTGAGTGCTGTGTGCTCTCTGGTCTTCACAGATGGTGTTGTGAGACAGTCTCTGCTGGCGTTGCCCGCCATGCTGCTCTCCTGTGTGCTATGGGCACTGCGGCACTGCCAACCTACCCACCCGCTCCATCCTCGCTCCCTCTCGCTGTTTCTCTTCTACTGCTGTTTATTCAGTTTGGGTTTGATTTTACACTCAGCATTTTAAGTTGTATACATCCATACATTCAGTTGTTTGCATTCTGGCCTGATTTACATAAGAGCCCTCCAAAAGCTTTTACTTCTCCTAAATGCACGCCTTTGTTTTCAGTTGAAGTGTGTGTGTGTGTGTGTGTGTGCCTGCTGGAGGGGTCTGGAGGAAGCAGCTGCGCATGAGAGCGCGTGCCAGGTCAGGGACACTTGAGCAGAACTGACACCGGGCTATTTCGGACACCCATCTGCGCTGGAGCTACCGTTCCTCCAGGCCTCGCGCGACGGGCAATCTGTTCGCTCTGCTGGCGCCGTGCCAATCTCAGTGCCATCCATCTGTGGCAGGGACTGGCGTGCTCTCTCTGCTCCGCCTGCGCTTTCTGCCTCCTGCATTAGCCAGAGCCACTGTAGATTCCACTTATATGGTCGCAGGAACACATTCTGATCAGTCAATGAAAGATGCTAATGGGTAAATACAGGCTTATTATTATATTATATTATATTATATTATATTATATTATATTATATTATATTATATTATATTATATTATATGAATGAACAAGTCATGACCTACATACTGTATAGTTATCCAAAGTTATAGCTTTGTTATTTTATATAATACATTATATTGACTGTGGGAAAAAAAAAAACCCAAAACATACCATCTGTGTATGGATAGTTTTGTTATTATGCGTGTCACTCTGAATCTAAGACGAGACACAGTTTTATTATTTCGTTTATTATGTTGTAATAAGACTCTGTAACCTCTCTACATCCATCTGCCTAACTCATAATGATATTTATTATGCATGGGAATTTATTTCGATATGATGTGATAATACCAGCCCAACGTTTATTATTCTCCCATAACGACGCATCCCAAAGTGCCGTATTCCTGTCATACCACAGCGACTTGCCAATAACTATATAATTTTCAGGGTGTTAATTAGGCGTGTAACGATAAATCGTGCGACGATTTATGATTGGAAGTGATGAAATACAAAACGAATTGTGATTATTATCATCAGCCTGCGTAATCTTGTAGTTTTTCCTGGCTGTAATTGTGTCGTTTAGACAATACTGTAAAACAGCGGGCCCGCACGTGACTCACTTGATATGGAAGTAGCACAGCTCTAATGTTGCGAAAACACAAAAATGGGAAAGAGCTGTTGTGCGATTGAGTGTACAAATAGATTAAAGCTCTGTTTTTGCAGACTGCTGAAAGATAAAGAAAAGGGAAGAAAAATGAAGGTGGTACAACTCTTCATAAAGGTTCAAAAATCAAAGTCCTTCCCACGCCATGCGGCGCTGATCTCCGTAGCCCTCGGTCTCTTACCTATTACGTAGCTACATTACAGTGCGGGGTGAGTCCTCTGGTAACCGTGAGAGTTTGACTCCCCACTCATATCTGTATTGCAGTGTGCCTTGCCAGACGGCAGTAGGTACCATTTTTATGATGGTCTTTGGTATGACCCGACTATGAGTAGAACTCATGATCGAGAAGCAGACACGCTAACCACTAGGCCAACTCACGGGCCAAAGGTTCAAAAAGAAAAGGCCTATTTGTTTTTCTCATCTCATCTCATTATCTGTAGCCGCTTTATCCTGTTCTACCGGGTCGCAGGCAAGCTGGAGCCTATCCCAGCTGACTACGGGCGAAAGGCGGGGTACACCCTGGACAAGTCGCCAGGTCATCACAGGGCTGACACATAGACACAGACAACCATTCACACTCACATTCACACCTACGCTCAATTTAGAGTCACCAGTTAACCTAACCTGCATGTCTTTGGACTGTGGGGGAAACCGGAGCACCCGGAGGAAACCCACGCGGACACGGGGAGAACATGCAAACTCCACACAGGGGCTCGAACCCGGACCTTCTTGCTGTGAGGCGACAGCACTAACCACTACACCACCGTGCCGCCCCCTATTTATTTTTAACGTTTTCATTTTTAATGAAAGGACTATTCTAGCTAATAGGCTATTATACTCCAACCTTTGTAAATGTGGGTAAATAATTACTGTTGGTTATTAAGAAAAAGAAGTTTATTTTAATTTAACAAAAGGAATATGTACATTTATAAATAATAGGAAAATAAATGGTGCATTTTTTGTGTAATAACATTTTCTTCATTTAATTTTTTTTTTCTTTTCAAAAATATTGTGGGGCGGCACGGTGGTGTAGTGGCTAGCCCTGTCGCCTCACAGCAAGAAGGTCCTGGGTTCGAGCCCCGTGGCCGGCGAGGGCCTTTCTGTGTGGAGTTTGCATGTTCTCCCCGTGTCCGCGTGGGTTTCCTCCGGGTGCTCCGGTTTCCCCCACAGTCCAAAGACATGCAGGTTAGGTTAACTGGTGACTCTAAATTGAGCGTAGGTGTGAATGTGAGTGTGAATGGTTGTCTGTGTCTATGTGTCAGTCCTGTGATGACCTGGCGACTTGTCCAGGGTGTACCCCGCCTTTCGCCCGTAGTCAGCTGGGATAGGCTCCAGCTTGCCTGCGACCCTGTAGAACAGGATAAAGCAGCTAGAGATAATGAGATGAGATGAGAAATATTGTGGGAAAATCCAGTCATGAACCCAGTATCGTGAATTGTTACAGACTATTATAAAGTCCTAGACTATTATAGTCACTTACTGACTAAAAATATAAAGCACCAAAACTGGAGATTCGTTCCATAACCAAATAAACGTCTCTCAACAGAATACGTCACCATATCCGTGATTTGATTTTTTTTTTATTTTAAATCTGCTTATTATTAGCTTTTGATGACAAAATCAGAATCAAGAATACAACAGCACCATGGTATAAACTGTTTTACAGTAAAGATGAGAGGATGAGAATGCAATCCTACAGAATTGTAGACAGGGTAGGAAAGTCCTTGTTCTTTCATGTTACCCATGAGCCATAACGCACACTGCAACCCCAATTCCAAAAAAGTTGGGACAAAGTACAAATTGTAAATAAAAATGGAATGCAATAATTTACAAATCTCAAAAACTGATATTGTATTCACAATAGAACATAGACAACATATCAAATGTCGAAAGTGAGACGTTTTGAAATTTCATGCCAAACATTGGCTCATTTGAAATTTCATGACAGCAACACATCTCAAAAAAGTTGGGACAGGGGCAATAAGAGGCTGGAAAAGTTAAAGGTACAAAAAAGGAACAGCTGGAGGACCAAATTGCAACTCATTAGGTCAATTGGCAATAGGTCATTAACATGACTGGGTATAAAAAGAGCATCTTGGAGTGGCAGCGGCTCTCAGAAGTAAAGATGGGAAGAGGATCACCAATCCCCCTAATTCTGCCCCGACAAATAGTGGAGCAATATCAGAAAGGAGTTCGACAGTGTAAAATTGCAAAGAGTTTGAACATATCATCATCTACAGTGCATAATATCATCAAAAGATTCAGAGAATCTGGAAGAATCTCTGTGCGTAAGGGTCAAGGCCAGAAAACCATACTGGGTGCCCGTGATCTTCGGGCCCTTAGACGCCACTGCATCACATACAGGCATGCTTCTGTATTGGAAATCACAAAATGGGCTCAGGAATATTTCCAGAGAACATTATCTGTGAACACAATTCACCGTGCCATCCGCCGTTGCCAGCTAAAACTCTATAGTTCAAAGAAGAAGCCGTATCTAAACATGATCCAGAAGCGCAGACGTCTTCTCTGGGCCAAGGCTCATTTAAAATGGACTGTGGCAAAGTGGAAAACTGTTCTGTGGTCAGACGAATCAAAATGTGAAGTTCTTTATGGAAATCAGGGACGCCGTGTCATTCGGACTAAAGAGGAGAAGGACGACCCAAGTTGTTATCAGCGCTCAGTTCAGAAGCCTGCATCTCTGATGGTATGGGGTTGCATTAGTGCGTGTGGCATGGGCAGCTTACACATCTGGAAAGACCCCATCAATGCTGAAAGGTATATCCAGGTTCTAGAGCAACATATGCTCCCATCCAGACGGCGTCTCTTTCAGGGAAGACCTTGCATTTTCCAACATGACAATGCCAAACCACATACTGCATCAATTACAGCATCATGGCTGCGTAGAAGAAGGGTCCGGGTACTGAACTGGCCAGCCTGCAGTCCAGATCTTTCACCCATAGAAAACATTTGGCGCATCATAAAACGCAAGATACGACAAAAAAGTCCTAAGACAGTTGAGCAACTAGAATCCTACATTAGACAAGAATGGGTTAACATTCCTATCCCTAAACTTGAGCAACTTGTCTCCTCAGTCCCCAGACGTTTACAGACTGTTGTAAAGAGAAAAGGGGATGTCTCACAGTGGTAAACATGGCCTTGTCCCAACTTTTTTGAGATGTGTTATTGTCATGAAATTTAAAATCACCTCATTTTTCTCTTTAAATGATACATTTTCTCAGTTTAAACATTTGATATGTCATCTATGTTCTATTCTGAATAAAATATGGAATTTTGAAACTTCCACATCATTGCATTCCGTTTTTATTTACAACTTGTACTTTGTCCCAACTTTTTTGGAATCGGGGTTGTACTGTACATGACCCTGTCTGTTTGTTTCGCCAAAGTTCCCAGTCAAAACCTGCACGGATTTCAGAAACAACATCATCCCCGGTTTGATCCAGAGCTCGGATTTCTGCCTGTGCAGAGTGTTCTCTCTGCGTCTGCAAAGGTTTTCCTTGGGGTTCACCAGCTTTCCTCAGGCCTGCTAATAAAAACAGTGCTGGCCACACACACACACACACACACGAGCATATACAACAAATCTGAAAATCCAGAAAATCTGTTTGTCACTCTTTATCGCATCTCCTTTCTGACATGGCTTTAACTCGAAACCTTTTTAAATTTTTGTAGATGTTTCCATCCAGCTCTCTTTTGCCACATGTTTCATCCAAAACATCCAGGTTAAAGCTTTACTACTGGATAGGGTGTCCAACTCTCTGAGTTAAGTTTAATAGCGCATGAAACTCCCCAAGTTCACGCGTTACGCACATGCTTTTAGTCATTTAAGAGCTGCGTTGGCAGTTAGTGTGTTTAGGATGGAGCTCCTGCCTGAAGCTAAGCCTCAGTCTCTTCCTCTCAAAGCCATTAGCAAGGCCACTACAGTACACACACACACGCATAGACACACACAAACGCACCGGCGGTGGAAGTGCTCTGATGTTAGGTCACATACTCCACCATCTCGTGCGTCTCCAGCCTTCCAGATGTGACTCAAATCGTTTTAAGGGTCTCATGAAGTGGATGGGAGGAGGGACAGTGAATGAGAGAGATAGTTTTCCTATGCGCACACTGATGAAGGGCAGCATTAGTTGTTTTCTGAATCTGGTTCGACTTAGTAAATCTCCATCCTGGGCTACATTTCATAAATTGTCTACATATTTTTCCAAGCAGAGGACTTAACTTGCTCTAATTTTTAACACATGGCTCCTGTCATGTGATATTTTCAAAAGCGTTTGCAGACAGAGGTCCCAGCAGTACCATACCGTCATCCTGCCGCCAGGTCTTGCTGTTTTTTGGGTTGTCCCCCCCCCCCCACTGCTCCCCCTTCTACTCTGCTTTGCCCTTGTTTTATTCCCGTTCTTTTATCGCATAGCTGTGTTTTCAGTTAGCGGGGCCATATATTACCAGCTCACATAGTAAAATAGCATTTCCCTGATGTAAAACATGAGCCTCTTTATTATCTGTCAGAAATTGATTTGGCGTTTATAGCTGCAGATTCAACTGGCCTTAAGATCAGAGGCCGCGTAAGCAGCGCAGTCGCCGCCAGATGATCCCAGATACGCAGTCACATAGGATTGTGGGTAATGAGAGAGGATAGGCCTGCGGTGCTATCGCAAACTCAGTTATAAACCAGAATACCATCTGTTAGCAGGGTTGATTCATGCAGAGTTACATAGAACATTGTGTATCGATATTCCCTGTAATACCGGACAATCCAATTAGTCTAAAGTGTTTACGTGAAGTCCAGGTAATAGAATCACTTTTTTTTTTTTTTGGAAATTGACTAAATGAAAGTGTATTGAACCTGTTTATTTTTATAACTAGGAGGACGCAATCGGTCTGATTTGGAATTTTCTATAACAGCATGGGAGGCGAAGTGGCGAAGTGGCCAAGTGGTTAGAGCGCTTGACCACTAAGCGAACGGTCCCCGGTTCGAGCCTCGGCTCGACGGGGATCTGGGGCTCGCTCCCTGTCCACCCAGCAGTGAATGGGGACCTGGTGGAAACACTGGGGGAAGTAAGGCGGCGAGGAAAGGAACTGGCCACCCTACCTCACTATGCCGATGGCCCAGGACAAGTGCGCTCTCTAACAGGCACTCCCCCAATGTACGAATCGTATATGGGACCCTCTCTTCTTCTTCATAACAGCATGGCTTGGGCAGTAGCGCCGGCTGTACGGTAATTTAAAGCTAGACTGCCTTTCGGATTTTTCAATTGCAGGTCATAAAAAGAATTTTCCCCGACACCCAGTTATTTTTGTTTAGTGGACCGAAAGCTACTGAATTCGAATCACAGACTTCCATTTTTTTAATAGAACAATTAATGAATTTATCTCCACGTGGCCCTAAATTCTCTGCTGTTTTTTCCTGCTTCACCATGACCCGATACAAGATACTACGTCATGCAACACGTGGTGGGCTTTCCCCGTTCGCACAAGGCATTGTGGGATAGAAATTTGAAACAGGAGAGGAAAATGGAGGATGCAAATGAAACGTGAAAGACCGACTACAGTAACGGAAAGAAAGCGAGAAGAAAAGATGTTATGTTATATACGAAGGAAAGGAAACGCAGGACCAAACTAATAAATATCGGCGCTCAACGAGCACCTCGGTGTGATCAGCTGTTCGTTTAGCGACAGAATGATGGCACGCTCAAAGGTAAACCTGTAGATGGCGGTAATGCAACACTGTGGATGCCAGCTGCCGTTAAACCCAAAAGATGAAGAAGAAGAAGCTGAAGGTAAGCATGCGCACGCGCACCCTGAGTTCCTCTGTCTGCTTGACTGCACGAAGCGAGCGATTTCATGCACATTATTTGCTCGGGAATCCCTTCAATGCCCCTTAAATGCCTTCCCAGTCACAGAATGGCCTGATATTTTTTCGATATTACAGAAAAATTTCAGTGGGAACTAAATTTCACCGATTTTATGAAATTGAAAGGCCGGCTGTAATTTAAATCACAGGTTTACGTTAATTCATTCTTTCTAATACGTTCTTCTAGTAACAACTCAGGACGAAGTTCATTAAAAATCATTAAAAATCATTTTCTCTGTGTTTAACAGAGAAAAACGTATTAACTTGCAGTCGTGAAATTTAGACAGTTTCGATATTTTAAGGTAAAGCAGTCCCTTTAAGGGCAGCACGGTGGTGTAGTGGTTAGCACTGTCGCCTCACAGCAAGAAAGTCCTGGGTTCGCGGCCGGCGAGGGCCTTTCTGTGCGGAGTTTGCATGTTCTCCCCGTGTCCGCGTGGGTTTCCTCCGGGTGCTCCGGTTTCCCCCACAGTCCAAAGACATGCAGGTTAGGTTAACTGGTGACTCTAAATTGACCGTAGGTGTGAATGTGAGTGTGAATGGTTGTTTGTCTATATGTGTCGCCCTGCGATGACCTGGCGACTTGTCCAGGGTGTACCCTGCCTTTCGCCCGTAGTCAGCTGGGATAGGCTCCAGCTTGCCTGCGACCCTGCACAGGATAAGCGGTTATAGATAATGGATGGATGGATGGATGGATGGATGGATGGATGGACAGTCCCTTTAAGTTTTCTGCCAAAGAGAAAGTCCTCTGGATCTTTCACTTTGTGCTTTGTGGTTTTTCACACTGCATTTGTCATATCATTAGCTTCAAAACAAAGAGGGAAAAAAGAGGAGCGAATGAAGGGCTGTTTTTGGTTTTCTAATGTAATAACCTCATAACCAGAACCAACTTGTTTCAACATAAAATGCACATATAAATGGATAAAAGGTATGCGTGTTGTTCTTTAATAAATAAAAAATGGTTAGAGTTGGGGCGGCACGGTGGTGTAGTGGTTAGCGCTGTCGCCTCACAGCAAGAAGGTCCGGGTTCGAGCCCCGTGGCCGGCGAGGGCCTTTCTGTGCGGAGTTTGCATGTTCTCCCCGTGTCCGCGTGGGTTTCCTCCGGGTGCTCCGGTTTCCCCCACAGTCCAAAGACATGCAGGTTAGGTTAACTGGTGACTCTAAATTGAGCGTAGGTGTGAATGTGAGTGTGAATGGTTGTCTGTGTCTATGTGTCAGCCCTGTGATGACCTGGCGACTTGTCCAGGGTGTACCCCGCCTTTCCCCCGTAGTCAGCTGGGATAGGCTCCAGCTTGCCTGCGACCCTGTAGAACAGGATAAAGCGGCTAGAGATGATGAGATGAGATGAGAGATGGTTAGAGTTGGCAAATTGCTGCTTTCGAGTGGTGACCCATAACTCTGTGGTGGTGGTAATCCGCACCACAATACCCTGTCAGTGGTTCTGTAAAGCGAGCCAGTCATTATTCTGAAAGAAACCCCGAAAGGGTGATGCTTCTCATCAGGGTCTTGAATCACCCTCATGGGATTCATTTCGTGATAGTGGCCATCTCGCTGTACATTATCCTACTTACTACATGACTACTTACTGAAGAAATCATCAATTTGACAAAATATTTATTTAAAAATGATTTTATTGCTCCACTAACAGCATGGTCCATAGCAGCGGTCTGTTATGCAGACCGTAGAATGCTGTAATTGACCAATCAGAGTCAAGTATTGAACAAAGCCGTGTAATAGTTTCTTCTAATCATGTTTTATTCCTTATTTGTTTACCCGAATTCATTACCGTCACTTGAAATTTATCCAAGTTCTGGGACAACGTGCCACTCCTGACGTGTGTGTAATTCCCACGCACAAATGCTTTATTAATGAATGTTTATGGGGTTAAAAAGGATCCAAGCCAAACAGCCACATTGGTGACAAGCCAAAAAAGCCATGTCTAGGTGTAGAACCGTGTTACATCTCTCTCTCTCTCTCTCTCTCTCTCTCTCTCTCTGTCTCTGCCTTTCTTTCTCTGTCCTCATCATCTTCAGTCAGCTGGCATCTGCCAGTGCCAGGAGGCTGAGTGAGTCATTGACTTGAGGGTTGGATGAGTTTCAGATTAGCGTTTGAAAGCACTAATCTCAGTATAAAAGCCCTTTTATTGACAAATGCTCTAATTCTGCCTCTTCAGATAAGAAGTTAGTAAATAAGTATTTGCAGTTGATTCAAAACATGTCGAAAATTGCAGCATCGCAGCACAGCATGTGGCGCAATTAGAAGATTTTCTTGAATACGTTCGAGAGGTTGAAGATTAAGCACAGCCCACCTATATTTTCATTTATGCGAGTCCTTGTGCAAGGTCTTCTGCATACAAATCTGACAAAAGATTCTCATCTCATCTCATTATCTCTAGCCACTTTATCCTGTCCTACAGGGTCGCAGGCAAGCTGGAGCCTATCCCAGCTGACTACGGGCGAAAGGCGGGGTACACCCTGGACAAGTCGCCAGGTCATCACAGGGCTGACACATAGACACAGACAACCATTCACACTCACATTCACACCTACGCTCAATTTAGAGTCACCAGTTAACCTAACCTGCATGTCTTTGGACTGTGGGGGAAACCGGAGCACCCGGAGGAAACCCACGCGGACACGGGGAGAACATGCAAACTCCACACAGAAAGGCCCTCACCGGCCACGGGCCTCGAACCCGGACCTTCTTGCTGTGAGGCGACAGCGCTAACCACTACACCACCGTGCCGCCCACAAAAGATTCTTTTTTTTTTCTTTGCCTAGCAACAAGATTCAGCACAAAACTCTGAGATTTTAACAGAAGCCTAACGTTGACTATGAACCAGTTTTCTTATTCCGCAACACTTGTTTTCTTCTTGTATACTTGAAGCCAGTAAGACCTTGTTTCAACAGATGTTTAAACAGACGTTGCTATAAATCCATTTTGAAGAAGAAGAGGAAGGAGAAGTGAGAGAGACTTCCATTCGTATGCGCTGCATCTGTTTTATTGGTCAGCTGATGACATGTTTATGGTCAGTGTTTACGTCAGAGCGACAGTATCTGCATGTTACACAGCTGTTATGATGTTGTCGTGTTCATTTTGTCTTCTACAGGGTTTTGAGAGAAATTATCCAAAACCTTGTGTTATTTCAAAACACATCCAGGTATGGACATGTTGAGCACTGCAGATATAGATAGTGGCAATGCCTAGTCTGAATGGCGTTTTGGGCTTTAACATGGAAACCAGCAGCATGAATGGCAACACCATTGGTATTTTTCGTGCTATTAGCAAGATTTATGAACATTATGATGAACACCTCAGTCGAAAATGGCGAGGGAATTAAAGCAGGAGGGCTGTTTAAATATTAAAGCGGACAGGTTGGGTTGGTAACTCTTGAGTGAGCACAGGCGTCTGAAGGTCCCCTCAGCGCTCACGTCATTTGATGGGATGGAATGAAACGACGGCACACCACCTGGCGCCGGCCAAGCGAAGCGCAGAAAACAAGCGCGCAGGAAAAGCAAGGGGCTCTGGGAGTGAGAGAAGGAGGGGGGGAGTAAAGTTAGATAGAGGTTCGAGGGAATACGGCTTTGCTGTAGGGAGAGTGAGAGCAATAAGCATAGGGATTGAGCTCCAGGACGGCAGAGGACGTTCATACATCTTCTCTGACAAGCAGAAGGGGTTTGATAGGCCGGTCTTCCATCTGGCAGAGATGATTGCACGGTGCACAGACATGCACAGGTTCATAATGTATTTAGGAGCGCAATGCTTGCATACCAATGCAAGCCTCGCAGCTTTACTGTGAGCCTCTATTATTCAAAACGGCATCTGAATTCCAATGAAGCTTGACGTTCCTGACACGTTCCTGAGCATCTGTAGATATTCCAAACTAGACGTCTTATAAATCGACATTATTGTTTGATCAGTTTTCTGTACCCCTGTAAGACTTGCAGAACCTAATGCAATGCAGTGCACTGTGGTTACGTTTCTGGCTAGACCGGCACCGTTGCTGTCATGTCGTCTCCTTTAATGGCTCAGCATATTTATTTGCTGTTTTGTGAAACATGTCGTCTTATCTTTCCTCTTGCACCGCCTGACGTCCCTTTGGTTCCCATTGGGAACTGAACTGCTGCGATCTCGGGCCATTATTAAACAATGTTCTGTTTCCGGTCCACCGGCTGGGTGAGTGCCGTTTGTGCGGTTGAAATTTTTTTTTAAACGCCGGTTTTTCGACATTTTTTTCGGGTTCGTAAATCTAAAATCGAACTTGACATTTCCGCATTCCCAGGGCTTTCCACTAAGGCTCATACTAGCCAGCCATGACAAAATAAATTCCTGTGCACGCAGTTCCCAGGATTAAATGTATTTTCCACAGACCATTTATTTATTCACTTTACTCAAATACAAAGTAAAATGGCAGTAAATCTTCTTTCTTTTCTTGCGTATTGCATCATGAGGCGTTCCTGCCTTGTAAATCTCTTATTTTTGGTGCATGACACATTCACGCAGCTGAGCATGCTATGAATTAACAACGACAACGGTCTGCAGTGGCGGCTACACAATTACACACTCAGCCAACATTTCTCCATTTGTGTATGAAAATACACTCCAACCACTCAGTTTGGGTTCATTTACAACCAACGGTGTCTTTTGATGCCAGCACGTAATTCAACGAGAGACGACTGGTTTACCAGAGACAAAATAAGCGTGATCTCTGCTTCTGTTCCCTCCGACGTCGCCTCCGACACACTACTGCCTCCGCCGAGTGCGCACACACACACACACCGCATGTCGAGGCCGCGAATGAGTTACTCTCCCTTGATCAACGAAGTCGGCGGGGAATTTATGGTTATTATCGGTACAAACAGTGCGAATCACAACTTAAATGAGTGCGCTTCAGTTTGACATTATTGTCAGTCCGTTAGATAAACATTTAATTTTATTAAAATCGAAAATTAATATTTAGAGCCTGTGGGCTACAAAAATAATAGTCATTAAAGTAGCCGGCTGGACTTAATTGTGTAGTCGGCTGTATGGCCGGCGACCGGCGCTTGTAGAAAGCCCTGCATTCCGCGCAGAATATAGAATCGAATCAGCTCTGCGCATGCGCCGTGCGGCACAAAAAAATGGCAGCCACCATGAAGGAAGGAGATCCGGAGTTTTCAAACTTAAGTATGAAATCGCAAAATGGTATTCTAGCGAACAACAAAATAGTAAAGATTCAGAAAAACAAATCATTCAGTGATCATTTTAATAGTGTAATTTCATCCAAACTAGGCCTAACGGTAGAGCCCTGCACTCCCGCAGAAGTCCCGCGGGACCCGCCGCAAAGCAGTGCGGCGCGGGACAAATTTTGAAAGCTCATTGCGGGCGCGGGCGGGACCGGAAGTGCACATATGCAGGCGCAGGCGGGAGTGCATATATGCAGGCTCAGGCGGGAGCAGTGATAAGCTGTAGTCCCACTAACTAAAAACGTGTTTTAAACAGGTTACACAGTGACGGTAGGCTTGACTCAATGCTATCCCAGAAATCCTTCCTGTAATATGCAAATTTGGCTGTCCAATCAGAGGCGGCCAAATTTTCATATTACAGGAAGGATTTCTGGGATAGCATTGAGTCAAGCCTACCATCACTGTGTAACCTGTCTCTCTGAGCAGAGTTGTAGACTAACTCAAGTAGTAAATCACTTCATGGTTCTCTTGCTAGCTCTGCTTCGCAATAAAAAAAAAACACAACCCCACACATTGGTACAAAGCAAGCCCATTCACTTTTTTATGCTGATCAGAGAATTACAATGGTTTCTCATGTGACAAAAATGTGCGATTCGCGATTAAATATTTTAATCGCTTGACAGCACTAATTATTATTATTAGAGACACTACATGCTGAATTCAGAAACAAGGTAAATAATAACGAACGTGAGCTGTTGATATTTATGCTCAAATCCACTCAAAGTAGGGGCGGGGCACCATCACGCTGTGTCAAGACAAGAACTTTCCTGAGAAATAACGTGAACGTCTGCATCATGCAGGATTTGCGGGCGGGAGCGGGACAAAATATGGCAGGCGCAGGCGGGAGCGGGACTGAAAATCATAATTCTTTGTGGGCGCGGGCGGGAGCAGGACTGAAAAATCATAATTCTTTGCGGGGGCGGGCAGGAGTTGGACTGCACAATGCGGGCACGGGCGGGAGCGGGACTGAAAAATCCGACCCGCGCAGACCTCTACCTAACGGTCGATTTAGAACTATAAAAAGTCCGTGTGTCGGACATTTTAAGTACCTTTGTAAAAGTTTTGCAAATGTTGCAGTCAGCATTTAAATTGCTAACTTAAAGTTTTTGTACAAGTTTCAGTTGATTAAACTGTCATTTTATTAAATGTCTGCTTTTGTAATAAAAAAGTACTGAAAGAAAAAGCAAACACAGCATTCCGATTTCTTATCCATCCATATATATATATAAAAAAAAAATCCCTCCCTCCCGACTGAAAATTTTTTTGCTCGCCCGGTGGACAGGAAACGGATTTTTTTTAAGGATGGCCTCGTCATGGTTAGTATGCAGTCAACTGGCTTCCTGTGACTGTTGTGTGTCGTACTTTTTGCATCAGCGAGACGCAAACGGCTGTGTTCTGACGACACCGACACGTCTCCGGAGAACTTCCTGTGAAGAAATTCTCACTGACCTGTGTAGTTAGAGTTGTAGACCTGTGCAAGTTTCTGGCTGTGACAGGCATCGTGTGTTCAGTCTCAGCACAGCAGATCTGTGTCAGAGTCTCACAGGCAGTCTTAATATCCTAATATAAGTCACTATTTTCCCTGCAGATTAGATTTTATGAAAATTTGGAAAAATGAGTACCAGAAACTGCTGCAGTGCGGGAGGATAAATCTAGTTTCATTTTAACCGTTAAAAAAAAGAAGAAGAAAAAAGTAAATGCAGTTACAAGGAACTGCTGCTAGATTAAACCCATTTCTGGATCTCTCCATATCATGATCTCTTACTTGACGTATTATTTTGCAGACGTTTTTGTACGCATTGAGCAAATCGTTGGGTGTATTTTATATTTTATTCATGAACGTTTTCATTATGTACTCGATGCGCAAAAACAGTGCCGTCACTGCAGTGAGTGATGTAACAGATATGCAACCGGCAAAGCATTCGATATCAGACCAAGAAAAGCAGACCTCGGCTGGGCTTTGGATGTTCATGCTGAAGGAATTAAAAACAAGTGGTTATATAAAGGGGACCAGATCAGTCTGGTTGGTGGAGGATGATGAAACTGAAGGCATGGGTTTCGAGCAGTGGGATGTGCTGCACGTGTTTATATCCAGAAGGAAAACTCGCCAAATTCTTTGCTGAACTAAAAGTGCAACTGCTCAATGAAGTAAATATAATGGGGGGGGGGGGGGGGGATTGAAGTACAGCTTCACAATTTTCACCCAAATCAAAATGAAATAGCGTAAACTTTTGAAGGAAGTACAAGAAAGATTCACAGCAAAGCCTCAAATCACACTCATTTTAGTGCTGATGGCAAATTAGTGCCCCTTTCATATCAGCTAAGCAGGGATGGTAATTTTCCGCCGAACGGCGGAAATCCGCCGTTTTGAATTTCAATTTTATCATTTTTGTGGAACGTCTAAATCCGTAGAGAAAAGTTTTAGGGGGGGTTACGTACCTAACTTTTATTGCTGCTACCGAGATTAGTGTCAAATCGTATCGAAACCACATGTCTCGCGAACAACGGAAGCTTCTATATCGAGTGTAACAATGAAAATAAGCAAACGAGTCTGTGATTGGTTGCGAAGTGAAGGATTCAACCAATGCGAAAGCATGTTTCATTTCACTGGCCGCCATTTTGCCTTTAGCTAAATGTCTTGCACGAGGTTTTGAGAGCATTTTTTCCACGGAAATATGAAATTTTTATCACGAGATCAAGAAGCATCGGTGGCTGAAATTGACAAAAATGTCAAGAACAAATTTCGTTGGGATTGGCTACAGCGGACAGTTACTACGAAAGTGAAACTTGGAAAAAAGATCGAGGAGATCAGCGAGACGCTTGAACAATTTATCAAGAAGTGCGATTTGCCTGGCAAAGCATTTTGCATTTATTCTAACAATGTGATCAACTACGGATCCCGTGGCTGTGTGGCATTAATTGACCATGCTTCTAAGGTCAAGAAACACTCGGATGTTATTGCACTTCGTAAATATGCCTGGGGCGGTCAGAGTAAGTTGTCTTTTTTCTATTAAACTTTAGATACTTACTTATTTTTATCATGTATTTTTCACACAATATACATGTAAAATGGCTAGAAAATAGGTAGAAGAGGCTAAAAAGGCTAAAGCTTCAGGGGGGCTCTGCCCCCCTGAACCCCCCGTTCGGAGTTTCAGCTGAAATAAAATTTTCCTGTTGCCATCCCTGGCTAAGACTAACTAACAGCATTCAACTTTAAGGCCACTAATCTTTCATCCAGGGGCGATTCTAGCATCTGATCTTTGGGGGTGCTTAGCCCCCAGAGCTGACAGAGGCACCTGGCTTGAACGACAGTGTTTCCACGTTTATTCTAGCCTAGTAAACTAGACCCACCCGCCTAGCGGCCAAAAATAGTTTTGCCTAGCGAGTGGGTCTAGCCTCGCACCATATAAACAAAAACACCCCGGGCATCAAATCGTGCCCGCCAATCACAACGCAAGGTTTTTGTTTGGATTCTTTGGGCGGGCTTTTGCAGGAGTGACGACAAAGCTGCGCGACGCTGGAGAAAGCACAACAGGAAAGATGGCTACGGCTAGAGAACAGCGCTCGTTTGACTCCGCTTTGGAATCAGTTTTAGAAGAATTAGACTTGGAGTTTTCGTTGAAACATGAGCAGGAAGAGGCTCTCCGCTCATTCCTTTTCAAGAAGGACGTTTTCGCTGTTTTGCCGACCGGCTATGGCAAAAGTCTGATCTACCAGCTGGCTCCGCTCGTAGCCAAAAGGATGGGGCTAGTTTGTGCAGTACGAAGAATTAATAAACAGCTTTGAAACATTACTTTTTGATTGTTTCTTATTTTCACGTTATTTTAAATCTAAGGGAAATTATTTCACCAAACACCACTAAATAAAAACTCTCAAAAACAGTTTAAGCAAACCCTTGAAAAACACTTGGAAAAAAATGCGTATGTGGTACAGACTCCAAACTTGTGGTCATTATCTCCAAACTTCTTAATATCTAGAACCTGTTTATTAATTAACACGCATTTTGAAAAATTATTTATTTCAAGGTCTCCCCCACTGCTTTCTGTCGCTCTGACTACGTCACAGTCACTGTTGCGCTGATTGGTCAGAGCGTTGGCCTATACGCACAGAGACAGTTTGAAAGACAGCGGTTTGTTCCTCCTACCCGCTTCGGAAATGTCTACGGATCGAGGCCAGACTAAATATTCACATTTAGTCTGGCTTGCCAGGCTACGTTTATTCCGCATTTAGACTAGACTTAACCAGACAAGAAGACTAGACTAGACAAGACTAGACTTATGCAATGTTTTAACAGAAGCTGACCCAATAAACTATGATATCTACACATTTACAACCACTGACACAAATATTTACGTTATATTTTTAACTAAACAAGACCTACTACTGCATTTGTAATGTTGGAGCTATTCATTTTGAACAGTGGTAATTGTTAATTAATGTGTTATTGTGTATTGTGTAATAATAGTGTGTATTATTATGATTTTACATTAGTTTACATTAGTTTATATTAGTGCTGTCAAAAATGTTGCGTTATTATCGCGTTAACTTGACTCAATTTTAACGGCGATAATTTTTTTATCGCGAGATTAACGCTCTGTGACATGATGTAGGTTTTTCATAAGCTTTTGAAACTGCCAGGAACTTGGAACAGAGACTTTGCTTAGAAAACCGATAGCAGCTAGACTGTAATGCCACGCCCCGCACAGCCAGAGTCCTCTGCCCTCCTCCCCCAAAGAACCAGCGCGGGCAGGGCGCGCTAGTAGAGATGGGATTTTTGGCTCTTTGGTGGGATCCGCATCTTTGTGATCCGTTCTTTGAAAAGAGCCGTTCAAAAGACTGGCTTATTTGGCTCTTTTTAAATATTTATTCAGTTTTAAGAAGACAGTGTCTAAAGAAGCCAGATCCCTCTGAACTGTAAACTCAATGCTATCCCAGAAATCCTTCCTGTAATATGCACATTTGGCCGCCTCTGATTGGACAGCGCAACGCATCAACAGGCAGAAAGTGTAAAAGTACAAAATGTGTTAAGTGAGCTGAAACAGTAAAGATCAGATTCAATGCAATATTTATCAACGAACAACTTAAACTTAATATAATAGTGTACTTTATATTATAATCAAGCATGTCAAGCCTACCGTCACTGTGTAACCTATCTCTCTGATTAGAGTTGTAGACTAACTCAAACAGTAGATCATTTCACTCATGGTTCTCTTGCTAGCCCCGCGCCGGTGCTCGGCTTAGGTTTCACTTTGCAGTGGCTGTGTCAAGACGTGTTATGCTTTGCAGTAAAAAAAAAACATTGGTACAAAGCAAGCCCATTCACTTTTTTATGCTGATAAGAAAATTACAGTGTTTTTTTATGTGACAAAAATGTGCGATTAAATTGCGATTAATCGCGAGTTAACTATGACTGTCGCGACATTAATCGCGATTAAATATTTTAATCGCTTGACAGCACTAGTTTATATTTTTTGTTATATAGACAATGACCAGGGTTTGGATTTGTGAATGATAAGCAAACGTAAACGCTATGTTACATTAAATAAAATTGACTAACACACGGTGGTCTAGCACCGTAGCACTTGTACAGCTCTGCACAAAAGTATCTCGATATGGATGATAAATGTCGTTTTTATCATTCTGTTCATAGACCAGGGAACATCAATAATGCATTATGCATATTATTGTGTTGTGTTTAACAATTGTAACTCCAGTCCGTACCTTCACATCTCGCTATGCCAGTAATACTCAGGTGCTACTTCGAGTTCCTCATCGGCGTGGAATCCAGTTAAAAAAAACACCATGTCGTAGCAAGCACTTGCGTGGACAGGCAACCCAATCAGAGGGGACGCAAGGAGGAGAGGTATTTTACTGGTCATAGAACTATCACGTAACAGGTGAATTCAAGAACACACACACGCCCACGCGCACATTCATTGCGCAGTGCGCAAGGGCACTTATTTCTGAAAATTACATCCAAAAGCAGTGTTTTTGAGGGTGCTGAGCTAGGGGGTGCTGAGCTCGTTTTTGGGGGTGCTTGAGCACCCCCAAAAATAGGCTAAACACGCCCCTGCTTTCATCTAAGTAAAAACTTCAAAATTTGAGTTCAATTTTCTTTTTATCCCACAATAAAACAGATATCAATCCAGTTCAAATAGCGTGTTTATTTTAACATGATGGTAGCAAAACTGCGATAAAACTGTAGTGGCAGTGCTTTTTTGTTAAGTCACACATTGACTTATTTTAAAGGGGTACCAAATATAATATATACAGTTGCTGATGTGACAAAGTAACGTATTCTTAAGTATTCTATCAAATTTATATACTAGAAAACAACGAAATATCTTGGTAATTGTAAATATAATAGTCGATACGCTAAACGGCACAAGAGTCGCCATTTTTAAAAGACCATGACGTCAGCCCTACCCACTGCACTAGGAGAGAAGCGTGTAATCATGGCGTCGGGCGCATCAAGTGAAAGCGACAGCTCTGTCGAATCATACAAAGAGATCCCGCAAGACACACTGCAAGCAGGCTATGGCTTAGAAGGGTACCAGTTTGAACCAGTTTGTGTAGCCGATCACTTACAATTCATCCTACTTTCCGATTCACACGTGCTAGTCCCAACCTCAATGAGCCAACACAACTGGGCACATACATACGTCATGAGTGTTACGCAGAGAAAATGAACGTGCATTCTGATTGGATAAAATTAAGATCATGGCGGGCTGTTCGAACTGCGGAAATAGTTTGCTCGAGCTACTTTCAAAACTTTCCAACCTTAGAACAAAAAACTTTTGTAAGTCTTGAATAAGGTTCGTTAATGTGTGTTTTATTGTTATATTTACTCTATATATTGCCCTCTGTTCCCCTTTAAGCCTGAAGCTAATTTGACAAACGAAATGTGCAAACAATTCAGTATACTAAATTGTTTGCACATTTCGTTTGTCAAATTAGTTTTCACTTGGATGAAAAATTAGTGGCCTTAAAGTCGAATTTTTATCATGTAAAACTAAAAAAAATTAAGTTTGTGTGAATATGAAGACCGAAAGTATAAGTTGGCACAACTTTCTTCAAACTCAAAAATCCTGTGCAGTAAGTTGCCTTGAATTTTTAAGTTGGCGTAACTTTTTTTTTTTTTTTACAGTGATAGGAATCAGCTAAAGTGAACTAACAACAGCTTTAATTCCTAATCTCTCATGATAATACCTCTGAAGTTGAATGCTAATTGCTACAGTGGTGCTTGAAAGTTTGTGAACCCTTTAGAATTTTCTATATTTCTGCGTAAATATGACCTAAAACATCAGATTTTCACCCAAGTCCTAAAAGTAGATAAAGAGAACCCAGTTAAACAAATGAGACAAAAATATTATACTTGGTCATTTATTTATAGAGGAAAATGATCCAATATTACATATCTGTGAGTGGCAAAAGTATGTGAACCTTTGCTTTTGGTATCTGGTGTGACCCCCTTGTGCAGCAATAACTGCAACTAAACGTTTGCAGTAACTGTTGATCAGTTCTGCACACCGGCTTGGAGGAATTTTAGCCCGTTCCTCCGTACAGAACAGCTTCAACTCTGGGATGTTGGTGGGTTTCCTCACATGAACTGCTCGCTTCAGGTCCTTCCACAACATTTCGATTGGATTAAGGTCAGGACTTTGACTTGGCCATTCCAAAACATTCACTTTATTCTTCTTTAACCATTCTTTGGTAGAATGACTTGTGTGCTTAGGGTCGTTGTCTTGCTGCATGACCCACCTTCTCTTGAGATTCAGTTCATGGACAGATGTCCTGACATTTTCCTTTAGAATTCGCTGGTATAATTCAGAATTCATTGTTCCATCAATAATGGCAAGCCGTCCTGGCCCAGATGCAGCAAAACAAGCCCAAACCATGATACTACCACCACCATGTTTCACAGATGGGATAAGGTTCTTATGCTGGAATGCACTGTTCTCCTTTCTCCAAACATAATGTTTCTCATGTAAACCAAAAAGTTCTATTTTGGTCTCATCCATCTGCAAAACATTTTTCCAATAGCCTTCTGGCTTATCCACATGATCTTTAGCAAACTGCAGACGAGCAGCAATGTTCTTTTTGGAGAGCAGTGGCTTTCTCCTTGCAACCCTGCCATGCACACCATTGTTGTTCAGTGTTCTCCTGATGGTGGACTCATGAACATTAACATTAGCCAATGTGAGAGAGGCCTTCAGTTGCTTAGAAGTTACCCTGGGGTCCTTTGTGACCTCACCGGCTATTACACGCCTTGCTCTTGGAGTGATCTTTGTTGGTCGACCACTCCTGGGGAGGGTAACGATGGTCTTGAGTTTCCTCCATTTGTACACAATCTGTCTGACTGGATTGGTGGAGTCCAAACTCTTTAGAGATGGTTTTGTAACCTTTTCCAGCCTAATGAGCATCAATAACGCTTTCTCTAAGGTCCTCAGAAATCTCCTTTGTTCGTGCCATGATACACTTCCACAAACATGTGTTGTGAAGATCAGACTTTGATAGATCCCTGTTCTTTAAATAAAACAGGGTGCCCACTCACACCTGATTGTCATCCCATTGATTGAAAACACCTGACTCTAATTTCACCTTCAAATTAACTGCTAATCTTAGAGGTTCACATACTTTTGCCACTCACAGATATGTAATATTGGATCATTTTCCTCAGTAAATAAATGACCAAGTATAATATTTTTGTCTCAGTTGTTTAACTGGGTTCTCTTTATCTACTTTTAGGACTTGTGTGAAAATCTGATGATGTTTTAGGTCATATTTACGCAGAAATATAGAAAATTCTAAAGGGTTCACAAACTTTCAAGCACCACTGTAGCTCTCAGTATTTTACCTTGATAAATATGAAGTATTGATTTAGTTACTGGTATTAGGTCTTATTTTCACTGTCACATCTCTTTAAAATTAGATTTGCGAGGAATGTAGATCTCCTTGAGTCTCTCTGATGCTAAAAAGTCACTGAATTTATGACGATGGGATTATAGAGAAATATCGTGAAGTACTTCCGGGAAATGTATAAAATTAAGCTGTTTTTTTTTTTTTAATTCAGTAAGCAAAAGTAACTTTAAAAACAGCCTTAAATACAGTAACAAGGTATTTTTAGTTTTGTTAATGTTGTTATTCGTTCTTATATTTATTTCCTTTCTTATGCCAACTCTCTTGTGCGATACTCAAACAGACATATTCACTTATTTGGTTTTTCCACATTCATGGCATATCCAAAGCCATATCCAATCCAGCAGCTCAAATCCTGTTAGGATAATCATTCAGTAGCATACACACAGCTGCTCTCTGATTCCCGTCCACACACAACTGTGAGAGACTGATAGCAAACCCAGCAGATGTTCTGGAACATTCTTATACATCTTACTGCTGTGTGAGATGAGGCCACGTGCGCACTTGGGCTACAGCATCCCCATATGTATAGCAGAATTCACGAAGTATAGTCTACAGGTATGACCGTAGTTAAAGATGCGTATGTAGGTCGTGACATTACAGAACATGTTCTCAGAGCAGCGCGTTCTCGATATTGTTCCTTTGATGGAGCAAACGTTTATGCATCGTACTTGTATCCAGAACATCCCAAAGGGTTTTATTTACCTCGGATACTAGAGACTCGTAACAAAAATGCTCAGCAAATATCTCCATTTGGAAAATTTCACCTTAATCGTTTTTAATCAGTTTATGTGGGACACCCAGCACGTCTAAGTCCATGTCTAAGTTGTTATAATAGAAACAGTGATGTATTCGAAGGTGGAACGGTGGTGTAGTGGTTAGCACTGTCGCCTCACAGCAAGAAGGTCCGGGTTTGAGCCCAGCGGCCGGCGAGGGCCTTTCTGTGTGGAGTTTGCATGTTCTCCCCGTGTTTCTTCCGGGTGCTCCGGTTTCCCCCACAGTCCAAAGACATGCAGGTTAGGTTAACTGGTGACTCTAAATTGACCGTAGGTGTGAATGTGAGTGTGAATGGTTGTCTGTGTCTATCGCTACGTTCACACTGCAAGGCTTAATGCTCAATTCCGATTTTTTTGTGAAATCCGATTTTTTTGTGAGGTCGTTCACATTAACAAATATATGCGACTTGTATGTGATCCTCAGTATGAACGAAAAGCGACCTAAAAGTGTTCCGCATGCGCATTGCAGGATACGACGACGTCACACGCAGTGAGCATGGCCAGTGTTTACAGAAGTAAAACCGCCCGGTTGCGGTATGACCCATCCAATCTAGCTTGAATAGCTGCATCCCCCCAAATGGAAATCAGCTCCCTAACCTCTGCGTCCTTCCATTGAGAAGATTCAGAACCTTCACAGCCCGAAGCGTCCCTCGCATTCATGTCATGCGCAGGGGCGCAGATACGTTTTTTGAACTGGGAGGGACAAAAAACTGGGGGGGGGGGGGGGCAAGCTGCCAGCAAACCAACCCCAACCCCGATATGCCTGTCAAACTTGTTGTTAGTAACCATAGCAACCAAGCTCGAGCTCGCAACCTGTGCAGTCTGCGCAGCTCAACCAACCGAATATCAGTCTTTGTTTTGTTTTATGTGAGTTGTTGCAACTATGTATACACTGCTGTGCACCTCAATAAACCGAATGGTAATTAGTCTTTTGATTTTTCCGTGAGGTTTGCCTTATGCAAAGAAAGACAGCATAGACGTTTTTTCCTCCCTATAAGTGGGAGGGACCGAACGAGGTGAATTTAAATCTGACTCGTCCCACCCTCTATCTGCGCCCGTGATTATGCGCCATGTTGTTGTAACTTTTTTTGAGAGACCCGCCGCCTACTTCAGCGCAGAATAGTGACGTTTGTGGCTTGCTGATGACGTGTAAGTCGGATGAATGCGACCTGGCGGTTTAGACTGAAGTCGCATATGAAAAGAGCGGATAGGAATCGGAATTAGGACCACATATCCAAACGGCCTGGGTCGGATTTGAAAAAATCGGATCTGTGTCGTTCATATTGTCAATAAAAGATCGGATACAGGTCACATATGGGCGAAAAGATCGGGTTTGAGTCACTTCAGCCTGCAGTGTGAACGTAGCCTAAGTGTCAGCCCTGTGATGACCTGGCGACTTGTCCAGGGTGTACCCCGCCTTTCACCCGTAGTCAGCTGGGATAGGCTCCAGCTTGCCTGCGACCCTGTAGAACAGGATAAAGCGGCTACAGATAATGGATGGATGATGTATTAGAACAAGCACATTAAAGTGTCTGTAATGCCTTATTGTAATGCTTTAAAATGAATAGATCATTAGTAACAACCAAAATTAATTAATAAAGCAGGGGGGAAATAATATTAATTATTTGTTATTTTACTATCAAGCACAAAACTATCAATAAATCGCGGCTTCCGGATCCCGGAAAAAGGCAGCCTTGCCCCAGGGCTAATCTCACATGACATCACGCGTGGGTCATTTCGGTTCATCTGACTCCATGCTTGTTTACTCGCTGAAATTGCATATTGTTGTTGGAATCTTATAAAAATAACGATGGGAAAGCGTTGTATTGTGTTTGGATGTTCAAATCCGTATACAACAGAACACAGAGTTCACGAATTTCCGAGAAATGGCCCTAATCTAGGGCGGCACGGTGGTGTAGTGGTTAGCGCTGCTGCCTCACAGCAAGAAGGTCTGGGTTCGAGCCCCGTGGCCAGCGAGGGCCTTTCTGTGTGGAGTTTGCATGTTCTCCCCGTGTCCGCGTGGGTTTCCTCCGGGTGCTCCGGTTTCCCCCACAGTCCAAAGACATGCAGGTTAGGTTAACTGGTGACTCTAAATTGACCGTAGGTGTGAATGTGAGTGTGAATGGTTGTCTGTGTCTATGTGTCAGCCCTGTGATGACCTGGCGACTTGTCCAGGGTGTACCCCGCCTTTCGCCCGTAGTCAGCTGGGATAGGCTCCAGCTTGCCTGCAACCCTGTAGAACAGGATAAAGCAGCTACAGATAATGAGATGAGATATTCTTGATAATCATCTGCCCCTTCATCCGACATATAAGAATCTAAGTCACGATCAGAATTCTCTCCAAAATGTGATTCCATACCGAGACTGGTCTAACCCACTGCTGCGCACAGGAACAAAACTGATACCTGGATTGTTAGACGTGTGACGTCACGCACTCCTTTGTGATCTTCCGGTTCAGTCTCGGCAGATTCCGTGAAAATCGGCTGATCTTATTGATTTTCCATTAATTTATAGCCTTTTGGCTCGGCTATGGTTCGAAAACACATGATCAATCAATATAATGATTGGTGCTTTGTACAAGGAAAACGTGGGGTTTAGGGACATTAAATTCGCTTTAATGTAAACCTTGCAGCCAGAAGTATTTTCAGAGCTACTGCTATAGAAATTTACTTCATTCCTTTTGACCAATCAGAATTGAGCATTCAAAAGATTAAAAAAAAAATTACTTGCGCTGCTGCCACCCACTTTAGAAAATGTGTAACTGTAAACAGACGCAGTGCTGAACTGAAAACTCTGATATTCCGTTGTGCAGAGATTTTTCGTTCACCACAAAGAATAATAGAAAATGTCTCAGTAGGGTTTTAGGGCTTCACGAGATCGGTGTCTACTTTGGACAGGTTCTTTTCTGTCTTTGCTGTTTGGGGTGCCATCACAAAATGCTCTCTTTTTGGAAACCAATCGCTCTTGAATGCACCATTTACTGGCACTCACTGTTCATGACGAATGACAGGACATGGAATGAGGATCCGGCTGTTCGCGATTTCTATGGCTGTGCTCGCTGTGGTGGTTAATGGTGATCTGTATTACT
Organism: Neoarius graeffei; assembly: GCF_027579695.1. Lineage (NCBI taxonomy): Eukaryota > Metazoa > Chordata > Actinopteri > Siluriformes > Ariidae > Neoarius > Neoarius graeffei. The sequence continues at coordinate 32,618,643 of NC_083590.1, read as the reverse complement.
CCAGCGCTGTTTTGAGAAGCAATGAAAGACCTCGGCAAGAGGAAAATGGAGCCACATTAAATTTCCTCACTGCATCTATGGTCCTCACAGACCACCTAATGTTCATTTGTGTGTCGCGTGCCACCATTCCGAAAGGCAAAGCAACGAGAAAGACACAACACACTCTGCATGTTAACTTCGTGCTGATTATCTCTACGAAGTATATGATTAAAGTTTGTTTTTGAGCCTGTTTAAATCATCTTTTTTTTTCTGAAGAAAAAACCTTTAGCAGTGCTATAGATGTGTTGTCTGACATTATTCCTGACATCAGTGTGTACGCACTCGTCTTTTTGGTCAAGCTTTAAACCAGAAGTTTTTGGGAAGGTAAGAATTATGGCGCATTCACATCTACGTTGTTTGGTCCGGACCAAACGAACCAAATTTCCCTTGGTCCGGACCTTTTGGGTTGGTCTGAATACAAACCACCGAACTCTGGTCCGGACCAAACAAGCGGACCGAGACCGAGCTGCAAGGTCGGACTCGGTCCGGACCAAAGGAACCCTGGTGCGGATCTTCTGGAGGTGTGAAAGCAGACCGGACCTAATCCGACAGTTTTGCTTTTTTGTACCTCGGGAGCTTCCGTCGTTTGTCGAGCATTATGGGAAACAGAGTCTTGACACTCCACCGCAAAGTGCAAACACTGTTTCGGTTGTCAAGGGAACCTTACAACAGTCGTTCAGTCATTCAGACCAGTGGTAGGCTAGACTACAGAGTACAAAAAATGAGTAGGGGGCAAACGTGGGCCGAGGAAGAAACACGTACCCTTGTGGATATATGGGCAGATGTCCACATATCTGAGCTTTTGGAGAGAACACACAAAAATGCCGACGTGTTTGCTGTATTCAGTGAGAAAATGAAGGAGAAGGGGTTCACGCGCTCCCCAGAACAATGTCGGCTAAAAGTGAAGAAACTCCGTCAGACCTACATTAAAATCAGGGACATTCTTTCAAAAAGTGGCGGTACTAGCGACGCAAAAAAGAAATTCATCTATTGCGTAAAGAGCCAGAACTGTCACAACACGACGTGCGCTCATCAGCGCTATCCTCTGTAGCCGCCTTGCCCTTTGTCGTCGTCGTTGGTAAATTACTTGTACAACAGCATAGTAATCGCACAATTGTGAAAACAGTAAAAACTGGAAAAAACATATAGCTTTGATGACATTAAAAAGAATAACAGCACGGAAAGCCTCCATGACTACTTTTGAACTTAACGCTTTGTGCGCGTGTCGTCTCTGACCAATAGCTGAACGACCTCAGGGCGCGTGGCTTTGTTGACAGATTTTGGTCCGCTTACTAAAATGTACAGTGTGAAAGCGAACCGCACCAAAATGAAAAAATAAAAAAAACATTTGGTTCGGACCAAAGCAAGTGAACTATCGAACTATCCTGGTCTGAATACACCCTTAGTCATTACCGTATAATAACGTCATTACCGTTGCCTGGTTTTCGTACGTATTTTGATGCATGGTCCGGACACACACACATCTTTCCTTTCTTCTGTTCCATTCTTGAATCTTTCTTGTGTTTCTTTCTTTGCATGAGAATCAAGATCATTGTGGTGTGCGCACGTTTCTGATTCTCAGTATCTGCAGTATTTTTTTTTTAAAATCAGATATTTTCCAATCCATAATCCCCTTTTCCATCGTGTAATCTTTGGAATATTTTCTTCCGTATTTAGACCATTACCGGAAGAAATGCATAGAATGAATGATAACTAGCTTTGCTACTTTGTTTGAACAAACTCTCACAACATGGCATTACACTTTCCTATTGCTTGTGGTTGATGAGGTTCGTTTTTCTCTCACCCACAACCTCTTTCCAAACTCGACCAATTAGATGTAAAATCTGCGACCCTGGCATCCCTGATTGTGAGCGAGGATTATATTTAATCCCTCCGAGATGAAATATTAAAGCTTGAACATGTTAAAGATACGAGTATGGCTAACTAAAAGAAAAAAGGTCATTATACCCCCTCTCCGAAGGAGGGAGGGTATACTGGTTTACCTCCGTCTGTCCGTATCTCCGTCTGTCCGAAACACCCTTTTTCTCAGCAACCAAAAATCATTGCCGCTTGGTACCAAACTTCACCTTGGGGTTCGATACCATGTATACCGTTTTCAGGTCTGTCGCACATCGACTTCCTGTTTACCGACTGAATGTATTTACGAAACACGTTGTGTGGATTTACAAAATTTCCGTTACATTTTTCTCAGCAAGTACAAATCACAACTGCTTGATATTTGGTACTGAGCTTTAGCTTGGGGTTCTATACCGTGTATACCGTTTTCAGGTCTGTCGCACATCAACTTCCTGTTTACCGACTGAATGTATTTATGAAATACGTCGCGTGGATTTACAAAATTTTCGTTACATTTTTCTCAGCAACTACAAATCACAACTGCTTGATATTGGGTACCGAGCTTCAGCGTGGGGTTCTATACCGTGTGTACCGTTTTCAGGTCTGTCGCACATCGACTTCCTGTTTACCGACTGAATGTATTTACGAAACACGTCGTGTGGATTTACAAAATTTTCGTTACATTTTTCTCAGCAACTACAAATCACAACTGCTTGATATTTGGTACCGAGCTTCAGCTTGGGGTTCTATACCGTATGTACCGTTTTCAGGTCTGTCGCACATCGACTTCCTGTTTACCAACTGAATGTATTTACGAAACACGTCGTGTGGATTTACAAATTTTTCGTTACATTTTTCTCAGCAACTACAAATCACAACTGCTTGATATTTGGTACCGAGCTTCAGCTTGGGGTTCTATACCGTGTGTACCGTTTTCAGGTCTGTCACACATCAACTTCCTGTTTACCGACTGAATGTATTTACGAAACACGTCGCGTGGATTTACAAAATTTTCGTAACATTTTTCTCAGCAACTACAAATCACAACTGCTTGATATTTGGTACCGAGCTTCAGCTTGGGGTTCTATACCATGTATACCGTTCTCAGGTCAGTCGCACATCAACTTCCTGTTTACCGACTGAATGTATTTACGAAACACATCGGGTGGATTCTGACACTATTTCAAGAAGCAAAATGCTATTTCAAAATGAGAGTTTCCCAGGATGCTATTTGAAATCCCTGGGGAGAGACACTGCTCTTTACTTACTTGTTTCAGGGTTCATTATTTGTTGAAGTCAACATTCATAATAAGTGTCCTATTCCTTCGATTGCTTGCATTCTGATATGAGCGGGGGGGATACGTAGGTGAGCAGTAGCTCACGGTTGATCTTGTTGATTTCGTATAGTATAACTTTATAAATAGTATAAATTTCAACTATTCTTATTTTCTTTTATCCATGTCTCTGTGTGTACCGGTATGTGTGTTGAATGTCAGGTGTGTAGATTAAAGCTTAACCCATTACTTTATCATCCATCTCTGTCAGACAGACAGCAGGGATGAGTCTCCGATGCCTGGGGCTTGTGTTTCTGTCCTCCGCTCTGCAGCTCAGCCAAAACGTTGACCCGTAACGTTAATCCCCAATTAGACTCATGTAAGCAGAAGCAGCCATTCAAGTTTTGAGAATGTACAGTATACAAGCTGAGAAAATCTTCTTTATCGTATAAATGAGACATTATTCACACAGGCTGTTAGCTACTATTGATACCATGTGCATTCAGCATGTTTCTTTTATTAATCTGATACTAACAGCAGCACCGCTATCGACATCATAGCGAGAGCTGGTCATGATTTTAACATCTACAGCACAAATGTTTGACTCAGGAGTTGGATGATCAATTAAAATCCAGTGCATATCTTTCGCCATCCCGATCAGGATTTTCACCTCACAGCTGTCAAACGGACCTGATTTGATCCGTGCATCGTCCAGGTTAAGTTTTATTTTTTTCATTGACATCAATTGTTTGATGATTTAATGTTCTAAGACAGATTATTTTGGACTTTTTTGAAACAAGTGCAATAGCTCTACCAGTGGTCATAAGAATAATATACAAGGCTGGCTGGGGCTCATTTCTTTCCAGCCCAGACTGTAGATTCATGCAGTATATCGTCCAATCAAAATGCAAATTACACAAAGGACGGATGACAGAACTGTAGGTTGAGTGTTTTGTTTTTTGTTTTTAATTTAAAGCTACAGGTGGTGTAGTGGTTAGCGCTGTCGCCTCACAGCAAGAAGGTCCGGGTTCGAGCCCCATGGCCGGCGAGGGCCTTTCTGTGCGGAGTTTGCATGTTCTCCCCGTGTCCGCGTGGGTTTCCTCCGGGTGCTCCGGTTTCCCCCACAGTCCAAAGACATGCAGGTTAGGTTAACTGGTGACTCTAAATTGACCGTAGGTGTGAATGTGAGTGTGAATGGTTGTCTGTGTCTATGTGTCAGCCCTGTGATGACCTGGCGACTTGTCCAGGGTGTACCCCGCCTTTCGCCCGTAGTCAGCTGGGATAGGCTCCAGCTTGCCTGCGACCCTGTAGAACAGGATAAAGCGGCTAGAGATAATGAGATGAGATGAGATATTTTTTTTACCATGTTTTTTTTTAATTCAGAGGAAACACATGATGAACCCAGGAGAGCTTTAAGAGCTTGAAACACTCCCACCACAGTGAGTTGTTATGGTTCTTTACATATTGCGGCAAAATTGGGTTAAAAGTTTTCCTCCACTCGCTGTATTTAATAACGTACCCAACTGAGAGCGGTCTCCATTTCATCAGTGCCCAGATGGAGTGCAAATGTGTGAAAGAAAGATAGTCAAGAAGATTTGCGGGACTGTTTTTACTGCTGGAACCACGTAGAAAGATTTGAGAGGTTTCTGAAAAAAGAGGTGTGGGTCAGATTAAATGTACAAACACACACATGTGTCTAGGAAATAGTAGCCATGTGGAGTGGAAATTCCCACCTTCTTTATCTCTTCTGCATTGGCAAGGGTCCGAAAAGAATGGCTTGTCTTTGTAAAAGAGAGCGTTAATCACCCCCAGGGCTTTCAGCTTAGCCTTTACACATGAAAAAAAAAAAAAAGCTCTGCTTTTCATTAACTTTATGGGTCTTCATAAGAACTTGAAAACGCTATTAATTTTGTCTGCATGTCTTGTTCCTTCACTTAGAAAGCACTGAAGGCAAGTTTTATTTAAAAAAAAAATAGCCATACATATATATATAATGTTCAACTGGTATTTATTATATCGGCCAATTCTTGCTGGAATTTATGATGTCATGTGTAATCTGGACTAGTCTGGAAAGCTTCAGTCCAGATGTGCGTGCTCCGAAGTTGCCTGATTAGGATTTCTGTTCTGGCATGAAGACTTCATTTTGATCAGACAGCAAAGTTGTCTAAGGCTACAACTAATCAGGCTGTTGACTGACTCTTACATGGCTGAAAAAAATGTCAAGTTTGTTGGTAGAACAGCATGCTCTGCATGTGACATCACTTTCTCCAAATGAACAGGTCGTAATTAACACAGGCATCATGGGATTTAGGGCCACATGATATGGATTAAAAACTTCATAAGTAATAAAGTTGAGTATGACAAAATGTCATGGAGTAAATTAAGACTAAATTGTTTTAGTGTGTCTAACTGGATGACAATGTGGATCTTTTAACTTTTTTTTGTTGTTGTTGTTGTTTAAGAATTCATCTCATCTCATTATCTGTAGCCGCTTTATCCTGTTCTACAGGGTCGCAGGCAAGCTGGAGCCTATCCCAGCTGACTACGGGCGAAAGGCGGGGTACACCCTGGACAAGTCGCCAGGTCATCACAGGGCCGACACATAGACACAGACAACCATTCACACTCACATTCACACCTACGCTCAATTTAGAGTCACCAGTTAACCTAACCTGCATGTCTTTGGACTGTGGGGGAAACCGGAGCACCCGGAGGAAACCCACGCGGACACGGGGAGAACATGCAAACTCCACACAGAAAGGCCCTCGCCGGTCACGGGGCTCGAACCCAGGACCTTCTTGCTGTGAGGCGACAGCGCTAACCACTACACCACCGTGCCGCCTTGTTTAAGAATTGTCCATCAGTAATGCTCTAATACCATCGAATAATAAGGTTGGATATTAAATGACTTCCTGTGGTGTTGTGCACCCTACATAGTGCACGACATGCAATTCAGACCACTTTAGATTTTGTCGCAGGAAAATGATGGCATCACAAAAGTACATTTCTGCCAGTACATATTAACTTGAGCATTCTAATAGCTAATAATGTTGTGTTTGGTTGTACGTGTGTGTGTGTGTGTGTGTGTGTTAGCTCTGCATTCTTTCCCTAAAGACCTGATGAAGTAAAGCAGCTTTTTGAAAATATCTTGTATTAAAAGCTTTATATAATACTAATACAATTTAAATAAAGAAACTGATTTGAAGTCTACAGCATGAGCACTCTGCTGTGTGTAATTTTATTTAATCAGCCTTATTATGATGATGATGATTATTATTATTATTCCCAATTTTGAATGTTTTTCACAACCTTCCACTCACATTGTGCTAAATAATAAAAAGTCGATTATCCCTGGTGAAAAACCACACAGGATCGTTCAGGATCCATGAGGATTGTCAAAGACCTGCCAAAGATCCTTAAAAATAAGGATCTTTATAGGATCCTTAAAGGATCTGGGAAAGCTCTTCAAAGACCTTCATCCGCAAAATCATTTGTAAAGATCTTTGCAAGGATCTTTCAAAGATATTAGAAGGATCCTTCTAAAGAGCTTGTTAAGATCTTTGCTAGGATCTTTGAGGATGTGATCTTAACTGGAATCCTCAAGGATTTAATCAGGATCCTTGTCAAGGTCTTTACAAGATCTTTGTGAGGATCCTTTAATCTCCTCGAGGATCTAATGAGGATCTTTCAAATTTTTTTTTTAATGATCCTAATTCAACGGAATTGGCAAGGATGGAAAAGATTGAAACTTACATAATTATGATTCATAAGAATTAGATGAGTACGGTATATATCAAGGGATCCTGAATAGCCAACGTCTTAAAGGGTTATTTGAAAGAATCTTTCATGATTTTCAAGGTTTCAAAGATCTTGAAAGGATCTCTTGGTCAATCAGTTGACTTCTTCTACTGGAAATGTCAGTGTACATGTTATGATAGCATCAATAAAGAATTATTTTGTTTGGAATTGAATGTGGTTTTTGGGGCGGCACGGTGGTGTAGTGGTTAGCGCTGTCGCCTCACAGCAAGAAGGTCCGGGTTCGAGCCCCGTGGCTGGTGAGGGCCTTTCTGTGCGGAGTTTGCATGTTCTTCCCGTGTCCGCGTGGGTTTCCTCCGGGTGCTCCGGTTTCCCCCACAGTCCAAAGACATGCAGGTTAGGTTAACTGGTGACTCTAAATTGACCGTAGGTGTGAATGTGAGTGTGAATGGTTGTCTGTGTCTATGTGTCAGCCCTGTGATGACCTGGCGACTTGTCCAGGGTGTACCCCGCCTTTCGCCTGTAGTCAGCTGGGATAGGCTCCAGCTTGCCTGCGACCCTGTAGAACAGGATAAAGCGGCTAGAGAGAATGAGATGAGAAGATTCTTGTAGATCTTGTGAAGAATATTATCGATCCTTGAAGATCTTATCATGAATTTCAAAGATCCTTGAAGAGCTTGTCAAGAACTTTGAAGATTCTTATAGATCCTTGAAGATCTTGGCAAAAAAACTGTAAGATCCCTGAAGATCTTGGCAAGAAGGTAAAAGATCTTTGTCGATCCTTGAAGATCTTAGCAAGAATTTTAAAGCTCCTTGAAGATCTTTTGAGGATCTTTGTTGAGATCCTTAAAGACCCTTACAAAGAACTTTACAGATCCTTGAAGATCCTTGAAAGATTTTCACCAGGGAACTGAGCAGCCCTAATTTCCTTCTTTCACTACATAATCAGTGAACCTTACAATAGTTTAAGGCTCATCAGGTTGTCACCTTGCTTGTGTGCTGTGTATCTCACAGCCATCACCCGCTCCCCCGGTCGTTCACCTAGATTTTAAATGGACAAAAAACAATTTTAGAGCTCATAAGTAAAATAGAAGAAAATATATGACTTCAAAGGGGCGGCACAGTGGTGTAGTGGTTAGCACTGTCGCCTCACAGCAGGTCCTGGGTTCGAGCCGAGCAGCCGGCGAGGGTCTTTCTGTGCGGAGTTTGCATGTTCTCCCCGTGTCCGCGTGGGTTTCCTCTGGGTGCTCCGGTTTCCCCCGCAGTCCAAAGACATGCAGGTTAGGTTAACTGGTGACTCTAAATTGAGCGTAGGTGTGAATGTGAGTGTGAATGGTTGTCTGTGTCTATGTGTCAGCCCTGTGATGACCTGGCGACTTGTCCAGGGTGTACCCCGCCTTTCGCCCGTAGTCAGCTGGGATAGGCTCCAGCTTGCCTGCGATCCTGTAGGACAGGATAAAGCGGCTAGAGATAATGGATGGATGGATATGACTTCAAATGTGGTGTAGTGGTTAGCACTGTTGCCTCACAGCAAGAAGGTTCCCGGTTTGAACCCCAGGGCCGACAGGGGCCTTTCTGTGTGGAGTTTGTATGTTCTCCCCGTGTCTGCATGGGTTTCCTCCGGGTGCTCTGGTTTCCCCCACAGTCCAAAGACATGCAGGTTAGGTTAAATACCCAGCCACTGTGGTTGTACAAGCCAGTGCATACTTAGTGGCGGTCCCAAGCCTGGATAGATTGGGGAGGGTTGCGTCAGGACAGGCATCCGGTGTAAAACCTATGCCAAATCAAATATGCAGAACAGTGGTGGGTTTCCCAAAAGCCTCTTAACGCTAAGAGCATCTTAACTAGGAGAGAAAGAGTTAATATGTTCATTGTGCAGCTCGCTGTACCATTTAACGATCTTTGTGCTACGATGCTTTCGGGAAACTCTGCACAGATCGGCTGTCGCGACCTCAAACGGGAGCAGCCGAAAGACAAAGAATATGACTTCAAATACATTTTTACATTTTGAAATACTAATTGCGATATTATGTCTCTATTTTACCGTTGATGCACGACTGCACCTTTCTCGATATTGTGCAGTCCCAGGGCGGCAGTGTGCTCACGTTAGCTTCCATAGCGTTATTATTGCACCTAGTGGTAAAAAGTAGGAACTGCAACAAACACTCCTAGAGATCCATCTTAACCTGAAGCATTCCTGACTGTTTTAATGAGTTGTCAGTATGCTACTGTGGGATCATGGTGGGCCATCTACACACCCCAGTGTTCTCACACACCCACTGTCCTAACTGTGGGAAAAGCATGCGTCTGGAACATGTAGCGTCCACCCAGATTCCAGCTGTCATATGTGTCCCCTCCTTCAGATAGTAGCGACGAGGCCTCACTTCTGTTTGCTGTTACACCCCTTACTTCCTTCTTACACAACGTTCATTATGGCTGTTTGATAACACTGTTTGCTTATACAGTAACAAGCTGCCTATAGCAGCCATTAACTGCAGGCCGTACTCACCATATGTGGCACAGGGTTCTCTTTCAAATTAAAATACACCAAGTTTGCAATTTCAGCATCCATATGGTCTTATTTGGTGTTTTTCCTTTTGTATAACCAACAGCAATAAAACCAGACTGATCCAGAACTGAATGTTATTTAAAAAAAAGAAAAAGGCTGGGGCTGATTTCTTTCGAGCCCAGGTTACAGAATAGGTTATGTTAAGATTTCATGTGCATTGAGGCTCATTTATTTAACCACTAATGAACTGTTTTGGTTTAGTGCACTGCAAAAAATTGAAAACTGAATTTGAGGAGCAAATTACTGAATACAAGTGAAATTATTTTGCCGCATGGACGGATATTTTTACTTGATAAGACATCTTAGAATAAGTTGGTTGCAATCTAGAACTAGGTTTAATCTCAGAATTGGTATCTTGTATTCTTCGAATAGGAAATGGGCCATTTTCAAATAAATGTACCTATTACGGTAAAGAAGAAGTCTTCACTTATTTTTCAGTTTCTCATCAGAACAGAGGGGTTTAATTGAAAAATGATTCACATACCTGCATAGACAATAAAAACCTCTCTAAATTTTCATACTGAAGTTTTTATCTTATTTAATAAGAAAAATAAGAGTGATTTATGTTATAATTTTTCTTTACCGTGACCAATGCAAAAACGAATTATTCATAAATATATCTTACATTCTTGAACTTACTCAGGAGTAAATTTGATTTTTCCAGGGATGAGAATGAAAAAAATTTAAAAAGTCTGAAAAAACCAGGGCAGGGCCCAGGGGGGCGGGGCCCAGGGGTTCCAGGGGCTGATGATTTTTGGCTATTTATTTATTTATTTATTTATTTTCTTTATTATTAGACAGGGAGATTATTATTAGACAGGGAGATTATTAGACAGGGAGATTATTATTAGACAGGGAGATTATTAGACAGGGAGATGATTATTAGACAGGGAGATGATTATTAGACAGGGAGATTCTTTTGTGTAATCTGAGCTGAAGTGGGCTTTGTACTTTGGTTTTTTGGGGCGAACGCGCGCTCTCTCTGCCATACCGATCCTGTAGGCTGCGCTGACTCAGCTGAAAACTCCGGTCCTCGAGAAAAGAGATAAAAGCCCGCCCACACTGAAAGCTGATTGGCTTATTTTGCTGAGTAACCCAATCAGGATGCTCTTTGTCTGGCATGTGCTACATGAACAAGCACACAGGCAGTGTTGCCACATTGGGCGGTTTTAAGTGCATTTTGGCGGGTTTGGAACATATTTTAGATGGAAAACGTTAGCAGTATCTGGCAACACTGCACACAGTCTCCCTCGCGCGCGCACATTCTAAGATGCGTGATGCAGACCTTAGTGTTGCGCGCGCACGCTCAAAAACGATCATTTTGGTCTGAAAAAGTCGGAAATCCGCCGATCGGCGGAAAATTCTCATCCCTGTTTTTCACAAAAATAACTAATTAGGTGTTGAAACAAAAGTATTGAGTACATTATCTGATTTTTTTTTTTATAAATTCAAATAAGGCGGCACGGTGGTGTAGTGGTTAGCGCTGTCGCCTCACAGCAAGAAGGTCCAGGTTCGAGCCCCGGGGCCGGCGAGGGCCTTTCTGTGCGGAGTTTGCATGTTCTCCCCGTGTCCGCGTGGGTTTCCTCATGAGTCAGTGTCTTAGAAAGCAGTGCTTAGATAGCTATGAAAGTACCTCTAAGCAAGTGGATTGAGATACTTGCGTACATATGCAGACATTTACTAGTAATTACATCACTATTAGAGATAACAGAGTGAATATCCTGTGACGACTCCAGTTGTTGTGTTTTTTTTGTCAGAAGTAAAATCTTAATTCAAACCAGCTACAAATAATTTAATGTACATTTAGCCGCTGTTTTTCCATCATTTTCTTTCCAACTTCCTGCTTCACTGGGATGATGGGATACAGTGGTGCTGGAAAGTTTGTGAACCCTTTAGAATTTTCTATGTTTCTGCATAAATATGACTGAAAACAGCATCAGATTTTCACACAAGTCCTAAAAGCAGATAAAGAGACCCCAGTTAAACAAATGAGACAAAAATATTATACTTGGTCATTTATTTATTGAGGAAAATGATCCAATATTACAATCTGTGAGTGGCAAAAGTATGTGAACCCCTGGGATTAGCAGTTAATTTGAAGGTGAAATTAGAGTCAATCAATGGGATGACAATCAGGTGTGAGTGGGCACCCTGTTTTATTTAAAGAACAGGGATCTATCAAAGTCTGATCTTCACAACGCATGTTTGTGGAAGTGTATCATGGCACGAACAAAGGAGATTTCTGAGGACCTCAGAAAAAGCATTGTTGATGCTCATCAGGCTGGAAAAGGTTACAAAACCATCTCTAAAGAGTTTGGACTCCACCAATCAACAGACAGATTGTGTACAAATGGAGGAAGTTCAAGACCATTGTTACCCTCCCCAGGAATGGTCGACCAACAAAGATCACTCCAAGAGCAAGGCGTGTAATAGTCGGCGAGGTCACAAAGGACCCCAGGGTAACTTCTAAGCAACTGAAGGCCTCTCTCACATTGGCTAATGTTAATGTTCATGAGTCCACCATCAGGAGAACACCGAACAATGATGGTGTGCATGGCAGGGTTGCAAGGAGAAAGCCACTGCTCTCCAAAAAGAACATTGCTGCTCGTCTGCCGTTTGCTAAAGATCACATGGACAAGCCAGAAGGCTATTGGAAAAATGTTTTGTGGACGGATGAGACCAAAATAGAACTTTTTGGTTTAAATGAGAAGCGTTATGTTTGGAGAAAGGAAAACACTGCATTCCAGCATAAGAACCTTATCCCATCTGTGAAACATGGTGGTGGTAGTATCATGGTTTGGGCCTGTTTTGCTGCATCTGGGTCAGGACGGCTTGCCATCATTGATGGAACAATGAATTCTGAATTATACCAGCGAATTCTAAAGGAAAATGTCAGGACATCTGTCCATGAACTGAATCTCAAGAGAAGGTGGGTCATGCAGCAAGACAACGACCCTAAGCACACAAGTCGTTCTACCAAAGAATGGTTAAAGAAGAATAAAGTTAATGTTTTGGAATGGCCAAGTCAAAGTCCTGACCTTAATCCAATGGAAATGTTGTGGAAGGACCTGAAGCGAGCAGTTCATGTCCGGAAACCCACCAACATCCCAGAGTTGAAGCTGTTCTGTATGGAGGAATGGGCTAAAATTCCTCCAAGCCGGTGTGCAGGACTGATCAACAGTTACCGGAAACATTTAGTTGCAGTTATTGCTGCACAAGGGGGTCACACCACATACTGAAAGCAAAGATTCACATTTTGCCACTCACAGATATGTAATATTGGATCATTTTCCTCAATAAATAAATGACCAAGTATAATATTTTTGTCTCATTTGTTGAACTGGGTTCTCTTTATCTACTTTTAGGACTTGTGTGAAAATCTGATGATGTTTTAGGTCATTTATGCAGAAATGTAGAAAATTCTAAAGGGTTCGCAAACTTTCAAGCACCATTGTATACTGGGCGTCTACTTTGTCCTGGAATCTCCGATGGTTTTACCTTTAATCTACTTTACATAAAATCTGTATTTACAAGTAGGTTTGTGATTTTTTTTTTTTAAAATATACTCCCCATGCTTACTTGACCGTCAGCGCTGTCCTATTGGCAGTGTTTGCACACACTTAAAAAGGAAGACGAGAATAGTGAAGAAGACTGAGCAGCTGCTGTCTGAGCTCTCAACAGGCTTGAATTCAGGTGTACAGGAGATCATTGTTTTCTCACCAGAACTGCTCCACTTTCGTTTTCTTAGACGTCTGGCTTCTCGCATATCCATAATTTCCCCCTATCTCTTCTCAGGGGTAATTCATGAGTCATGTCTAACTGTCGACGAGTAAGACACGCGCTTGTTTGTGTCTCCCTGCAGATCGCACTGAGAAGCCCTCCACCATGCCCGACTCGCCCGCAGATGTGAAAGCACAGCCCAGGTTAACTCCACCCACCATGCCTCCGCCGCCCGGCACACAGGGAGCCCCCAGGACGAGCTCGTTCACTCCCACGACGCGTGAGTATCTCTGTCACACACAGACACACTCATACCATACTCATGTTATATATGTACAGCAAGACACACACAGGAAAGCAGACACTCCACAGTAACAGTACAATACAGCTGTTGAGACAGAGACAGAGTAATCGGTGCGATCTGAGCTCCGCTGTGTGCTGTCAGCACCTCAACACACTCTTCACTTTCTCTTCACTGCCGCATCCCTAACACACAGATCACTTGGACTCTGTAATTAGCGCTTATACAAAAAAAAAGAAGAAGAGGAAGAAAAATACACACGCAAGCTTGCGCCGATTGAACGAGGAACCTTTTAAAAGCAGATTCTAATTACATATGCTGAAGGTTTAACAAAGCAAGCGCTTTGATTCCCCCACACACACCCTCCCGTTGTAATTGTTAGCAGATGCAGCTGAAGTATCTCATTTCTGTGCTGCTGGAGAGAGGCCACAGCCTAATCTCATTAGCGAGACGTTGACGCCGTGGCCCGTATGGTTTGCATCACCATTCGACCACATGTATTCACCGCTGCTACATTTCATATGGCTGATGTGCGCTACAAGAGAGCATGGTTATGTGCTTAAGGCCACCGGGGCTGATTGGAAGCAAACGCAGCACATTCTGGGTTGCAGGAGCTTGGCAGAATGTGGAAGTCAGAGATTATCTGCGTTAGAACGATTCATCAAGTGGCACTTAACAGGGGGGCTTCAGGTTTAGGGATTTTCACTCTCATGCTCAGCTTGGATACAGTAATTTCTCAGAACAATCGAGGTCACCTCTTTTGACTGGCATTCTGATTTATTGCAATGAAAGGGTAAAACGTGTTTAAAATAGTCAAATTTACTCAAAACAGAACATCCATCCATTATCCGTAACTGCTTATCCTGTACAGGGTTGCGGGCAAGCTGGAGCCTATCCCAGCTGATTATGGGCGAGAGGTGGGGTACACCCCGGACAAGTCGTAAGATCATCATTGGGTTGAAACATAGAGACAAACAACCATTCACACTCACATTCACACCTACGGTCAATTTAGAGTCACCAATTAGCCTAACCTGCATGTCTTTGGACTGTGGGGGAAACCGGAGCACCCGGAGGAAACCCACGCGGACACGGGGAGAACATGCAAACTCTACACAGAAAGGCCCTCGCCGGCCACAGGGCTCGAACCTGGACCTTCTTGCTGTGAGGTGACCATGCTAACCACTGCACCACCTTGCCACCCTATTTATAATTTACTCAAGTATTATTGAAATTGAATAACTTACAAAAGCTAAAAGTTACTTTTTACTCCTTACATTTTCATTCTGACTTTCAAAATACCCAGTCTTTAAACAAATCTATTGTTTTTTCTTAGTAAAAATTAAATATCTGCCTTTAAAATTCACTATCAAAACTAAGGGCGGCACGGTGGTGTAGTGGTTAGCACTGTCGCCTCACAGCAAGAAGGTCCGGGTTCGAGCCCCGTGGCCGGCGAGGGCCTTTCTGTGTGGAGTTTGCATGTTCTCCCCGTGTCCGCGTGGGTTTCCTCCGGGTGCTCCGGTTTCCCCCACAGTCCAAAGACATGCAGGTTAGGTTAACTGGTGACTCTAAATTGAGCGTAGGTGTGAATGTGAGTGTGAATGGTTGTCTGTGTCTATGTGTCAGCCCTGTGATGACCTGGCGACTTGTCCAGGGTGTACCCCGCCTTTCACCCGTAGTCAGCTGGGATAGGCTCCAGCTTGCCTGCGACCCTGTAGAAGGATAAAGCGGCTAGAGATAATGAGATGAGATGAATTTGTTAGCTAGTTGTGTTTTTGTTCGCCTTAGCATTCCTTCCAAAAGGGCTATTACACATTAGAGAACCAACAAGACAAATTCTAGGTTTGTCTGAGTTTGCAGAATAGTTTCTTTCTGACTGCTTGCTTAAGCCAGTATCTCACTGGGCTGTGACAGCCTGCGACTAGTTGGAGACACAACAATTGCGATAAAACATGCAAATTAGCGACAATTTTCACTTGGAATCACACTGAATTGATATTCGCATATTTTATCACAATTGTTGTGTCTCTCGCAGCCCATTGAGATACTGGCTGAACTCGCACTTCCTGTCTCGCGGAAACTGCCTTGAGAAGGGTTCGTGACGTCTTTGCGACACCATTTGCGGCTATTTTGAGAGAAATTTTGTCGCACGAATTTTTTGAACATGTTCAAAATTTCAGCGACGAAGGAGCGACACTTTGCGACTCATGCGAGGAAATTGAGAAACCCCGCGAATGTTTCAAGACACTTTTGAAACTCTCTTGCGAATGACGTTCTCAAGCTGTCGCAGCCCAGTGAGATACTGGCTTTAGCAAACCAGCTCGTCATGCAGGGTTGGGCATGATGAACATGTGATAAGCACTTTTCATCAGTTCAAAGTATTTCATTTTTACGCTTGCAAACTTAAATATGGTTAAATGTAGATTTTTGCCTCCATACTCTACTCCTACTTTTAACTGAGTAAGATTTTGGCACAGTACTTTGCCTATAAATCAATGATAAATTTTGTAACACTTTCCATGAAGCCCTTATTTACCGTATAACTCTTTATAATTCTTTGTAGATTGGTAATGATTTCCTGTAGGCATTTTAAAAACATAGAAAGCTTTTTTTTTTTTGCCTCTTTCAGTAACAAACGGCACCAGCCACTCTCCGACCGCACTGAACGGCGCTCCGTCATCGCCCAATGGCTTCAGCAACGGACCTTCATCCTCTTCCTCCTCTTCGCTGGCCAATCAGCAGCTCCCTCCGGCATGCGGCGCACGGCAGCTCAGCAAGCTGAAGCGTTTCCTTACAACCCTGCAGCAGTTCGGCAACGACATCTCACCCGAAATCGGCGATCGCGTCCGCACACTCGTGCTGGGCCTTGTGGTGAGTTTCTACGCACGCATGTGCACACCATTGTGGCGATGCTATACATACAGGGATGTACTGATAAATGATCTAGATTTTGCTGAGCATTCAGACACACACACTCATTCACATTTAATTTATAGTAGTGTTTTTATTAGACATATAAATCTACACATGGAAAATGTACAGACAGCCAAAATGCGTCCTTGAACAGTCAAACATTCAATAAACGTAGGTAGAAAAAGAAACACTCAAGAAATAACATCATAAGAGGAATAAAGATGGAGAAAGGAAACAGGGACTCTCTCAGCTGGGGTTTAATAAAAAGAATCGGCGCCACCGGGGTTGTTTTAGGCCAGCACTGCCACTTGAGAAAGGCCTTTATGTAATCCTCTCTGCTTCAGGGATACCATGATGTTTCTAACCATCAAATTCCTAAAGCCTCGGTCACAACCGGCCGTACGTGCTCCTACGGCCGGTCTACGTGCAAAAAAACGCAAGAAACGCACGGAGGGCGCGCGTGTGACGTGCTGATTTTCGAGCCGTAGACCGGCCGCAGAGGTTCTTTGTCATGTCAAACAAACTCTACGGGCGCTTACGTTTTTTTCAGGTTGCAAGACAAACTTACGGCCAACGTGCGTCTTTCTCCACGAACAAAAAAACCGCAGCGATTTGGGAAACGCCAAAAATCGCACGGCCAAAAAATCGTACGTCCGGTTGTGACCTAGGCTTAATATGCAAAAGAAGAATATGAAACGAATCATAGACTATGTATGGCTTTCCATGTATTGTACGTGCTCCAAAAATACTTTCTATAAAGGAAAAACTCCACCCTGCCTGGACGACTTGCTTATTACATTTTCTAATTACGGTGTGATCTTCACCCACATCGAAGATTTATTTTGTGCTAATTTGTAATGAGCTGATTCCGCTTCATCGCTACGTGAAGATGCAGCAGCGCTTTAGTCCTTTATTCTGTCCAGTTCAATCACCGCTTCATCTCTACACTCTGCAGAAACAGATCAGCGTCCAAAGCTTCAACTTTCCTGCTAATATCGCCATCAGCTCTGTCGTAGATCGCTAGCTATCCGAGCTGAGACTCTGCGTCATACAGTGTCTTGCAAAAGTATTCATCCCCCTCGGTGGTTGTCCTGTTTTGTCGCATTACAAGCTGGAATTAAAATGGATTTTTGGAGGGTTAGCACCATTTGATTTACACAACATGCCGACCACTTTAAAGGTGAAAATTGTTTTTATTGTGACACAAACAATAATTAAGATGAAAAAACAGAAATCTGGAGTGTGCATAAGTATTCACCCCCTTTCGTATGAAACCCCTAAATAAGAGCTGGTCCAACCGATTCACTTCATAAGTCACATAATTAGTTGATTAAGATCCACCTGTGTGCAATCAAAGTGTCACATGATCTGTCACATGATGTCTGTATAAATCAACCTGTTCTGGAAGGACCCTGACTCTGCAACACTACTAAGCAAGCAACATGAAAACCAAGGAGCCTCCAAACAGGTCAGAGACAAAGTTGTGGAGAAGTATAGATCAGGGTTGGGTTATAAAAATATCCCAAACTTTGAATATCCCACAGAGCACCATTAAATCCATTATAGCAAAATGGAAAGAATATGGCACCACTACAAACCTGACAACAGAAGGCCCCGCCCACCAAAACTCACAGACCGGGCAAGGAGGGCATTAATCAGAGATGCAACAAAGACACCAAACAGGCCTAGAAATTCATATCTTTTTTTCACCAGCCAGCCGGACTAGTTCCCTTCCAAAGTAACTCGCCAAACAGAAAATCAACTCGCCAAAATTTGTTCATGTATGAATTTTACTTCTGTCAAAAATAACACAAAAGAGAGTAGTTACCATTGTTCATGACTAATGTGCGTTTATTTCAAGACCCGAGTATTTTGATACTGTTGTTAAATACATAAATGAGAACAACACAGAGCACCATAATATAATATCAACAAATAATAATATATTGGAAAACTTGGCAACTTGGTGTATGAGTATTGAAAACAAATCTACTTACTATCATGACTATAGCACCCAAAATATGTCCAACATGCTTTCTGTATTTAACCATTTAGGAGAGAGAAAGCATTAGGAGCTTCATATTGACTAGGAATCAACTTGAAAAAAATGAATTATTCCATAAAAATCGTATCGCAGCCAAGGCCTACCCTGCTCCCACGTTTGCTTATAAGTCCTTTGTCGTTTCTCCTTCTCGTACGCTTTATCGGTGGCCTTTTTCTCCTCTTCAGACCGAGGTCGCTTTGTCCCCGTCTCTGGCGGTTTCTGTACACGTTTCAGAAAATTCCACATCGCAACGTAGCTTTGGCAGATGTAGATGTAAACAACAAAAAAACTGCGTGTTTAAATGGGCGATAATGTGGCCACATCTATTGAATTTGATAATGTGATTACCGCAATATTCAACGAGATGCGTTATATACATGCGCAGTAGTGAAAAAACCGACAGCCTGACTCGTACACGATATGATTCGGAATTCTTCGGTATTTTCCGTCCTGCCAATAAACACATCGATTAACACAGACACAGCACACGCTTAATATGTGGCGGCTTTAGTTGACGGTGTGTCTGAATCTTCGCTTCGTATATTTTTTTATTTTCAACTAGCCAGCCGGGCTGGCTAGTGACAGGAATTACCCGCCAAATGACAAATTAAGTCGCCTCGGGCAACCAGACCACCGCGAATTTCGAGCCGTGCCAAAGATACCACTAAAGGAGCTGCAAAGATCCACAGTGGAGCTGGGAGTATCTGTCCATAGGACCACTTTAAGCCATACTCTCCACAGAGTGGGGCTTTATGGAAGAGTGGCCAGAAAAAAATGTTATTGCTGAAGAAAACACGTTTGGAGTTTGCCCAACAGCATGTGGCAGACTCCCCAAACACATGGAAGAAGATTCTCTGGTCAAATGATACTAAAATTGATCTTTTTGCCCATCATGGGAAACACCATGTGTGGCACAAACCCAACACCCTGAGAACACCATTCCTACAGTGAAGCATGGTGGTGGCAGCATCATGCTGTGGGGATGTTTTTCATCTGCAGGGACAGGAAAGCTGGTCAGGACTGAAGGAAAGATGGATGGCACTAAATACAGGGCAATTCTGGAGGAAAACCTGTTTGAGTCAGCCAGAGGTTTGAGACTGGGACGAAGGTTCACGTTCCAGCAGGACAATGACCCTAAACAGACTGCTAAAGCTACAATGGAGTGGTTTAAAGGGAAACATTTAAATGTCTTGGAATGGCCTAATCAAAGCCCAGACCTCAATCCAGTTGAGAATCTGTGGCATAACTTGAAGATTGCTGTCCACCAACGCAACCCATCTAACTTGAAGGAGTTGGAGCAGTTTTGCCTTGAGGAATGGGCAAAAATCCCAGTGGCTAGATGTGCTAAGATAATAGAGACATACCCCAAGAGACTTGCAGCTGGAATTGCAGCAAAAGCTGGTTGACAAAGTATTGACTTGGGGGGGGCCGAATACCTATGTACACTCCAGATTTCTGTTTTTTACTTCTTAATTATTGTTTGTGTCACAATAAAACAACAATTTTCACTTTTAAAGTGGTCGGCATGTTGTGTAAATGAAATGGCGCTAACCCCCCCCCAAAAAAAATCCATTTTAATTCCAGCTTGTAATGCGACAAAACAGGACAAACACCAAGGGGGATGAATACTTTTGCATGACACTGTATTTGCTGTTTCCTCGGCTTCTTCACTGGATTCCTAAGAGATAACAGCAATGTTTTTTCATCGAAAATACAGCACCAACCAAGAAATTAGCACCAGAATCATGAAATGTGTCACAAATATTTCACTATCAAGATATTTAACGCGTTTCAACATTACATGACACGGGCTGGATGGTGTCCAATGTAAACCTATAGACAAACAAGAGCCAGAATTTCTATTGCTGTAAGTTTATATACTGTACAACAAAAACGTCAAAGCTTCCTATAAATAACGCTACAAGATTAGTTGACTTGTACGTCTTCATTAAAGTGGTGTATTGGATCTGGACAACTGCAGCTGTGACTAGCACAGTATAGCTCCTGTTCTATAATAGCATCGAAATTGCAGAAATTACGCACCACACAGCTACGTCTAAGAAAGCAATTTCTGCGAATAACATCAAGCACTGAAAGAAACAGTGTTAAAATAATCGCGCCTGTACCAGAGGAGGGACGCTTTAATTAGCCGCTCAGAAAGAAGGCTCCTTTTTTTTTCCTGGCACGTGTTTGTTTATTTTTCACAGTGTCTACACGCAGAGGGATTCTTGTGTCCCCTTGGCTTGCATCGCTCGCTTTAATACACTCCCTTCTCTGCCTTATTGAAAAGAGTGACACACTTAATTAGCGCCGGCAATGCCGGAGAAAAGCTCAGGAGGCTCTCTGGCTGTCAAAACAGGCCGCTGCAATCTGGGCGAACAGATGTAAGCCTAATGTAACAAAATTCAGGTCTGGGAAATGAGGTAGAAAGCTGCGTATGTTTTTTTTTTTTTTTTCCCCTCCGACGCAGTCCCTCTGTCTGTCTCTCTTTCCCTCATTTTTTTTTTCCCCTCAGTCCTCCTTGGAAGCAGCATCTTGAAAATTGAAAATAGTGTCACCGTCCTGTCAGTCTGTTAAAATGAGATAGAGCAGCGAGAATGGGAGCGAAATTAGTTGCTTCACTTTTTTTCTTTCTTTTTTTTTTTTTTTTACTGAGATAGGAGCTGCAGCTGAGCAGCTGGAAGGGGCGATATGTGCAAAGTCGGCAGAGATCAGAGAACAGAGAGAACCAAAATCTTAATTAAACAGATCAAACTGCAGCTTTTCCGCCTCTAATTAAAGCACGCAGTGTCCTGCAACATGGCTGTTATGATACACATTATCTCACAAGCAGACAGTGAGCAGCAGCTTGGTGTTAAATTGAACACTGGTACTTTGCAATCGCCACTTGCGCTATACGTGTATCCTCATGCTTATAGTCAATATTTGTCATTCATTATGCCATACACAGCTTTCCTTCTGCCTCCTTTCAAAGCCAGCTGCAGCACTCTGTAGTTCTGCCTCCAATAAGCAATATTATCACATAATGTTTTCCACATGCACTCATATTTTTTTTTCTCCTTTTTCACCAGAACTCCACGTTAACCATAGAAGAATTCCACTCCAAGCTTCAAGAAGCGACCAACTTCCCCCTCCGACCTTTTGTCATCCCGTTTTTGAAGGTACAGCACAAGCCAGCGATCTGGAAAGCATTTACAGAGCCCAGACCCAGATGTGCATATTTCTTTTACAGCATTTTTTTTTGTTTTGTTTTTTAGCTTTCTTTCTTTCTTTCTTTCTCTTTGTGAGTTCAGGGAAGCAAACTGTACAAGCAAAAATAGTCACATGGTTTCCCCTTGAGCTTGAATTTCCTGTTGATCGAGACCTAATTTTGTTTCTCTTTTCTCCAGGGATGAATCGAATCGGTACCCTTTTTTAAACAGAGTTCATGTTTTTAGAGCCTCATTGATAAATAATAATACAACCCCGATTCCAAAGTACAAATTGTAAATAAAAACGGAATGCAATAATGTGGAAGTTTCAAAATTCCATATTTTATTCAGAATAGAACATAGATGACATATCAAATGTTTAAACTGAGAAAATGTATCATTTAAAGAGAAAAATTAGGTGATTTTAAATTTTATGACAACAACACATCTCAAAAAAGTTGGGACAAGGCCATGTTTACCACTGTGAGACATCCCCTTTTCTCTTTACAACAGTCTGTAAACGTCTGGGGACTGAGGAGACAAGTTGCTCAAGTTTAGGGATAGGAATGTTAACCCATTCTTGTCTAATGTAGGATTCTAGTTGCTCAACTGTCTTAGGTCTTTTTTGTCGTATCTTCCGTTTTATGATGCGCCAAATGTTTTCTATGGGTGAAAGATCTGGACTGCAGGCTGGCCAGTTCAGTACCCGGACCCTTCTTCTACGCAGCCATGATGCTGTAATTGATGCAGTATGTGGTTTGGCATTGTCATGTTGGAAAATGCAAGGTCTTCCCTGAAAGAGACGTCGTCTGGATGGGAGCATATGTTGCTCTAGAACCTGGATATACCTTTCAGCATTGATGGTGTCTTCCCAGATGTGTAAGCTGCCCATGCCACACGCACTAATGTAACCCCATACCATCAGAGATGCAGGCTTCTGAACTGAGCGCTGATAACAACTTGGGTCGTCCTTCTCCTCTTTAGTCTGAATGACACGGCGTCCCTGATTTCCATAAAGAACTTCAAATTTTGATTCGTCTGACCACAGAACAGTTTTCCACTTTGCCACAGTCCATTTTAAATGAGCCTTGGCCCAGAGAAGACGTCTGCGCTTCTGGATCATGTTTAGATACGGCGGCTTCTTTGAACTATAGAGTTTTAGCTGGCAACGGCGGATGGCACGGTGAATTGTGTTCACAGATAATGTTCTCTGGAAATATTCCTGAGCCCATTTTGTGATTTCCAATACAGAAGCATGCCTGTATGTGATGCAGTGCCGTCTAAGGGCCCGAAGATCACACGCACCCAGTATGGTTTTCCGGCCTTGACCCTTACGCACAGAGATTCTTCCAGATTCTCTGAATCTTTTGATGATATTATGCACTGTAGATGATGATATGTTCAAACTCTTTGCAATTTTACACTGTCGAACTCCTTTCTGATATTACGCCACTATTTGTCGGTGCAGAATTAGGGGGATTGGTGATCCTCTTCCCATCTTTACTTCTGAGAGCCGCTGCCACTCCAAGATGCTCTTTTTATACCCAGTCATGTTAATGACCTATTGCCAATTGACCTAATGAGTTGCAATTTGGTCCTCCAGCTGTTCCTTTTCTGTACCTTTAACTTTTCCAGCCTCTTATTGCCCCTGTCCCAACTTTTTTGAGATGTGTTGCTGTCATGAAATTTCAAATGAGCCAATATTTGGCATGAAATTTCAAAATGTCTCACTTTCGACATTTGATATGTTGTCTATGTTCTATTGTGAATACAATATCAGTTTTTGAGATTTGTAAATTATTGCATTCCATTTTTATTTACAATTTGTACTTTGTCCCAACTTTTTTGGAATCGGGGTTGTAATAATAATAATAATAATAATACGTTCAATTTATATAGCGCCTTTCACAAACCCAAGGACGCTTTACAAAAGAATTACCACCAAAACAAAAAAAACCAAAACAAAAAACTAGGAAGAATAGTATGAGGTAAAGAGAAAAGTTTTCAAGTTGGCTTTGAAGGAAGAGAGAGTGGAACAGTCACGAAGCGATTGTGGTAACGAGTTCCAAAGTTTAGGAGCAGCAATACTAAATGATCTGCCACCCATAGATGCCAGTTTAAAACGTGGAACAGTCCGAAGTCCACAGACAGAAGATCTGAGGGAGCGGGAGGGACAGAACAAATGAATTAGCTCACAGAGATAGGAAGGAGTGAAACCATGAAGAGCTTTATAGGTTAACAGCAAGATTTTGTATTTGATCTGAGAGATAACTGGCAACCAGTGCAGTTGCTGTAAAGCAGGAGTGATGTGAGCAGTGCGCTTGGTGAGTGTGAGGACTCTTGCTGCTGAGTTTTGGATGTACTGCAGGCGATTGAGCAATTGATACCAAAATGACTAACCTACTTAATACTAATCAATCACGGGTGCTACAGAAACATTTTATTTAGCTCTAGGTATGATTCCCTGATCTAGATCATGGTCGTGAAAGAGCGCACATGCGTGTTCATGCTAGGCTCATTCTTTATAATGTTAGCGAGTGGATTTTAAATGAAGCGTCAGCGCTGTTCTTTTCACTCAGCTAGCATGGTGTGTTGAATGTGCTGCTAGCAATGAACTCCTTTTTTATTTTATGTCGTTCATGCCTATGTTTTGTCAGGTTACTTGTAGATAGATAGATAGATAGATAGATAGATAGATAGATAGATAGATAGATAGATAGATAAATTGATTGATTGATTGATTGATTGATTGATTGATTGAGCCCAAGCTGGGAAATTGTTTTGTTCCAGCAAAGAAAAGAAAAAGGCACACTGTACCGCATGAAATAGAAATAATTAAAAAAAATCCCAAGAACAAGCCGACTATACAATATACAGATAAAAATGTAACGATAAAAAATATATGTATCTATAAATATGCTTTGTACATGTGAATGTGCATGAATATTGTATTGTATTTTATTGTATTGTATTGTAGGAAGATGCTGTAGTTTTTTCTCCAGGACACAGTTTGCATTCTGTTTTGCTTTGATTGCCGTCATTAATCGTAAAATATATCGAGGTTTTGCAATCTGTTCTTTAGCACAACAATGTACTAGTGTTGTAGTCAAGACCATCTAAACCGAGACCAAGTCATGACCAAGCCCAAAGTGTATCAAGACTGAGACAAGACCAAGACTTTGAGGGGTTGAGATCAAGTCAAGACCAAGACCAAAGCAGGGTGAGACCAAGTCAAGACCAAGACCAAGGCAGGGCATGACTAAGTCAAGACCAAGAAAGGGTGAGACCAAGTCAAGACCAAGGCAGGGCAAGAGTGAGTCAAGACCAAGGCCAAGGCAGAGTGAGACTGAGTCAAGACCAAGGCAGGGTGAGACCGAGTCAAGACCAAGGCAGGGTGAGACCGAGTCAAGACCAAGGCAGGGTGAGACCGAGTCAAGACCAAGGCAGGGTGAGACCGAGTCAAGACCAAGGCAGGGTGAGACCGATTCAAGACCAAGGCAGGGTGAGACCGAGTCAAGACCCAAGGCAGGGTGAGACCGAGTCAAGACCAAGGCAGGGTGAGACTGAGTCAAGACCAAGACCAAAGCAGGGGTGAGACCAAGTCAAGACCAAGACCAAAGCAGAGTGAGACCGAGTCAAGACCAGGACCAGACGAGTGTGTGTGAAGGGGGCGGGGAGGGGTGGCAACCGTTAACTGGAAGAAAAATTTCAAATTCGCAATGAGTCATGTTATTGGTTGCATTTGAAGCAGGACATTTTACATCCAGTCACAGTAATTATGTTAACAAATAAATCAGACAATGCACAGGCAATATAGTGAGATCCCCACAGCTGTGGTCTTGACTGTTCTTGAAATAAAATCCGGAGTCCTCTAGGTCCAAGACCGAGACAAGACTGAGTAAAAACGTGGTCGATTCTGAGATGAGACCGAGACCTTCAAAAAGTGGTCTTGAGACTCAGTCTCAAGTACACTACAACATAGTTTTATGTTTAATTCATATAGCTAAGGATCAGAGGAATATTTTTACGAGTGTGAGTAAATGTGCATATTCTCAGGCCTATATCAGTACCAGTAATGATGCAGACCTTACTTTTTCTGTTTTTTTGTAATGATTATTTATTATTTTTTGCTTAGTTTACGTGGAAAAGATGGCTGCGAACAGTGTAAAAAGTGTATACCAGGTTTAGCTCCTGACACAATGTGTCCTTTTTGTTTCACGCTGCCTAACGGACTCCCACATTTAGTGATCGATTTTTCTCACACAGTAGACGTACCCATTTGAAACCATTAGCAGGGCAACATGAGCCGCCATTCTTCTCTAGAGGAACAGCAGCCTGCACCGTGCTCTTACTCCATTTGTCACTTATTTCATTACAGCTTGCAGTGTCTGTTTACGTTGAGCCACTTTAAGTGAAATGCTCGAAAAACAAATGGATCATGTGTTTCATTCAGAAGCCTACTTAGACATGATTGAGTGACACAAAATTTATGAAATGATAAAGATAAGCTGGTCATCTTAATATTTAAATAATATTGGATGGCTTTGAGTGGTGTATCAGATATATCCATTCAGTTAGCATGATATTGAACGAGTCGAAGACGAGTAGATGAATGGAATATATCTGATATACCACAAAAAAGCCAGTAAATATTATTATTATTATTATTATTATTATTATACAAACACATTCAATGGAACAATTATAGATTTTTTAAAAAGTTAAGAACAGGGTGGTAACTTACCAATATTGAATGCTGACTGAATGTAATTCAATGTTCTGTCAATCCAATGTACTGTACAAAGTTCTAACAATAAAAACAGTACAAGTCCAAAAAGCCTGAACAGCAACCCAACTTATATACAAGCGATATCCAGGTTGACAGTTCAAGTTCAGTTACTTTTGGTCGTAGTTAATTGTTATACTGCAGTTGTTCAAAACAAAAGGGTTTTGCTGAGTGAAGTCCTCTTGTAAAAGTCTCCGACACTTTTCCTCACCTCCAAGTAGAACTTGGACAATATTTCCGCTATTGCTCTCTTTTCCAGTTTTTCGATGTCCGTTAGTCTGTTTTTCTCTTGTAAATACAGTATGCGTGAAGAATATCCAGTGAAGTTTTGGTAGCCTTTCGGGTGTTCAGCGCGTCTGTCTCTTTCAAAATTCTCTCTAAATCTTCCATTTTAACGAAGCAAACCTCGCAGCCATGTTTGTTTACAAACTGTCACAGTCACTCGCTAGTGCAGAAGTTTTACATCTCCAACACGTCTCTTTTCCAGTTTTTCCATGTCCATTGGTATGTTTTTCTCTTGTAAATATGCATGAAGAATATATAATAGCCTTTCGGGTGTTCAGCGCGTCTTCAGTTTCAGTTTTCAGTTTATTTATTTAGTGCTTAAGCCGAGCACTGAATTAACCCCGTCTTCTCTCTCTCCCAGCCAACAAAGAAATGATTGTACGCATGCGCAGCAGAAAAGTTTTGGTTTTGGATCTTCGTATGAGCTCCAAAATGTGACGTCGTGTTGTCTTGACAACGTGCAATATTATAACTATATTGCACACTCATATTTTCCATTGGGGAGAGTGGCGTAATACATGTAGGATAAGCGATATGATCACAATATTGCATGCCATCAGTAAACCCACTAGAAGGGAATAGAATACATGTTATTATTCCATGAAAAAAGTGGCCTGTATGTATAATAATTATATTTAAAACAGAATTTTCAATAGCATCGAAGATTTGTTATGTAATGAAATTATGAGTCGACTTTTTAGTTGAAATTTTTGATTGACATTTTCACTTTGGTTAAAGGTTTTGGGCATTGCCCTTAATGCTGCTCATCTAACTACTGATAGTCGTGCAGTTGGATATATGCCTGGATCAGACGACATGAATTCAGCCTGATTTTGACATAAATTTGTCGTGTTTCCAGCACCAGGCCTGAATATAAACATGAACGACGATGGGCCTAATAATGTGACGGAGCCCTGACGAAAAGTCGAGCATGTGAGGATTTTTTCTCACCTATTTTCTCAACACTTACCACATGTTCCTTGGTAGCTACGGTATGTTTGACAGTTTCTTGACCGTCTTCCCCAACAACAGCACACGTAAGGACATGAACGATGATCGGTCAGGGTCAAACTTGTAGTGTTGCCAGTCTCCTGACCAAGACACGGCAAGGATTTATAGCACTGTGATTGCCTAATTTGACATGGTGACCATCGTGAAAGACAAAAATACTGTTTCGCATAAGCCTTCGCTTTACTTTAAGAGAGTGGCGCAGCAGTGCTTTCGTCCTTTGGTGTATCCAGGTCTCTCACCTCCTTGTCTCAAACAGATCAGGTTCCAAAACTTCAATTTTCATATTAATACCGACTATCAATGCCATTGTGCTCATCATCTCGTAGAGTGATAACTGGCTGAGCCGAATCTCTGCTGTAACGCAATACAAGTGCATCATGTAGTGATTTCCAGCTTGTACAGTATATTGGATTTCTTATTAATATGATATTAAACAGGGCGGCATGGTGGTGTAGTGGTTAGCACTGTTGCCTCACAGCAAGAAGGTCCTGGGTTCGAGCCCAGCGGCCAGTGAGAGCCTTTCTGTGTGGAGTTTGCATGTTCTCCCTGTGGGTTTCCTCCGGGTGCTCCGGTTTCCCCCACAGTCCAAAGACATGCAGGTTAGGTTAACTGGTGGCTGTAAATTGACCGTAGGTGTGAATGTGAGTGTGGATGGTTGTTTGTCTATGTATCAGCCCTGCGATAACCTGGTGACTTGTCCAGGGTGTACCCCGCCTCTCCAGGGCTGGCCCAAGCCTTTAAGGGGCCCTAAGCAAAATTTGATTTGGGGGCCCCCCACACCACCAAAACTACACTGCTAGCTGCCTTATTATTTCTTAGGCTACACAGTTAGTCTAGCCACCCACCATAATCTGCGTTTTTAGGTGGTGTTTACATTAGACCGTATCCGTCTCGTTTTCGTCGCGGATGCACTGTCCGTTCACATTAAAACACCGGGAAACGACTCCACAGGCGGAACAACTTGAATCTGCCAGGGCCCGCGTATTCAATCCAGTTCGTATCTGATCCGGTGCTGTGTAAACATTGAGATACGAGGAAGCGCAGTGCTGAGCTCTAGCTGACGTCGTCATTGGACAACGTCACTGTGACATCCACCTTCCTGATTCGCTGGCGTTGTTCATGCCACGTTGGTCATGTGACGCAACTGCTGCAAAACGGCGCGGACTTCACTTCCTGCTATTGTGTCCGCCTTGTATCACCTTTTTGTTTTTCATTAAAGAGTATAAAAGTATGAATATAATGCTTTGCTTTGTCATTCTTAATGTTGTTCATGGTAAGATGCAAATACTGCCCATTGTGTAGTTATGATTGTCTTTAGGCTTGCCATCCTTCCACTTGCAAGTGGTGAGTGACTTGCGCATGCCCGATATGCACTGGGATCACACACACAGCGGCTCAGTCCCGAATCACTGCTCGTGCGCTTCACTCGCGCACTCTGTGAGCTGCGCAGGGCCGGAGTGCGCACCCTCCAGAGGGCACTCGCTGTTCAGGGCGGAGTGATTTGGAGCGCAGCCGCTGAGGAGGAAGCGCTGAGCCGCACTGACACATTCCAACTTACGTGCCGTCTAATTAGTCATGTGATTAGCGTATCCGTGTATTGGCGTTGCTGTGTGCACGCGAATCGTTTTAAAAACGTTAATCTGATGATCCGCTGATACGGTCTAATGTAAACCCCACCTTAGTTGGTTTACATTATACTGCAACTTGTGGCTATTGCAATATAAAATATTCAGAGTGATGTGTGGCATATTTGTAAGTAAAACAACAAATCAGTAGACAAGACACTGTATATGTAAACAAGTTAACCAGTTTATTTTGCACTAATGTGCAAAACAAACTCATAAAGTCATAATGACTTTGTCCACTTGAGCTAATATCGGTCATGACATTTAGGTTGGAGTTTGTAAGTAAAGCGACGGCTCTCAGCTTAGAACTAAAGATGATATCTGAGGCTACATTTCGTTGTGTTGGGTAGCATAACGTTAGCTACTATGACAGACATTCTGTTAGCTAATCCAGCCAACCTAGCGAGAACATAGACAACCTTAATGACACAAAAATAGTAACATTGGACATTCAAATTTACCTTTTTCTTGCTGCTTTTTTTCTTCCTCTTCTCTGCCCCAGATGGATAATTTCTTTTTTGAGACATGGCTTAGCCATCTAGTCCACCTATCTTCCGAAGTGAATAACTCCTGTCACGTCACGTGCGTCTGGTTGTGCAGGAGCGCAGTGGCAGCAACCAGCAGCAAGGATTAGTTAACCTAATGTACCAACTATGAAAATGATACAAAAAACGTTATTTTGTGTCTTTTATTTTTGTGTCTTTTGTTTCTGCTACATCATGTCATTAATGTTACGTTTTTTTAATTAAAAATATTTTCGCAGGGGGGCGGCACGGTGGTGTAGTGGTTAGCACTGTTGCCTCACAGCAAGAAGGTCCGGGTTCGAGCCCCGTGACCGGTGAAGGCCTTTCTGTGCGGAGTTTGCATGTTCTCCCCGTGTCCGCGTGGGTTTCCTCCGGGTGCTCCGGTTTCCCCCACAGTCCAAAGACATGCAGGTTAGGTTAACTGGTGACTCTAAATTGACCGTAGGTGTGAATGTGAGTGTGAATGGTTGTCTGTGTCTATGTGTCAGACCTGTGATGACCTGGCGACTTGTCCAGGGTGTACCCCGCCTTTCGCCCGTAGTCAGCTGGGATAGGCTCCAGCTCGCCTGCGACCCTGTACAGGATAAGCGGCTACAGATAATGGATGGATGGATGATATTAAACATTGGAAAATTGCGAATCAGAACAAAGCCCTTGCTCTTTGTAGTTAGGAGCCGACAGAAAAACCTGACTGTTATCAATAAAATATGAGCTCATGTCATTGTAATTGCACGGCACACAAGCGCTAACTTCTCACGGGAATAACGAAAATACTGCACCAGGCAACAAATTACCACAGGAATCTCGAAACACATGACAAATATTTTACTATAAACCTATTTAATAAGTTTCAGGGTGGAGTTTTGCTTTAAACCGGACTCAGTTGTCCTTATTTGCTTAGAAACGACAGCTGTTATACAGCATGCCTGAACTCCGCCCATTTTATGTAACCTTCATCCCTTCCCCAAAACATCCCTCTTTTGCGCACACACACACAGTCAGTTTCATCTGCACATCCCCTCTCTTCTATAATGATGAGATAAGCCATTAAAACAGATTGAGTCTGTGTAGTTTACTACTGAGAGCGTGAGGGAATGGGGTCTCTCGATTCACTGAGTGCAGAATGTGGCTCCTTTCATAGCAAACAGACTCTGTGTCATACACTGGAAGCCCCGGGCGGCTTTGCACTGCAGAAATTGGTCCCATTAGGGGTCGCTGATGGATGCAGAGAAACATACAGGGCCACTTCCCCCTCTCGATCTCTTCCTTTCTCTGCTCCGACTCTCCACGCTGCGCCATATGGTTACTGTATCATCCAGTCAGGAGGGGTGCTATCAAAGATGCAACTTGTGTTCTCTCACTCTTTCACTCCTGTTTCTCTGTCTTCTCTCTCTCTCTCGTATCTAATTTTAGTGCTTTTACTCAAAGGAGCCTTTAATGACAAATACCATATGGCTGTGGGAACTGGGGCTTTTATAAGTGCACAGAAGCTCAGCTGCAACAATATGCATTAGACGCATTTTTTGGTTGGGTTTTTTTTTGTTTTTTTTTCATTAGGCTAATGTCATCTAATGACCCTCCCTTCAGCGTTTGGTTTGAGGAGGAGTGCTTACCGGAAGGGCAACGTGCACCATGCTAACGATGTAATCGGGAGTCCGTACCAGCTGACTGCCGTTGTGTTTATATTGTTTGTGTATGATTTGTCTAAATGGGCTTTAGACGGTACATCGTGATATTATGTCCGA
Organism: Neoarius graeffei; assembly: GCF_027579695.1. NCBI lineage: Eukaryota > Metazoa > Chordata > Actinopteri > Siluriformes > Ariidae > Neoarius > Neoarius graeffei. The sequence goes on along the minus strand of NC_083590.1, from coordinate 32,587,003 downwards.
TAAACACGTCAGCGGTGGCCTGAGTTTAAGATCACAGGGTGTTTCAAAAAATGTGACGTTATTTGAGATGTAAATATCCCAGGAACTACATACACTACCGTTCAAAAGTTTGGGGTCACTTTGAAATGTCCTTATTTTTGAAAGAAAAGCACTGTTCTTTTCAATGAAGATCACTTTAAACTAATCAGAAATCCACTCTATACATTGCTAATGTGGTAAATGACTATTCTAGCTGCAAATGTCTGGTTTTTGGTGCAATATCTCCATAGGTGTATAGAGGCCCATTTCCAGCAACTATCACTCCAGTGTTCTAATGGTACAGTCAGTACGTTTCCATGCACATCCGAATCGAGCTACGGGTCCCAGCAGGGGTGCCAGAGAAATCCAATCCTACATGCACACAAGGAAATCGGGCTATTGTGTGAGGTACATTGTGCACCCGAGCCACAGGTGGCGCTACACACCCCATCGCGTTGGTACACTTCTGGTTGTCGTCATGAAGAAGAGCTATTCAAGAGTGTAAACAAAGTTATCAGTTCCGTGTTCTCCATTGCGCGTTTTTCTCCCGTCCATGAATTTTAATATATTCAACTCCTTAAGCTGAATGAGCATGAACTCTGTCTCCTCATTGCTCCAGAAGTGCACGTTTCTGCTCGCCATTTTCTCTTCTTCGTTTGTTCCTCCTGACCTCTTCTGCTGCTCGCTACTACTGTTGTCATGCCGACCGAGGCTGTCGTGTTTCCCGCTTGTGGTCTCGTCACTCGTCACTTCCGGAAGGGGCAGTGCTGAAGTAAGTAGCTCGACTACGTAGCTCGATAGGGTTTACATGCACTAAGTAGCTCGGCAAAATTCGCATAATCTAGGTCGCATAGCTCGATTACGAGAAATCCAGTTCGGTTCAATTTCAGCCTAGCTAAGGTGTTTCCATGGCATTTAGAACTTCGATTTCAGTCGAGCAACGGCAGAAATTCGATTTTCTCTATGTGTTTGCTCATTGCCTCAGAAGGCTAATGGATGATTAGAAAACCCTTGTACAATCATGTTAGCACAGCTGAAAACAGTTGAGCTCTTTAGAGAAGCTATAAAACTGACCTTCCTTTGAGCAGATTGAGTTTCTGGAGCATCACATTTGTGGGGTCGATTAAATGCTCAAAATGGCCAGAAAAATGTCTCGACTGTATTTTCTATTCATTTTACAACTTATGGTGGGAAATAAAAGTGTGACTTTTCATGGAAAACACAAAATTGTCTGGGTGACCCCAAACTTTTGAACGGTAGTGTAGTCGAGGCAAATGAAACTGAACGCGCTTAATGTTGAGCGATAGAAGGTTTATTCCACAAAATTTGAATGAGAAATTCAAAAGGTATGTGGAATCCATGAACGATTTCACAAATTTTCAATATTCGCAAACCCGCTCGCTCAACCGTCTCATCCGGTGCTGGTGGTCGTCCGGATCTTTTTGCCCCGCCCACACACGCAGCCTTTGAACTTTTTGTGCCATGTCCAAATCTGCATTGCAGTTGGTGTATTTTTTTTTTTTTTAGAGAATTCTCTCATAAATACACACTGCACAGTCTTGTTCGAGCGTACTCTAACACACAAAACGCCTTTTCTTTTCCAGTGAATGGCAAAAAACATTAAACATAAAATTTTGACCTGTTTCCACACATGCTGTTAAAATTTGAGGTCAGTTGAATGAGAACTGGCAAAGTTATGAGATTGTGAAACGATATCAAATTTTTTCAAACACCCTGTATACTCTCCAGCTTTATTGCTAGCAGTATGGGAACATACCACAGAAACTTAGAGCTCTTTATTCTACTTTTGGTCATGATGGGTTGACAAATCAGTAGGACAAGAAAATACTATGTCCAAGCTTGGTTTTTATTCATAGTTGCCCATTGGCTTAGTTGACAAGCGATCGCTATGTTTTTTTTTTTCCTTTTCGTTCAACATTTAGAAAAAAATCACGGTCGTAAGTTCACAAAATAACCATTTATTCTGGTATGTATGTTTAAACAGTATGTGCACTGTGCTGTGACACACCTCAGTGCTGTAACTACAGCATAGTGATCCCCACCACCTGCTGCACTACACACATCAGCTTTTACTATTCAGATAAATTGGCAAGGATGGATGGATGTCTTAAAGGAGAACTGAAGGCAAATTTTTTTTATGATCAAAATTCTATTTATCTCATTTTATTAAATATAAGAATGCATTTTGATAGCTATTTTGTCGCTGCTATAGCAAGTTATGAGTGTTTGAAATATGCTCTGTGATATATCGGTCCAGGGCGGCACGGTGGTGTAGTGGTTAGCGCTGTCGCCTCACAGCAAGAAGGTCCTGGGTTCGAGCCCCGTGGCCGGCGAGGGCCTTTCTGTGCGGAGTTTGCATGTTCTCCCCGTGTCCGCGTGGGTTTCCTCCGGGTGCTCCGGTTTCCCCCACAGTCCAAAGACATGCAGGTTAGGTTAACTGGTGACTCTAAATTGACCGTAGGTGTGAATGTGAGTGTGAATGGTTGTCTGTGTCTATGTGTCAGCCCTGTGATGACCTGGCGACTTGTCCAGGGTGTACCCCGCCTTTCACCCGTAGTCAGCTGGGATAGGCTCCAGCTTGCCTGCGACCCTGTAGAAGGATAAAGCGGCTAGAGATAATGAGATGAGATGAGATATATCGGTCCATATGTCAAAGCAGTGGCTGTAAACGAGATTCGTTGAGACCTGTGCGAGACATTGTAAGATGGAAGTAAAACGTACAGCGGAAATCAAAGCGACCGACATCTGACAACGTTGTCAAAAGACGCGCACGCCCTCTTTCGAATGCTGACGTAATCAAGCCGGAAGTGTTGTCTGTTTTGATAGCAATCAGGAAAGTTTGAAAAAAGTCGTCAGTAATCGTCATTTAAACTCGTTTTTGTGCAATACTTCGTTTGGAAAACAGTTTTCAAAATGGCGGCACTGACACCTGGCTGACACTTGATGTTTCGAAGTCTCGCACAAGTCTCGTGAAGATCGTGTGGATAAGCGACGCCTGCCGTCGACCAAACGAACTAAATTCAACACGGTTAAAAACCGAATAGGCCAATAAGTATAATATTTAATTGTGATTAGTTTCCAATACAAGTCATGATATAAGGTTACTAAAACCGAAAATATAATTGAATAACACGTTAATTAGGAAATAAAGCAAGTTTAAAATTGACTTCAGTTCTCCTTTAAGTGAAGTATGCATCCAGTGAATAAAGTCCAGTGCAAAGCAGTCATATAACTATCCTGCTAGCATGATATGCAGTCAGCTCATGGTCAAGAAAAAATATAGACGCTAGCCGGACTCAAATAAATAAATAAATAGCTTTTATATGTGACATGAGCAAACACAGTGTGATTCTATAGAGCAGGGTGGGCAATTATTTTTTCCATGGGGCCACATGAGAAACAGAAAATTTTGTGGAGGGCCGGACCAAAAGGCTGAACTAAATTCTGCATAATATTAATTGTATTTCTTTATATAAAGCAATAAATAACATTGTTTTTAGAAGCTGCTAAGACTGGTAAGAGTATGGAAAAAACGAGGTTGCCTTACAAAAAATGTCATTTATTCAATCAAATTTCCCAAAACAATGGTTAACAAAATGTGAACGTTTGTACCATTTTTTTTCAGTCACATTCACCCCAAAACACAATAAAGACATCACAATATTGTCTTTCTACTCCAAATATCAAACAAGATGCATCATATTATAATAATGATGCTCACATTTGTAGTCTAATAACCTCATTTGGTGTTTTTCAGTTTTTCGGATCTGCTCACCGCAAACTAAACACACGGCTTTATCTCTGACTTCAGTAACTAAATACTTAGCAGTCCGTGTTTTGTTGAAAGCCCTGCATTCGGCATTTACCTTTCTTCTTTTTGTGGACATTTTGGGGGCTAAAGTTTTCTTGTGACCTGCTCGCAACAACGTCGATTCGGTGTAGGTATCAGATCTACAGATCGGCTCGGGCTCCGGCGCCTGCTGGTGACGTCACACTATGTGATTAGCTGGACCGTTTGAAGGATGACGTACAAGTTTGTGGTTGATCTGGACAAATTACGGAAGTAGTTATCACGGGATTAGGTTTCGTGGGATTTCATGTCATGTTCATGTCGCGCGCATTGCGTTTTTGTTGAACACAACTTCAAAATAAAAGCAATGCACATTCAGAAAAGAAAAAAAAAGAAGAAACCGGTTATGGGCAATTCCATGTAAATGTCAACCTCACCATGCAAAAATAAAGCAACATGTAATACATCAAAACCACTCCCAGAGATATCACCTAGGCCTGTATTTTACAGATGTGAATAAGTTGAACCAATTTGTAACCAACCTAATATGTCACTGTCAGTCTTTCTTTCTTATAATGTAAACCCCAAGCTAAAATCAACTTTGATCATGTACAATTCTATATTATTGCCACAAGCCACAGAAATGTATGCTAAAATCCACAAAACAGCAAAACAATAGCCATCCTAAATATTATTTAAGAACTTTGATAGCTTTAGCTGATATTTAGAGAGTTTTTCAAAGGGTTATAGTGGTTAAATTGCTGATTTTCTAAACATATGCCATGTCTATTTCAGATGCGTCACATCCATAACGGAATTATGTCACATCCATAACGCTGATTTTTTCTTCCTAGATTCTGCTTGAAATAGAAAATATTTTAAACAAAGGCTTTTTTTATTTTCAGCTAAGACTCCTTTATTAAATGCATGCCTGCATTTGGATATTATGTTTGCAATTTCACAGAGTTTGATGAATATGTGTAGTCACCCTGGAAATGGGGTATTTTTTCCGTCACATCCATAACGCATGCCTTTTTTGGCATTTTCTAGTGTTCTAAATGTACTATGGGAATTCTTTTTTTCCCATGACTTCTCCAATATGAGAGGTCTTAAAAATATACAACAAATTTTAAAATACTGGAAAGGAATAAAAATTAACTAGGTCAGTTGTTGCCATTTTGAGTCCAAATGTCACATCCATAACGCTGGAATTGCTCACATACGAATCGCTATTCAGTCCATGCATGAGGTAAAATTAGAAAATACGTTTATTTTGTAATTTCTAATTAACCTTACGCGGGCCGGTCAGAATGAACCAAAAGGCCGGATGTGGCCCGCGGGCCGTAAAATGCCCAGGTGTGCTATAGACATTTCCTTAGAAAAGAACAATGACTGTGGCAAAGATATATTTAACAGTTATTCCACCAAATCGAGTCGTACATGAGCTGATAGCCGACGGGGCGCGTAGCACCGAGTCGGCTATAAGCCATGCACGACGAGATTGAGTGGAATAACTGCTTTATTCTATCCACATTCATTGGATTTTCAGAAACAGAGCATTTTTATTTTTTGCAAATCCGATAAATAAAAACTTTACACAAAATGTCTGACAAAATAATTTCCGGTTAAAATGTAAACAAACCGGCGAAATGACAGGAACAATTTGTGAAAAATGCGATAATTCTTGAAAATAAAAAAAGATACGTTCTTACCATCAAATACTTTTGTTCTATATTTTGTTGCTTTTTTGTATTTTGGGGGGGTTTTCTTCTTCTCCAGGTTTTTTTTTTGGCAGTTGGCAAATCAACTTAAAGGTGCATTACTGCCACCGTATGGGCTGGAGTGTGGGACAGAAGATACTGGCGTTAAAGACAATTTTCGCTATTTCTGTTTCTTTTAAATACTTCATCACAATTTTGGGGGTTTTGCTTTCAAGGAGAGTTTTTATTTCGTCCTCGGTTGGTTCAGCAACACGCTCCGCCATTTTGCTTTTCTCTACTCACAGTATATGAGCTGATATCCTCATAATAGAGTAGCTAATCAGAGTGCACGATCGCTCATATCCAGTGAATGTGGATAGAATAAAAATATATTATACACTTGTTTAAGCTGAAAAAGCCATGCTTTTTTGTCCCCTTGATGTTTTAGCCTTGTCGGTTAGGTTTCCAGGCATCAAAAACTGGAAGCACTTGCCTGCTGGGCAAGCTAATGTACATCATATTATAAGAAAGATCATTTATTTGGTAAATATTATGACAGTTAAAATGTATTTTAACCAGGGCTTTGAACCAGATTTTTTTTCCTATTGGTTCGTTCCGAACAGAAACGGAATTTTAACGTTTCCGGTTTTGGGTTCCACCATTAAATAGACGTTCCCGAACCGGTTAGAACAAAAAAATTTCGTTCCCGGAACGGTTAATTACGTTCCCTGTCAGCTGTTTAACAAATGGCTATAAAATTATGTCTCTGTCTCATCCAGCTTAAGCCAAATGTAGGCTAATTCTATTACAACCTTCATTAAATAAGACAAGAAATAATTCAAAACTATTATTATTTCAAATGTTGGCGATTTGGATTCTCAGTATGTCTTCCCATCTACACAAACAGAAAAAGTGCCAAAAATGAAAGAGAATTCGTTTAGTGTGTTACCAAAGGCTAGTCAGGCCCTATAGAGGGCTACCGCATGACGTCACCGCGCCGCGAGATTTTGTTAGGCGCCATATTGGAAGACCAAGTACACATCTATGCAAGTACATAGCTACATACATACATACATACATACATACATACATACATACATACATAAAACAAACTACAGCTGAAATGTAGCCAGGGCCGGTTCTGCCCTAATCTGGACCCGGGTGCAACATCGCGCAACAAAAAAAAAAAAGTCTAAATCAGGACAACCATCACATAACTATAACTATAAACATTTTATATCAGCTATTTTAACTAAATGGGCTATAATAAATAAGCCTGCAGGCAGCCACGGCGGGCTGCCTCAGAAAAGTAACCATTCAATGACACAACTGAAAGCCTGCAGCCACGGCGGGCTGCCTTAAAAAGTAACCATTTGTCCTACCTTAAAACTCGTTTTGCATTTTCTGCCTCCATATTTGTATTTTCGACCCTCCGTTTATTTTCTTTCCTTTTCTGAAAACCCGATTTGTGTCCAGACATTTTGTTCTGCTACAGTACCAACGAACTAACTCGTCAGGTCTCGTCTCTCGAGCCCGCGATGATTCCCGTGGGAAGGGCAACAACTGATACATTTTTACAAACAGCCAATAGGGAGGTTGCATCGTTCAGGCTCTTCTTTGCTCAGACACTCAGTAATGCACTTATTCACTTATTATCACGTGGAGACGTGATAGTAGTCCACCTTCCCGCTCTCTCCATTCAGTCAGCGAACGTCACACAGGAAGTGAACCCCAGTGGGTCATAGAAACTTGCGCAGGAGAAGAATTACTTTTTTATTTGTAGGCTACGGAAACTTTGAGGAACGAAATAAAAACCGGTATTAACCGGTTACCATTATTTTTAATAAGCGTTTCTGTTCCGGAACATAAAAAATAATAAAGTTTCTGGTTTCGTTTCTGTTCCATGTGAAATAGAAAAAGTTCCCGGTTTTCGTTTTCGTTCCTTGAACCGGTTCAAAGCCCTGATTTTAACACTAGACAGAGTCAATACACCAAAATTCGGAATATTAAGAAAATGAAGAAAGTGTAGCATGGTCAATTTTCAGTGATGCGATGTATTTCTGACCATGATTACATTCTCGATGGAAGGGAAGAAAAAGAAGATGTATCTCAAAAATAGCACAAATTGAAGTACTATTGTCCTTATGCTGTGATGCTGTTTCTGAATGAAGCACTTCTCCTGTCCTAAAAAAAGAAGAAAAAAAGCTTTTCCGCAGCACTTTGAAATGGTAAACCCTCCAAAAACAGTCTTGTGGACAAAGCCAGCTACCTTCTTAGCAATCAGTGCTGAAAGAGACAGGAAGGAAATGAGAGACAATGTTGCTTTGAAGAAGACATTTTCCACATCGATGGTGATTTCACGTGCCCTTGTGCCAGGCAGTGGGCAGACTGAAAGCACTAATGCAGGGTTTGGGTCATAAAGTACCAAAGCAGTGCATTTTTTTTTTTTTAACCTCCAAAGAGCTTCCCCACAATCACTGTAATGGGTAAACAATGCTTGTAAAAACCCTGGAACATTGCCAAGTGCATTGTGATGTTTGGTCTTTGTCTGACTAATGCAGCCTTTGTCCAAACAGCGAGCACTAACCACTATCTCCCCCTGCAGGCCAACCTGCCATTACTGCAGCGGGAGCTTTTGCACTGTGCACGCCTGGCCAAGCAGAACCCAGCACAGTACTTGGCCCAGCACGAGCAGCTGCTACTCGACACCAGCATCACGTCTCCCGTCGACTCGTCTGAGCTGCTGATGGACGTCAACGAGAACGGCAAGAGGAGGACGCCGGACAGGTGAGCCTGAAGAAGACAGGATTACACATGAGTAATGGCAAAAGTGTAATGAATTAAATGATAATTTTTCCCACCTTAAGTGATTCAGAGTTTTGTGCTATGGTTGCGTGACTAGAAAACGACAGTGCTTTACTGGAGTCCCTTATGGTACCGCTAGAGATACTAATATAGTAAAGATACTAATGTAACCCTTATGTTGTCTTTGGTCAAAATGACTCAGTTTGACTCAAAAAGGATTCAGCATGAAAACTTGAAAGTGAACAAGGTTTTTATGATCACAATTCTATTTCTCATTTTATTAAATGCATTTTTGATCGCTATTTTGTCGCTGCTATAGCAAGTTATGAGTGTTTGAAATATGCTCTGTAATAGATCAGTCCATATGTCAAAGCGATGGCTGTAAACGAGATTCGTTGAGGCCTGTGCGAGACATCGTAGGACAGAAGTAAAACGTACAGCCGAAATCAAAGCGACCAACATCTGCCGATGTTGTCAAAAGACGTGCGCCCTCTTTCGAATGCTGATGTAATTAAGCCGGAAGAAGTTTTGTTTGTTTTGATAGCGATCAGGAAAGTTTGAAAAAAAAAAAGTAGGCAGTAATCGTCATTTAAACTCGTTTTTGTGCAATACTTCGTTTGGAAAACTGTTTTCAAAATGGCGGCACCGACACCTGGCTGACACTTGACATTTCGAAGTCTCGCACAAGTCTCGTGAAGATCGCACGGATAAAGGCCAATTTATGCTGACAACCCAGTCCTCGCAGATAGCATCGCAGACAGTGTCTGCGTAGCCCCCCCCACCTTCGCAGACGCTCTGCGCGCACCTCCCAAAAATTGTGACCACCGCAGAAGCCTCGCAGACAGCGCCGCAGACAAGAGGGCTCTGATTGGTCCACTCTACATCCACTGTACACGCACTTCCGCTTCACTACTTTCCCGGTTTGGTTTGTTTTCACGACCGGCATTTTTAAAAACACGAGCGAAGATGGAGCAACACGAAGAGCGGTTGATCGAGGAAGTGAGGAAGTACGGACATCTATACGACTCCAGTTCTAGTCATTATAAGTAACCGGAGGATAAACACTCCACTAACCACACCCACCAGCTACTCCTAGCGACTTCGCGCCCCCTTGCGTTGTGCTGGTGAATAACATCGCGTACGCCTATTACTCCCCGCTCAACAATAAATTACAACTGTCTGCGAAAAGCTATCTGCGAAAGCCTTGTCGCAAGAGCATGCAGAGGCCCTTAGCGACGCCTGCCATGGACCAAACGAACTAAATTCAACACGGCTATAAACCGAATAGGCCGATAAGGATAATATTTAATTGCAATTAGTTCCCAATACAAGTCATGATATAAGGTTACTAAAACCGAAAACGTAACTGAATAACATGTTAATTAAGAAATAAAGCAAGTTTAAAAACGACTTCAGTTCTCCTTTAAAGAGAAATAAGCTGACATCCATCATTATGAAAATAAATCAGGAACATTTCCTAAATTAGTATTTGTATTGCTATAAAATAAAGATAGATCCATTACTAAATAATATAACTAAGACTAACCTGACTGTTCTGTTCGCCACCGTTAAATACTGCAGAATTTCGTTTCGTTATTGCTCTTTCCAATGAGGCAGAACTTTTTCCAGTGAAGCTTTCCAAAGGAGAAGAGTCCGGGATAGACACAACTGGAAAACATGGAATATTTAACAGTTATTCCATGAAATCGAGTCGTACATGAGCGGATAGCCGATAAGCCATGTACGACGAGATTGAGTGGAATAACCGTTTTTTTCCATCCACGTTGGCTGGATTTTGAAAAACAGAGCATTTTTTATTTTAATTTTTTTGCACATTTGATAAATAAAACCTTTATACAAAACGTCTGACCAAATCATTTCCGCTTAGAATGTAAACAAACCGGCGAAATGACAATTTGTGAAAAATGCAATATTAATAATAATTCTTGAAAAATAAAAAATATATATGCTCTTACCATTAGATACTTTTATCCCATATTTTGTTGCTTTTTTGGGGGTTTTGTTTTCGATTAGAGTTTTTATTTCATCCTCAGTTGTTTCAGCAACACACGCCGCCATTTTGTTTTGCTCTACTTACGGTATATGTCTGGAATCAATTTTGTGCCAAAATGTTCATACAATACTTTTGAAATATCAAACAAAAATGACAAATCAAAATACAAAAAAAGAAAAAAAAGTCAATTTTTTTAGACTGGCAAACAAATTATTCGTGTAATTGTGCAAAATATCAGTCTATCACTCTTCAGAAACCTTTTATTTTTGTTCCGCAGCTTTCTCAGTTTTGCTTGACGTAATTTATTTTGGTTGCGATTCCAGCTTTCTCGTTTGCGCTCCCTGACTTTTTGCTTGCAGTTTTGGCACAAACTTCATGTGTGGGTGGGCTGTCCAGGAATGCATTCCCATTGGCTAACTTGTGTTTGACTGACAGCTACGCTCAGCCATTCCCGACTCGGATTCTGGCGGACTGTTTGACGAGTGACCGATCCATTGACGGTGAACAAGAATCGAGTGGACTTCAGTGGCGACTATGATATTGAATTTACACTTTGTTGAATTAATTCAATATCATAGTCGCCACTGAAGTCCACTCGATCCTTGTTTACCGTCAATGGATCGGTCACTCGTCAAACAGTCCGCCAGAATCCAAGTAGGGAATGGCTGAGCGTAGCTGTCAGTCAAACACAAGTTAGCCAGTGGGAATGCATTCCTGGACAGCCCACCCACACGTGAAGTTTGTGCCAAAACTGCGAGCAAAAAGTCAGGGAGCGCAAACGAGAAAGCTGGAATCGCAACCAAAATAAATTACGTCAAGCAAAAATGAGAAAGACGCGGAACAAAAATAAAAGGTTTCTGAAGAGTAATAGACTGATATTTTGCACGATTACATGAATAATTTGTTTGCTAGTCTAAAAAAATTGACTTTTTTTTCTTTTTTTGTATTTTGATTTGTCGTTTTTGTTTGATATTTCAAAAGTATTGTATGAACATTTTGGCACAAAATTGATTCCATATATATATGAGCTGACATCTTAGTAGTAGAGTAGCCAATCAGAGCGCGCGATTGCTCATATCCAGTGAATGTGGATAGAATAATTATGTATACGTGTGTATGGTGGTGTCTGTACTGTACCTGTTTAGCAGAATGGAGAGCCAGTGAGTCGTGCAAACCAGTAAGTTAGCACAACAACACCCAAAGCAAACATCAAATCTGCGTCTCATTATCCAGTATTAAATTGCAGCTATTATAATGTATATCACATCTGAGATTAAAACGCAAGTATAAATGGTTCAAAGTATGATGTGTCACGGTTTAATCATTTCAGATTTGTAATTGTTGCAAATCGCTGCGGTATAAGAGGAATAAAGCACCTCACGGCAGCGACTGTTGGGTACGTCAGGCACCATCCCATTACTCCAGAATCTTGTTTTCCTCCAACAGCGTACCCCATTGTGTCTACTCCTTACTTATTTGCAAATGATTTTATGCAATAACCTGGCTTACAGCCGAGTCAGAATCCAAACCCAACCCAGAATTTAACAGTTGGTTGTTAAGGGCCTGGATCAAGAACCCAACAGTGGCTTAGTAGAAATTCTGTACTTCAAATATCAAACGCTTTAAGATCTGTACTTCAAACATTTGAAGTAAAAATTTCTTTCAGTCCTAATATGAACACTCGTCTCGTCTCGTCTTCTTCCACTTTATCCGGGGCCGGGTCGCGGAGGCAGCAGTCTAAGCATGGAAGCCCAAACTTCCCTTTCCCCAGACACCTCGGCCAGCTCCTCGGGAAGAACACCGAGGCGTTCCCAGGCCAGCCGAGAGACATAGTCCCTCCAGCATGTTCTGGGTCTTCCCCGGGGCCTCCTCCCGGGGGGACATGCCTGGAACACCTCCCCAGGGAGGCGTCCAGGAGGCATCCGAAAAAGATGCCCGAGCCACCTCAGCTGATTCCTCTCGATGTGGAGGAGCAGCGGCTCTACTCCGAGCTCCTCCCGAGTGACTGTGCTTCTCACCCTATCTCTAAGGGAGCGCCCAGCCACCCTGCGAAGGAAACTCGTTTCGGCCACTTGTATCCACGATCTTGTTCTTTCGGTCATTACCCAAAGCTCATGACCATAGGTAAGAGTCGGGACGTAGATCGACCGGTAAATTGAGAGCTTCGCCTTTTGGCTCAGCTCCTTCTTCACCACGACGGACCGGTAAAGCGACCGCATCACTGCGGAGGCCGCACCGATCCGCCTGTTGATCTCACACTCCATCCTTCCCTCACTCGTGAACAAGATCCCGAGATACTTAAACTCCTCCACTTGAGGTAGGATTTCTCCACCAACCTGGAGAGGTCAAGCCACCCTTTTCCAGTCGAGAACCATGGCCTCGGACTTGGAGGTGCTGATTCTCATCCCAGTGAACCCTACTTTCACAAATATAAAACAACCGAATCAGTCGTCGAATGAATGAGCAAACGAATATTCATCCACACTCTAAATAAATACAATGTAGTTTTTTTTTTTTAATGAAAAGTTTTGAGCTTATCACCTCAAGTCCCCGAGGCTCCTTTGCTGTTTTATCCTGTAATGCCTCCATGTTTGTGGGAGATCTAATACCTGGCGATCGGAGCCCGAGGGAGCGGCTGATAACACATACAGATGAGGCCGAGCTCCCATCCCGCTGGCTAAGCGCTTCTGTTTCTGCTTAGCTCGGCACGCAGCGCTCTCGAGGAGAGCAGGAAGAAAACCTAATGGTGGAATTTGAATGGGATCCACAATGTTCTTAATCACATGCTACAAAGCAGGGTCAACTTTTTCTGATTAATATCAAAGAGGTCAGAGAGAAGAGAGTGCAGGCCTGGCACGTTTCTCTTTATTTACACGTGTGAAAGGTGTGATAACGTCTATTTGAACACAATTTTCCAGCGTGTACAACTTCTGTCTGTGCGAAAATGAGCTTTTTTTGGAAATGATGCAGAGAAACAAAGGCAAACTGAGTTTGAGTAGTGAGCGTCTTTTAAGAGATACGCTAGTGTTTAAAAAACGATATAATATTTTGCTAATTTTCCTGCCCATAATGCAGATTCAGGTACCAAACTGTACTTTTTCTTGTTGTACCATTAGTATGTACAGTATATTTTACTTGAAAACAGTACTATGGTAGGAATAATTTAAAGTATGTACCGGTAATTGGACCCTTAAGGCTTTACGTAAAAAGTGAACTGAAGGTACAATGCGTGTACCGTCCCAAAAGATCCGTAATAAAGGTGACCCAGTTTTGGGTGTCAGTTCCCTTCAGGCCTTGTTCCACCGTGGGTGATGTCTGTGCTCCTCGCTGTGGACTGCAGTGAGCTCATTGCTCTTTTTAACATCGTGGTTGTCCAGCGTTCTGTATGGTGGTGCTTCTGTGCTCGCTTTCTGGATCCATGGTACTGTATGGTGTTCTGAGCGATGTTGCCTGGTGGCATCACGGTGGCTGGGCAGGCGGTGTGGGACATACCTTCGTGCACCTTTTGGTGGGATTGTAGGTGGCTATGCCACTGAAATTACATCCTGACTCTCTTTTGGTGGACTTTTTTTTTGTATAATTGTGAAGTGACCTTGGATATGAGAAAGGCGCTATGTAAGTTGAAATTATTATTATTATTATCCATCCATCCATTATTTGTAGCCGCTTATCCTGTGCAGGGTCGCAGGCAAGCTGGAGCCTATCCCAGCTGACTACGGGCGAGAGGCGGGGTACACCCTGGACAAGTCGCCAGGTCATCACAGGGCTGACACATAGACACAGACAACCATTCACACTCACATTCACACCTACGCTCAATTTAGAGTCACCAGTTAACCTAACCTGCATGTCTTTGGACTGTGGGGGAAAACGGAGCACCCGGAGGAAACCCACGCGGACACGGGGAGAACATGCAAACTCCGCACAGAAAGGCCCTCGCCGACCACTGGGCTCGAACCCAGAATCTCTTTCTGTGAGGCAACAGTGCGAACCACTACACCACCGTACTGCCTTATTATCATCATCATCATCATCACCTCGCCCGCTACAGAGTAAGCAGGGCGAGGTATTGTTTTCAGTCGGGTTTCTTTGTTTTGTTTTTTTTTTGCAAACGATATTACGGGAAAACGGCTGGACCAATCTTCATGAAACTTTCAGGATAGATGGGCATTGGTCTCAAATAGAACCGCCAACATTTTGAGGGTCATCTGGTCACGGTCATCAAAGAGATCAAAATCGTTTTTGTTGTGGCTGCTGCCTCATATAGAGGTGCTAGCCACTACGTCATCATGCTGTAAGAATGTAAGAGTGTAACAGTCACGTACTGAGCATGCGCATACACGTGTTCCGATTAAAATGGCCGGTGAGCGTATACAATTCGGTTCGCCATTCAAAATAAATGGACTAGACTAAAGCAATCGCTTTCAGACACGTTTATGCTTATTACAGAGGGAAAGCGCGTTCCACTGAGCTCTAGCGTCAGGCCATTTCCGGGAAATAAGAGTTTGGGTCATGGTGACAACGTGTGTATGTCAGTGTAGGTTCAGAGGTTTCAGTTTTGAAAACTGTAAGAGGTAAGAGTAGAATAATATAAAGTACAGACACTTGGTATATTTTACTTCTGTGATTTTTAAATTGTTCATTTTTGGATTACGCTTCATTTTTGTGGCTATTGCCTCATAGAGTAAATATATATGCTATATTTACTGTATGGACATGGGATGAGAACTTTTATTTATAAGCAGTAGCCACATGTACACATAGGGTACCTATTTTTTTTCGCGATATCTTCCTTCATATCCATCATAAGGGCTACCGGGTGAGGTTTGTTTTGCCTGGCAACACTTGTTGTTGTCATTATTATTATTATAGGTGCAAAGCATGTACCCTTGATGGCATCACCATTGGCGCCACAGCAACAATGAACAATGCTGAATGATTTCAGAAGCCTGAAGGTTTTTCAGTATTCCAAAAGAGAAAGCAGAGGTCTTGAAATATGAACTGAATATACCGTATACAAGGCAGGTAGAAGAAAAGCAGGAGAATTTCCAAGATGTGAGACGTACAGGGGTAGAGGGTTCCTCCGGGCAGATGGACTGTGATGGATGAGCATTAGGTGACCATAAAAGTGGCTCATTAGGACACTGGGACTGTCTGAATTCTGAGGGAGGGGATACACACAAACACACAAAGGTGCAAGAGAACACTTTCCTTGAGTGACAGGCATTGTAACGGAGGTTCCTCCGTTTATCCAGTGAGTTCTTCGAGACAACACCAACCATTTATTTTTGTGTCAGCTTACTGCCTGTTCTTCAAATTGTGCCTGAGTACAAATCAGACCTCCCATCCTTTCTTCCTTCCAGAACCAAAGAGAACGGCTTCGAGAGGGAGCCTCCACACCCGGAGCACCCGAGCAAGCGGCCATGCACCATCAGTCCTGGTCAGCGTTTCAGCCCCTCCAACGGACTTTCATACCAGCCCAACGGCCTTCCTCACACCGCTCCACCACCCCCGGGCCACTACCGGTTGGACGAGATGGCTGTTGGCCACCATTACAGAGACTCCTTTCGCCACACTAACCACCGTGAGATCCGCGAGCGCCCACGGCCCATCGGTACGCGAACGAGGAAGGGATTATGGGATATTTCCTAATCCTCAATCTTGCTAATGTAGTTGTGATGTTTAGGGTTCACTGGGAGATAACTAGGACGACCGTAGCTAAATGTGTCAGCAAAATAGCAGTCCATTTAATAACTCTTAGAATTATTCAGATAGATTATTTTGTCCTGCTGGTGTGACTTTACTGCAATGCTATTGCATGGTTTATAAATGTTAATATTTTTCTGTGAAATAAGCAGTCTTTGGATTTCCAGAATTCCTGTTCAAATTTCCCAGCTACTGTAGATTTTTTTTTTTTTTAACACAAGATGTAGGATTGCAAGGTTTTGAACAAAATGTTATGGGAAGCAGGAAGCTAGAAACAGGAAAACAGGGGTAAAGATGTGCTAAAAATACATGAGCATAGTGCTCCGTGATGTATGAATGAGATATATCTGAGCCTGGCAGGCCTAATTCCACCCAGAGAGAGCCGGTGCCCACAGGCAGTGCTGTAGAGGGTGGTGAGGAATGAAAGTGCGTGGCAGGAGGGAAGCATGTAAGTGATGAAGAACATGTGTGTGAGGATGTGAGAGATGGTGTGTGTCATGGAGCGGCTGAGTGATAGCTCGAAAGCAGACTAAAGCTGTGCTGTAAGGGAATCGTAGCACAAAGAATAACGAGTGCAGGCAGTCTTTTCTCTCTCTAATCTCTCTCTGCTCTTTTCTCTCGCAGGGATGCACGGTGGCACACGTCAGGAAGAGGTCATCGATCACAGACTCACAGACAGAGAGTGGGCCGAGGAGTGGAAGCACCTTGACCATGTAAGAAAAGTAATAACACTTTCTATTACTACTACAAAGTTCTTGTGTCTTTGTTAGTCTGTATGTGTGTGATGGAGTGACCAAGAATTCAACAGATTCAAAAGATTGTAAAATAATTAAATAATATTGCCTGGCGTTGAGTGGTCGATCAGATATATTCTATTCAGCTAGTATGATATTTGAACGAGTCGAAGACGAGTAAACCGTATTCAACGCTCATTCTTCATTGGGTAGAGCGACGTAATACAGTGGGGCAAAAAAGTATTTAGTCAGTCACCAATTGTGCAAGTTCTCCGACTTAAAAAGATGAGAGAGGCCTGTAATTTTCATCATAGGTACACTTCAACTATGAGAGACAAAATGAGAAAAAAAAATCCAGAAAATCACATTGTCTGATTTTTAAAGAATTTATTTGCAAATTATGGAGGAAAATAAGTATTTGGTCAATAACAAAAGTTCATCTCAGTACTTTGTTATATACCCTTTGTTGGCAATGACAGAGATCAAACGTTTTCTATAAGTCTTCACCAGGTTTTCACACACTGTTGCTGGTATTTTGGCCCATTCCTCCATGCAGATCTCCTCTAGAGCAGTGATGTTTTGGGGCTGTCGCTGGGCAACACGGACTTTCAACTCCCTCCAAAGATTTTCTATGGGGTTGAGATCTGGAGACTGGCTAGGCCACTCCAGGACCTTGAAATGCTTCTTACGAAGCCACTCCTTCATTGCCCGGGCGGTGTGTTTGGGATCATTGTCATGCTGAAAGACCCAGCCACGTTTCATCTTCAATGCCCTTGCTGATGGAAGGAGGTTTTCACTCAAAATCTCACGATACATGGCCCCATTCATTCTTTCCTTTACACGGATCAGTCGTCCTGGTCCCTTTGCAGAAAAACAGCCCCAAAGCATGATGTTTCCACCCCCATGCTTCACAGTAGGTATGGTGTTCTTTGGATGCAACTCAGCATTCTTTCTCCTCCAAACATGACAAGTTGAGTTTTTACCAAAAAGTTCTATTTTGGTTTCATCTGACCATATGACATTCTCCCAATCCTCTTCTGGATCATCCAAATGCTCTCTAGCAAACTTCAGACGGGTCTGGACATGTACTGGCTTAAGCAGGGGGACACGTCTGGCACTGCAGGATTTGAGTCCCTGGCGGCGTAGTGTGTTACTGATGGTAGCCTTTGTTACTTTGGTCCCAGCTCTCTGCAGGTCATTCACTAGGTCCCCCCGTGTGGTTCTGGGATTTTTGCTCACCGTTCTTGTGATCATTTTGACCCCACGGGGTGAGATCTTGCGTGGAGCCCCAGATCGAGGGAGATTATCAGTGGTCTTGTATGTCTTCCATTTTCTAATAATTGCTCCCACAGTAGATTTCTTCACACCAAGCTGCTTACCTATTGCAGATTCAGTCTTCCCAGCCTGGTGCAGGTCTACAATTTTGTTTCTGGTGTCCTTTGACAGCTCTTTGGTCTTGGCCATAGTGGAGTTTGGAGTGTGACTGTTTGAGGTTGTGGACAGGTGTCTTTTATACTGATAACGAGTTCAAACAGGTGCCATTAATACAGGTAACGAGTGGAGGACAGAGGAGCCTCTTAAAGAAGTTGTTACAGGTCTGTGAGAGCCAGAAATCTTGCTTGTTTGTAGGTGACCAAATACTTATTTTACCGAGGAATTTACCAATTAATTCATTAAAAATCCTACAATGTGATTTCCTGGATTCTTTCCCCCCATTCTGTCTCTCATAGTTGAAGTGTACCTATGATGAAAATTACAGGCCTCTCTCATCTTTTTAACTGGGAGAACTTGCACAATTGGTGCCTTTTTTGCCCCACTGTACATGTAGGATAAGCGATATGCTAACAATATTGCATGCTATCAAACCAAATGAATGAAACCCGCTAGAAGGGAATAAAACACGTTTTTATTCCATCGAAAAAGTGTCCTGTATGTATAATAATTACCGTATTTTTCGGGCGATAAGGCGCACCAGATTATAAGGCGCACTGTGAATTAACGTGTCTATATTCACACATAAGGTGCACCGGATTGTAAGGCGCATTAAGCAAAACAACACAGTCCGGTAAATCAAACTTTATTCTACTCCGTTGTAACAACAAATACCGGTACAGAAAAATAGACTCACTTATTGATTCATTCCTATTCCACAAATCCATCGAATTCTTCATCTTCAGTGTCTGAGTTAAACAGCTGTGCGATTTGGGCATCAAGCATGCCCGGATCCCTCTCGTCATTATCCGAGTCAGTCTCTTTGCTGTTACCGGTACTTGGCTGTTCAGTGATGATTCCAGCTTTCGTGAAAGCTCGGACAACAGTTGCGACCTGCACCTCAACCCACGCATCAGCAATCCATTGGCAGATAGTGGCGTAACTAGCCCAGCGTTGCCTCCCTGTCTTGGTAAAGGTGTGTTCGCCTTCTATCATCCAATGCTCCCGCACGGCTCGCAATTTTGCTTTGAACGCCCTGTTGACACCAATATCTAGCGGTTGGAGTTCTTTGGTTAATCTTCCCAGAATGACGGCAAGCTCCGAATTAGTTTGCTTCACTTGTTTTTTGACAGTGTCGGTGAGATGGGCGTTCATGGAGTCGTAAATCAACAGGGACGGTGATGTGTGGAAAAAGCCATCCGGTCTCTTGACATAAACTTCTCTCAGCCACTCTCTCATTTTCTCCTCGTCCATCCAGCCCTTTGGGTTAGCCTTGACGATGACGCTGGCCGGAAATTTTTCTTTTGGCAAAGTCTTCCTCTTGAAAATGACCATGGGTGGTAGTTTCTGGCCATTAGCCTGGCAACCGAGAACTACAGTGAAGGATGCCTTCTCGTTCCCTGTGGTGCGTATAGATACTGTACTGGTCCCCGTTTTCTCGACAGTACGGTTCACGGGGATGTCAAAAGTGAGGAGGACCTCGTCCATGTTGGTGATGTGGTCTGGCTGGATCTCCTTTTCAGTGATTTTATTCTTGCAGCAAGTGCGGAAGATGGCCAGCGTTTCTTTGTAATCCTTTGGCAGTTGCTGCGAGACGGTAGTTCTCGTATGGATGGAGAGATGACGCCGTTTCATAAAACGGAAGCACCAAGAAGGACCTCCACGAAAGTCGTCGATCTTCATGTCATGTGCTATCTCTGTTGCCTTGAGTCGAATGGAGACTGTAGAGACCCTTCTTCCTGCTGTTTTCTGTTCAATAACCCACTGTTCAATTTTGTCCTCTAACTGTGGCCATCTCGCTTTGTTCCCGTGGAAGCTCCGTTTGGTCTTCTTTACTTGGCGCAATTCATCTTCTTGCTTCCTCCACTTCCGTACCATTGATTCATTGTTGTTGAATTCTTTCGCGGCTGCTCTATTCCCATGTTCTGCTGCGTGGCTGATAGCTTGGAGTTTGAAACCCGCTTCGTAAGCATGCCTCTTAACAGGTGCCATTTTGGGGGTCCTTTTACATACACACAAATGTACTGTAATATAATGTTGAAGCACAGTACGTATTACGTATAAAAAGTGGCGGGAGTAAGCGTACTAAATACTGTTCTCTGATTGGTTTATTGTTGCTAGCGCGTACTCCGGGCCCGGGCTGCCCGCTCAGGTAGTGACACAACGTACCGTAATGCTCCGAATATCCATTGAGCGGAGCGGCTTCGTTGCTTACCAAAGTCGTACTTGCACATTTCGACAGATTTTTGAGCGCATTGTACCACATAAAATCGGTCAGTAAGCACAACAAGTAATCATACATAAGGCGCGCTGGATTATAAGGCGCACTGTCAATTTTTGAGAAAATTTACGGATTTTATGTGCGCCTTATAGTCCCAAAAATACGGTAAATAATATTGGCTGGCTTTGAGTGGTATATCAGATATATTCCATTTAGCTAGCATGATATCGAATGAGTCGAAGACAAGTAGCTGAATGGAATATATCTGATAGGCCATGAAAAAAGCCAGTCATATTATTATTATTATTATTATTATTATACACTCTCTTCATATCAGCATTCTCAAAGGCCAACGCTAGCTTACCTGCGACTCGTTGCTGTTAGCGCGACACCGAGTTACCTTCCAGCCAGTGTAGTGTTAGCGAAGGCCAATGCTAGTGCAGTCAAGCAGACAGAAGAAGTCCGTGTGTGTGTGTGTGCGCATGCGCAGGTTTACCTTTGAGCGTGCACTGACCGTTCCATCATTCTGTCGCTAAACGAACAGCTGATCACACCGAGGTGCTCGCTGACCGCCGATATTTATTAGTTTGATATTCCCTTTCTTCGTATATAACATAACGTCTTTTCTTCTCGCTTTCTTTCCGTTACTGTAGTCGGTCTTTCACGATTCATTCGCACACTCGCGTCCTCCATTTTGCTCTCCTGTTTCAAATTTGTATCCCACAATGCCTTGCGCAAACGGGGAAAGCCCACCACGTCATGCATGACGTAGCATCATGGTGAAGCAGGAAAAAACTAGCACAGAATTTAGGGCCACGTGGAGATAAATTCATTAATTGTTCTGTTTAAAAAGAACTAATAAAAGTCTGTGACTCGAATTCAGTAGCTTTCAGTCCACTAAACAAAAATAATTGGGTGCCGGGGAAAATTCTTTTCATGACCTACGTTTGAAAAATCTGAAAGGCAGTACAGCTTTATCTGTAAGTGGATAAAACATACGGCATGCTTGTTAACGAATAAACATGTTAGTGTTAGCAAATTGCTGTGGTGTTAGAGAAATAAAACACTTTGGGATCAAGAAATGATCAGGTTTCGCTTCACAGAGTATAAAACAGATAATACCGATCGATCATTTTGCTTCCTTGTATAAAGTACTGAAATACGCAAAATTATCTTGCAATAGAATAAGACGGTTTCAAACTGGAAATTAATAATAATAATAAGAAGAAGAAGAATCTCACAAATGATTGTGGTATTTTCACCAACTGAAACTTAAAACTAATGGCCAATGACTCAAGCTATTATTTTTTTACACTAGTACAAAAACTAATACTAAATCTAACCTAGTGTGGCTGAAACTTTTTTTTTTGAATGAATGAATGAATGAATGAATGTTCTTGTACACGTTCATTGTTAACTGCGTGCCTTCACGTTATTGATTGTAGCTGCATGTGTGTGTTTTCTGCAGTTGCTTAACTGCATCATGGACATGGTGGAGAAGACGCGGCGCTCGCTCACTGTACTGAGGCGATGCCAAGAGGCTGACCGCGAGGAGCTCAACTATTGGATCCGGCGCTACAGCGATGCTGAGGACCTGAAGAAGAGCTCCAGCAGCAGCAGCAGCAGCAGCAGCCAGTCGAGACAGCAGAGCCCTGCAGGCCAGGACAACAACCCTGCAGGTAGCAGCTAAATATATCGACAGCACTTTCCAGTAGGAATGGAACGACTTGTATTACTGTTTGTAATTTACGATTGGGATTTAGTGCAAAATTTAGAAGAGTTGCACAATTCTTTAGCTATCTAACATGTTTAAAATGTTAATAGTAATGTTCTTCTTTCTGTGTGACAGAGATTCACCGGGAGGTTCTCCACAGGCCTGTATCCGGCTATGTTCCTGAGGAGATCTGGAAGAAAGCAGGTGAGCAACACAGCCCTTTTCACACACATCTACAGGACACAAACATTTAGTCATGGCGTAATGGTTAGAGAAGCAGTTTCGGGACCAAAAGGTTGCTGGTTTGATTCCCTGGACCAACAGGAATGGCTGAAGTGCCCTTGAGCAAGGCACCTAACCCCCAACTGTTCCCCAGGCTGCTCTGGGTATGTTGTATGTCGCTCTGGATACGAGCATCTGCTAAACACCTGTAATGTAATGTAAAGTAGACATGATTGTCATAGACTTAAGGCTTTGAATAAGTTCAGTTTTATTTGTGAATAAAAAGCAGTGGTACAGAAGTCAGGATGTAGCTTTAGATCCATAATGAATGACAGTAATAGTCATTACTATTGAGAAACAGAGTAATCGAACAGAAATATCGAGAGGAAACAAACTCAAGATGGAACCCATCCTCTTCTGGATAGTGAGATTATAAATCATTACAGTCTACAGCTGTAAAAGTGTAAAGGCAAACTGTACCGAGTGTGTAAAAAGGATGTTCAGTATGAGTATATTGTGAATAAGAGCTCTGGGATGAAGACGGGACAGTCGTTATGATTACAGCAGCAGCTCTTAGGTACAAATCTGCAGTATCCACGTGAGATTGTCCACTGAAGCAAGAGTGAGACTTGGGCGTAACTTAACCTATCACGTACACTACCGTTCAAAAGTTTGGGGTCCCCCAGACAATTTTGTGTTTTCCATGAAAAGTCACACTTTTATTTCCCAAACTGTTTTCCAAACGAAGTATTGCACAAAAACGAGTTTAAATGACGATTACTGACGACTTTTTTCAAACTTTCCTGATTGCTATCAAAACAAACAAAACATCCGTCTTGATTATGTCAGCATTCGAAAGAGGGCGCGTGCGTCTTTTGACAACGTTGTCAGATGTCGGTCGCTTTGATTTCCGCTGTACGTTTTACTTCCGTCTTACAATGTCTCGCACAGGTCTCAGCGAATCTCGTTTACAGCCACCGCTTTGACATATGGACTGATATATTACAGAGCATATTTCGAACACTCATAACTTGCTATAGCAGCGACACAATAGCGATCAAAATGCATTCTTATATTTAATAAAATGAGATAAATAGAATTTTGATCATAAAAAAATTTGCCTTCAGTTCTCCTTTAAGACATCCATCCATCCTAGACAATTTATCTGAATAGTAAAAGCTGATGTGTGTAGTGCAGCAGGTGGTGGGGATCACTATGCTGTAGTTACAGCACTGAGGTGTGTCACAGCACAGTGCACATACTGTTTAAACATACATACCAGAATAAATGGTTATTTTGTGAATTTACGACCGTGATTTTTTTCTAAATGTTGAATGAAAAGGAAAAAAAAACATAGCGATCGCTTGTCAACTAAGCCAATGGGCAACTATGAATAAAAACCAAGCTTGGAAATAGTATTTTCTTGTCCTACTGATTTATCAACCCATCATGACCAAAAATAGAATAAAGAGCTCTAAGCTTCTGTGGTATGTTCCCATACTGCTAGCAATAAAGCTGGAGAGTATACAGGGTGTTTCAAAAAAATTTGATATCGTTTCACAATCTCATAACTTTGCCAGTTCTCATTCAACTGACCTCAAATTTTAACAGCATGTGTGGAAACAGGTCAAAATTTTATGTTTAATGTTTTTTCCCATTCACTGGAAAAGAAAAGGCGTTTTGTGTGTTAGAGTACGCTCGAACAAGACTGTGCAGCGTGTATTTATGAGAGAATTCTCTAAAAAAAAAAAAATACACCAACTGCAATGCAGATTTGGACATGGCACAAAAAGTTCAAAGGCTGCGTGTGTGTGCAGGGCAAAAAGATCCGGACGAGACGGTTGAGCGAGCGGGTTTGCGAATATTGAAAATTTGTGAAATCGTTCATGGATTCCACATACCTTTTGAATTTCTCATTCAAATTTTGTGGAATAAACCTTCTATCGCTCAACATTAAGCGCGTTCAGTTTCATTTGCCTCGGCTACACTACCGTTCAAAAGTTTGGGGTCACCCAGACAATTTTGTGTTTTCCATGAAAAGTCACACTTTTATTTCCCACCATAAGTTGTAAAATGAATAGAAAATATAGTCGAGACATTTTTCTGGCCATTTTGAGCATTTAATCGACCCCACAAATGTGATGCTCCAGAAACTCAATCTGCTCAAAGGAAGGTCAGTTTTATAGCTTCTCTAAAGAGCTCAACTGTTTTCAGCTGTGCTAACATGATTGTACAAGGGTTTTCTAATCATCCATTAGCCTTCTGAGGCAATGAGCAAACACATTGTACCATTAGAACACTGGAGTGAGAGTTGCTGGAAATGGGCCTCTATACACCTATGGAGATATTGCACCAAAAACCAGACATTTGCAGCTAGAATAGTCATTTACCACATTAGCAATGTATAGAGTGGATTTCTGATTAGTTTAAAGTGATCTACATTGAAAAGAACAGTGCTTTTCTTTCAAAAATAAGGACATTTCAAAGTGACCCCAAACTTTTGAACGGAAGTGTACGCCTGGTAAAATATGTGAATTTGTGTCCTAATTGCCAGATCTCTAGCTCTCTTTAGGAGTTTTAGAAAGTTGTCCAGGTCTAGGAAGTTTATTTCTGAGATCAGGAATCATTAGGCTTTACTACAAATTCCAGCCATGATGTCGGATCAAAAAGCAATCAGACAGTGGTAGTGCACTTAAGACTACGTTCAGACTGCACCCTGAAACGACCCATATCCGATTTTATGCGACCTGTATCCGATTTGTTATTGACAATCTGAACAACACAGATCCGATTTTTTTCACATGCGACCCAGGCCGCTTGGATATGTGGTCCTAATTCCGATGCATATCCGTTATTTTCACATGCGACTGCAGTCTGACCGGACAGGTCGCATTCATGCGACCTACACGTCATCAACAAGAGACAAACGTCACTATTCTGCGTTGGCTAATCCCGCCTCTTTGGTGGAAAACAACAACATTTGTACAGTTTTCAGAATTTAAATAGACTTTTATAGAATTGATCAAGCTAATGGTGGATTTGGTAGGGACCTGGATGTTGATCTGTTAGCCTGATTAAATAAAAGTTTCTATAACTGATTTATAACTTAAACCATCCTGTATTACAAGATTATAAGATTGTTCTGGAAATTTCCAGTAATTTGACACCTTTGGTCTCATTAGTCTGCTGCCCACATTAATCAGATTATTGTGTGAGTTCCGCCGCCGCCACAAAAACCACATCGCCAGGTCTCGCCTCATCTCCATGCTTTACTTGCAAACTTGAAGAGTGTGCTTTTTTTTTGTTTACGTATTACGTAGATGTGCTTATTACGTGTCAATTTGCGCATGCGGGACACTTTTGGGTCGTTTTCCGTTCATATTGGAGATCGCATACAAGTCTCAGACCCCGTCCACACGTAGCCGGGTATCTGCTAAATCGAAGATATTTTTCTACGTTTTGGCCTGTCATCCACATGAAAACACATCAAAAACGAATATTTAAAAAAATTCCGGGCAAAGTGAAGATTTTTGAAAACTCCGTGTATGCCTTTTCGTGTAGACAGAGATAACCGGAGTTTTGCGTTTTAGAACGTCACAATCTGCGCCAAAAAAATGACAACAAATCTGCCCTGACGTCAAACGTGCGACCTTTGTTTACTGCAGAAGCCAGATTAAGCGGCGATCCACGCGGTACCGAACCGACCCATTTCAGAGCCGACTCCCGACAGGGCACGCACATATCCCCCGACTGTTGACGAGTGCAGTCGCGATTGAAGCGACACGTGACAACTTAATAGCTTTGTGATTGGCTATTGGATATAGTTACTGTTAAATCCAACACTTGAAGATGCTACAGGCTGAATTACAAATGACACAACATGGAATATGTAGCGCACTATCTAGGCTGCATGAGCTATTATTCCCAACCTTAAATAGTGCACTTACATAGGGGAGTTAAAGCGATTTGGAATTCAGCCACACAACTTGAGCAGAGTGGCTTTCCAGCCCACTGTGTCTATGGATAAAGCTTCAGTCTATGGAATTACAGTATATACCTGCATTAGGTGCTACCAACACGTATTTCTCGCGCTAGAAATTGTTTAATGATGTCACGTGTTATATGTGAAAGATATGATTGGCTATTGCTAGCAACTCTCGCCGATCAGTCTGGCTCCCGATTAGTTTTTCGAATCGGCTGTGAGATGAGTCGGTACCATCGAAAACTAGCCTTTACGCCTGACTCGCGACTTCAGTTGGCTTGGTACGCTGAAAATCGGCGTAGTGTGCGGCTAGCTAAAGAGTAATGGATCGGAGGAGTGCCTTGAAAGCGTTAATTATTGTGCAGGTGCTATTTACATGTTTAATTTTAGAAGCCCAACTACTGCTCCAAGAGCACAGGCGATGTGATTAGGGGGTAGGATTTGGGGAAATAATACCATCTACAGGTTTGGAATGCTTATGAATGTGATTGAAAACGCAGATGTTCGGTTATGTGTGGAAGGGATTTTTTTCGAAGACGAGGTGGTGTGGATAAAACATTTTTATAAACGGAGGGGGGGAAAATGTTCGGTTTTAAAAATACCCGGCTACGTGTGTACATGGCATCATATAATTGGTAATGTGAACGGCCTAACAAAAAAATCGGATTTCACAACAAATCGGATATGGGTCGTTTCAGGTTGCAGTCTGAACGTAGTGTAAGTAATTGTGCTATTAGGACTACAGGAGGTACCGCCAGTGCTCCCTCTCTCAGAGATACCGTTTTATCACATCAGTTAAAAACAGAGATAAGTGTCAGTAAAAGGCTTTGTTTAAGGTGTAGGTGAGGTGGATGATCCAAGACAGATGATGGATACTGTAAATGAACCAAGCTTGTAGTACTCGAGTCGGACTCGTGCCCTAATTTTAAGGACTCGTGACTTGACTCGGACTCGTGCATTAACTGCATTCGGACTTGTAAATTGGAAACGAGGACTCGGATTTTTTCTTTATTTTTTGTACCATGCCATAATAATTTGGTATAAGATATTTATATCAACATAAATTTTTCTACTAATTTCGTGTAAGTGTCACACCTGTGCACCTTGATGCGTGCATCAGATAGACTCTCGGGCACGCTCCGAACAGCGGACTCTCGCGCACGCTCTAAACGACTCGCATCTGCACAGGATTAAGGCGCAATTAGCGCACTGATATAAAAACTGTGAAAACACACTTACTGTACTTTGCGAAGTATTGAGTTGCATTCTTGATACATTACCGAGCCTTATTTCCTTGCTTGGTTTCCTGATCCTTGATTTCCTGTTTCTCGTCTTTGATTGTGCCGAGTCTACGATAGCCTGTTTGTGCCTCGCTCGACCTATTGCCCGTTTCACTGTTTTACAATTTTTCCTGCCGTTCTGGATTGTTTACCGTCTTCACTTGTATTAATAAACACACCTTCTGCACTTACATCCGTCTCCCAACCATCTCTGACAGAATACTTCACGCTCCCTGATAAAGAGAAGCACATTCACCTGTTCATACGTCATGTTCAGGAACAAACTAATGTTAATGGCGCTAAAACAGCCACCGTCACATGGTGCGGTTGGAATGTTGTTCTTGGACTCGACTCGGATCAATAGTGGACTCGACTTGAAAATTTTTTTAATGACTTGGACTTGACTCAGATTTGAACACTAGGGACTCAAGACTGGACTCGGACTCGAGGTTTAGTGGCTCGACTACAACACTGAAATGAACTGGCCTCTGTTTATTTAAAGGCTTCTGTTAAACTCAGCAGTTGGCTGATAATCAAGCTGATCTTTTTCAGTTAAATAAAAGCAGTTAAAAGAGCACTGCTGAATTTAATCTTGAATCTAATTAGTCAGAAAGTATCAATTTTTTAGCAGCTCTGACAGTAATTCTGGCTGGAATTCAAATCGCAGGGTTATATTAATGAGCAGATATAACATAAATAGATTAAATATGCACTGCAACCCCGCTATAATGAACTATTGTACTACAAACTCTCGCATATAATGAACTAAGTTCGTTACATGCGAAAGTTTAGTGATGTCAGTCATCATCACCCGCCTTTCATGACAACGGGTCGGAGCCACGTGCTCCTTTCCCTCCAGAGACAAACAGTAAGTTATCAAATCCCGCAGTCAAGTTAATAATACATGTTAACGCCATAAAACAAAAGCTTGTCCATCACTAACATATCGAGAACGGTGATCAAAGGACGTGATAACTGCGACTCACGTGCACACTGCGCTCAAGCTCATGAGGACTAATTGCTGTGCACCTGTTCCTGAACAGAGCGCAATCACAGCGCGTGCTTATAAGGACTCTGAAAACACACAGACTTTGCGAGTCCAGCGTACGCGCTGTACCTTGTGTCTCTGTATTGCCCTTCCAGTTTTGACTTTTTTGTATGTTTGGATTCTGCCTTTCGTTCTTGCCTCGGCTAGTCTGTTTGTGCCTCGCATGAACCTTGCCTGTTTCCTCACTCTGTTTCCGCATTATGTTTTGGATCTGTTTGCCTGCTTGTTTGTAAACAAACACTCTTTCTGCAGTTACATCCATCCTTTACATGACACAGAGCAGAGATGTCCACAAGCGCCAGCGACCGGCGGTTTTCTCCGCCTACACAGACGGTCTGCCCCGGCTACCCAATCCCAGAAAAAATTTAAAAAACTTGCCTTTCAATGTTCAAGCCATTTTATATCGTCTCCGCTGCCCATAATCTGCTGCAAATCTAATTAACCCACCACGAAATTGTCTTTGATTTTGGAAGCGACGCCATATTTGTTGATCGATTCTCACGCTCTGATTGGCTGAGCCGGACCACGTGACCACGCCATATGTAGCGTATGTAGTTACGTTACAGAGCCAGGCAGCGTATTACAGAGGGTAACTGAGAAAGCCAAGCACACACACATCTGGAGAGAAATTTCATACATATTTTGCAAGTATTTTACAGGGAAATGGTTAGTAATTTATTAGCTGAGAGTGCACCAGAAGGCATGTAAATTTCAACATTTTCTACAGGGGCATGCCCCCAGACACCCCGAGCATTAGCGTGCTTTTGGCGCGCTGTGGCGGCTTCACCGCCTCAAATTCCAGAGCCGCATACTACTTTTTTTTTAGCCGGCTACTTCAGATATTCTGGAGAACCCTGCGCATAGAAAAGAGTGACTTATTTCCTTTACTTGATAAATATGTAAGTGAATTAAGCATAAATATAAATTAAACACAGTTGTTCTTGTTTTATGTAAGAGTGAGTGCTTGGTGTGACAGGTTGGTCCAGTTCAGTATTATGAACTTCGGTATATCGAACTATTTGGACGTCCCTCAAGGTTGCAGTGTAACTATAAATGGATCAAGTCTATAATAAATAAAAATACTGTGGGATAACAAATAAAAACAATTGGAGATGTGGTGTTATATGAAAATAATCAACTTCCTGGTATTAACAGTAACTCTGCTTTGGGTCAGGCTTGGATACACCACCCCATCATTGATTTGTTTCCTTATAAGAGCACACCCCCATTGTGGTACATTCTTAACATTTCTTCCCTTGGTCTTGTTTAGTTGAGGCATTGCATTCTCAGCGCTGTTCGAATCACTATGATTTAAAATTCCATCTGAGTCATATCGATGGAATATCATCAAACACATGTCTGGGAACAGAGTCCGTTTTTCCACAACCTCCTCAACCCACAAATGTGAAGTTCAGCGCATCTGTCGTTTAAAAATTGTTCAGTCCAGGTAATGAGAAATCCTCATTTTGCAGATTGTATGTGAGAATTTATTCCATAAATGACACTAAAATTGAACCAAAACACACAGAGACATGACGTTGATGCTCATTTTCCTTCGACACAGCATTGCGCTATAGAGATCTACAGTGGTGCTTGAAAGTTTGTGAACCCTTTAGAATTTTCGATATTTCTGCATAAATATGACCAAAAAAATCAGATTTTCACACAAGTCCTAAAAGCAGATAAAGAGAACCCAGTTAAACAAATGAGACAAAAATATTATACTTGGTCATTTATTTATTGAGGAAAATGAGCCAATATTGCATATCTGTGAGTGGCAAAAGTATGTGAACCTCTAAGATTAGCAGTTAATTTGAAGGTGAAATTAGAGTCAGGTGTTTTCAATCAATGGGATGACAATCAGGTGTGAGTGGGCACCCTGTTTTATTTAAAGAACAGGGATCTATCAAAGTCTGATCTTCACAACACATGTTTGTGGAAGTGTATCATGGCACGAACAAAGGAGATTTCTGAGGACCTCAGAAAAAGCGTTGTTGATGCTCATCAGGCTGGAAAAGGTTACAAAACCATCTCTAAAGAGTTTGGACTCCACCAATCCACAGTCAGACAGACTGTGGACAAATGGAGGAAATTCAAGACTATTGTTACCCTCCCCAGGAGTGGTCGACCAACAAAGATCACTCCAAGAGCAAGGCATGTAATAGTCAGCGAGGTCACAAAGGACCCCAGGGTAACTTCTAAGCAACTGAAGGCCTCTCTCACATTGGCTAATGTTAATGTTCATGAGTCCACGATCAGGAGAACACTGAACAACAATGGTGTGCATGGCAGGGTTGCAAGGAGAAAGCCACTGCTCTCCAAAAAGAACATTGCTGCTTGTCTGCAGTTTGCTAAAGATCACATGGACAAGCCAGGAGGCTATTAGAAAAATGTTTTGTGGACGGATGAGACCAAAATAGAACTTTTGGGTGTAAATGAGAAGCGTTATGTTTGGAGAAAGGAAAACACTGCATTCCAGCATAAGAACCTTATCCCATCTGTGAAACATGGTGGTGGTAGTATCATGGTTTGGGCCTGTTTTGCTGCATCTGGGCCAGGACGGCTTGCCATCATTGATGGAACAATGAATTCTGAATTATACCAGCGAATTCTAAAGGAAAATGTCATGACATCTGTCCATGAACTGAATCTCAAGAGAAGGTGGGTCATGCAGCAAGACAACGACCCTAAGCACACAAGTCGTTCTACCAAAGAATGGTTAAAGAAGAATAAAGTGAATGTTTTGGAATGGCCAAGTCAAAGTCCTGACCTTAATCCAATGGAAATGTTGTGGAAGGACCTGAAGCGAGCAGTTCATGTAAGGAAACCCACCAACATCCCAGAGTTGAAGCTGTTCTGTATGGAGGAATGGGCTAAAATTCCTCCAAGCCGGTGTGCAGGACTGATCAACAGTTACCGCAAACGTTTAGTTGCAGTTATTGCTGCACCAGATACTGAAAGTAAAGGTTTACATACTTTTGCCACTCACAGATATGTAATATTGGATAATTTTCCTCAATAAGTAAATGACAGAGTATAATATTTTTGTCTCATTTGTTGAATTGGGTTCTCTTGATCTACTTTTAGGACTTGTGTGAAAATCTGATGATGTTTTTGGTCATATTTATGCGGAAATATAGAAAATTCTAAAGGATTCACAAACTTTCAAGCACCACTGTACATCCTAAAACAGGAAGCGTCAATTCTGCCTATTTACTAGTGCATCTCAAAAAATTAGAATATTGTGAAAAAGTTCAATATTTTCCATCAGTTATTTAAGAAAGTGAAAATGTTATATATTATAGACTCATTACACATAAACTAAAATGTTTCAAGCATTTTTCTATTTTAATTTTAATCAGTATGGCGTACAGTACAAAAACATAAAAACCCATCTCAAAATATTAGAATATTTCATTTCGAGTTTGAGTAAAACAGTATGAACACAGTGTATCTCTTGGTCTAGTTCAGTACACACAACCACAATCATGGGGAAGACTGCTGACTTGACTGTTGTCCAGAAGATGATCACTGATGCCCTCCACAAGGAGGGTAAGCCACAAAAGGTCATTGCTGAAAAGGGTGCCTGGAAAAGGTGCACAAGCAACAGGGATGGCTGCAGTCTTGAGAGGATTGTCAAGCAAAGTTGATTCAAGAACTTGGGAGAGCTTCACAAAGAGTGGACTGAGGCTGGTGTCAGTGTATCAAGACCCATCACGAACAGACATCTTCAAGAAAGGGGATACAACTTTCGCATTCCTAATATCGAGCTACTCCTGAGCCAGAGACAATGTCAGAAGTGTCTTATCTGGGCTAAGGAGAGAAAGAAATGGACTGTTGCTCAGTGGTCCAAAGTCCTCTTTTCAGATGAAAGTACATTTTGCATTTAATTTGGAAATCACGGTTGTAGAGTCTGGAGGAAGAGTGGAGAAGCACAGAATCCAAGGTGTTTGAAGCCCAGTGTGAAGTTTCCACAGTCTGTGATGATTTGGGGTGCCATGTCATCTGCTGGTGTTGGTCTACTGTATTTTATCAAGTCCAAAGTCAACACAGCCATCTACTGTACCAGGAGATTTTAGAGCACTTCATGCTTCCATCTGCTGATGAGCTTTTTGGAGATGCTGATTTCCTTTTACAGCAGGACTTAGCACCTACCCACAGTGCCAAAACTACTACCAAATGGTTTGCTGACCATGATATTACTGTGTTTGATTGGCCAGCCAACTTGCCTGACCTGAACCCCATAGAGAATCTACGGGGTATTGTCAAGAGGAAGATGAGAAACACCCGACCCAAAAATACAGATACGCTGAAGGTTGCTATCAAAGCAACCTGGGCTTCAATAACACCTCAGCAGTGCCACAGACTGATCACCTCCATGCCACACCGCATTGATACAGTAATTCATGGTAAAGGAGCCCCAACCAAGTATTGAGTGTATAAATGAATATACTTATCAGAAGTTGGACATTTCTGTATTGTAAATCCTTTTTTTGATTGATCTTAGGGAATATTCTAGTAATTTGAGATACTGGATTTCTGATTTTCATGAGCTATAAGCCATAATCATCAAAATTAAAACAAAAAAGGTTTTAAATATTTCACTTTACATGTAATGAATATAGAATATATGAAAGTTTACCTTTTTGAATTAAATTATGAAAAAAAGGAACTTTTTCATGGTATTCTACTTTTCTGAGATGCACTAGTGTATTCATAGAGGTCAAACATGTATTGTATGGATATTAGTTAATTACCAGTTCTTGTGTACGAGGTGACCAGACTGATCCTTTTATTTTTCAATCAGCTCTTTACAGTAGGCTGTGAATATTCATATCTATTCCATGCAACATCCTGCCAGTTTTTCATCTCCTGTACATCATGGGCCTTTGGGAGCACAACTGAAATGCATAATTTAAATATAAATTGCCTGATTTGCATATACAATTAGACAAGCTGCAGCTTTAAATGCCGTAAACATAAAAAAAAGAAATCTAGTCCTGTCACTCAGATGGAGTCCATTGTCAAAAATAATAATGCGACAATATTACAAAAGGCGGATAAAGTTTCAGTGTATCAAGGAATCCCAATAAGTACTTGTCACTAATGGCCCTTTTCCACTACCCTTTTTCAGCTCACTTCAGCTCGCTTCAGCTCACTTCAGCCCGACACGGCTCGCGCTTCGACTACCTCAGAACAGCACGACTCAGCTCGCTTCAGCCCTACTCAGCACCCAAAACTCGCACGGTTTTGGAGTGGGGCTGAAGCGAGCCAAACCGAGCCGAGTGAGGCTAGGGGCGTGAGGAGACACTCCCCTGTGCACTGATTGGTGAGGAGGAGTGTCCTCACACGCCCCGCGAGCACGCTGGGATCTGTAAACACCGTAAACCCGGAAGAAGAAGAATTACGAATTAAGAGAATTTCTGAAGCCTTATGCGCCTCGCCTCATCTATATGCTCTTGCCAGTATCTGTTGGCGTTGTCGGTGACAACAAGCCACAGCACCAAGACCAGCAACACTAACGACTCCATGTCCTCCATGTTTATTGTTTACTATCCGGGTCGTGAGACTACCGCTTAAAAGGTCACTGATGTCACTGTTTGCGCCGCCTAATGACATCACGTGACGTCCACCCACTTTCGCTAACTCCACCCAATGTGTCCACCCACTTCCAGCCAGCACGGTTCAGCGCGGTTGTAGTCGAAATGCAACTCCAACAGCCCCGCTCAGCTCGACTCAGCCCAACTCAGCACCGCACGGCTCAGCCCAACTCAGCCGCGTTGGTAGTGGAAAAGCGGCATAAGTTTGTTTAGGTGCTACTGTCGTGTGTTTTTAAGTAAAATAAAAACAGCTGTTCAATTTTTATCCTCTGCTGCCCTAAAGGCCCGAAGGGGGATTACCGTATGTTGTGGTGATTTCCATCTGTCCATCCGTCCGTCCCGGGAAGGGTGCTCACCTTCTGAAATCAACTCCTCTCACAGTTTTTGGAGGGATTTTACGAAATTTGGCAGGATTCTTTGTTATTTGTCGCTAATAGGCATTTTGTAATTTCGTTACATTCGGTCACATTTTACCAGAGTTACAGCCCTTGATTAACAAATTTATAATTTGGCAATTTCAGGAGAGTGTGTTTTCCTCCTGAAATCAACCCCTCTCACAATTTTTGGAGGAATTTCATGAAACTTGGCAAAAGGCATTGTTATTTGTCTGTAACCCGCATATTGTAATTTCGTTAAATTCGGTCACGTTTTACAGGGAAACATAGAAAATCTCTGTTCTGGTTTCTAATTCATCCATTTTGTCTGTTTTCTTGTGGATCGAACTAATATATCAAATGAATATTGTGCAATTTGTTTTCAACAAGGGCCTCAATAAAGCCTAAAAGTAAAATAACAGTGTTTATCGTATGACCCGTACGGACCCCCACGTGCTCTTAATAAAACCAGTGGGAAAAGTCACATGACTGGACAGATACGGATTTTTGAATCCGGTCCAAAAAAAAGCCGTATGCAGCCCCGGACCCGTTTCGCTCGTTTCCGCTTGTTTTCATTTTGCTCCGAATTGTTACTTTGAAAAAGGAGCAACACAACTGAGCACAGTGAAAGTGAATTTTATTATCCAGATGATTTCATCAGACACAGATGTAATTGAGCAAGCCAAAATTGTCCAAGAAAATGAAAACGGTACTTTCGAGTGAAGAAACTCACAACAACAAAACACCGTAAAAAACTAAGGACGACATGAACATTTTCAAAATATTTTTTTGCCGAAGTTAAGGAGGAAACAGACATAACAGTCATCCCTTCTAAGGAGCTAGACAGCTTAGTATGGAGTCAAGTGAAGAAAAAAGGAAATTTATCTTCCTTTTCGTGAAGTATTCAACGCTACCTTGACAACAACAGTAAGATAAACGCTGTTCATTGTTTTCCACTGTGTATGTTTGTTTAAAAAAAAAAAAAGGCCTGATGATAAAATGCTCATTGACTGAGTTAGGTCGGGCCGGACGGGAAAGTATTTGGCTCTTGGTCATGACCTCGAGCCAAATATTTTCCCGTCCGGCCCTCCCACTCAGTCAATAAATACATATTATGATCGACATATTCATCTTGTTATGATGCAGAAACACACTGGCAAATATTCAGGGATAATCAAATGTAAGAAAATATACACGAGATGTAGAATAAATCTCTTCTTGTTTGGTGGATGGTTTTTTTTTCATTCATGTTTGTGTTATTATACCTTACACTGTGGTCATCTCGTTTAAAAATTAATTGCGGATAAGAGATACGTTTCTGCCTTTCACTGCCTATTCCTCTTTTATTTCTCTTTTACATTCTGTAGGTCATGATGGTAGAACAGTATCGAATCCCTTTCTCCTTCCACTGTGCCAAGAATCCAGAGATATCTTTTTTTTTAAATTCCTGCAAGAATCTGGAGCATATCTGCAGATTTATGTATTTATTTATTTTGACAATGCTATGATCAGAGAGTACACAACGTGGATTTCATCACATGAGGGTCATAGTTTGAAATATCTGGGCAAAACCATCTCAGGATTCTGGGCTATGTTGCACAGTGTTCTTTTCTGTGTTCTACGTGATTTTTAAATTGACGGGATCCTTCAAATCTGTTTCAGAAGAGGCGGTGAACGAGGTGAAGAGGCAGGCCATGTCTGAGCTGCAGAAGGCCGTGGCCGAAGCCGAGCGCAAGGCTCACGAGATGATCAGCACCGAACGCGCCAAGATGGAGCGCACTGTGGCTGAGGCGAAGAGGCAAGCTGCAGAGGATGCGCTGTCCGTTATCAACCAGCAGGAGGACTCGAGTGAGGTAAACATCCATACGAACACACTTTTCACTCCTGTGTTACACCTCGACTTGATCAGCACTGGGAATCTTTGAACACTGGCCAATGTTTGGTGTAGAGGTGTGTATGGGCCTAGTCCTACCCTCCCCACTGCCATAAGTATCCTGACCAATCCCACCCACTTCTGACCAATCCAACTACTCCTGCAGGACGTTTGACCAGTCCCACCCACTTCTGACCAATCCAACTACTCCTGCAGGACGTTTGACCAGTCCCACCCACTTCTGACCAATCCAACTACTCCTGCAGGATGTTTGACCAGTCCCACCCACTTCTGACCAATCCAACTACTCCTGCAGGATGTTTGACCAGTCCCACCCACTTCTGACCAATCCAACTACTCCTGCAGGATGTTCGAACAATCCAGCTACTCCTGCAGGACGTTAGACGCAGGGCACCAGGATGGATCAGGCAGGTCTGAGGAGCAGAGGAGGTCAGCATCTTGATCCCAGGACCGACATGTAATTCAGAGGGACAGATTTGGGGGCGGAGGGAGAGAGAGAAAAAACACAGGTTGTTAGGTATGTCACCTGAATAAGTAGGAACAGTATACATATTGCACTGAGTACAAGCAGGGACCCCGGCAACTAACTATGACAGCATAACTAAAAGGGGAGAGCCAGAAGGTAACACAGGCATGAGGGAGCCCCGGAACATAAAGCAGCCAGCCACTACACCGTCAACAAACTCGAGTGAGCAAGCGAGTGGGGACTGACAGCATCCATACATCCCAGTTTACCAAAACACTCTATGTCTGAGGACCCTCCAGATCTACACCTTTACCTCATAAACACCATTAACAAAAGGCTTGACTAAACAGATATGTTTTCAGCCTAGACTTAAATGCTGAGACTGTGTCTGATTCCCGAACATTACTTGGAAGGCTGTTCCATAACAGTGGGGCTTTGTAAGAAAAGGCTCCGCCCCCTGATGTAGCCTTCACTATACGAGGTACCAGCAGATAGCCTGCACCTTTTGATCTAAGTAGGCATGGTGGGTCATAGAGGAGCAGAAGTTCACTCAGGTACTGTGGTGCGAGACCATTTAGTGCTTTAAAGGTCAATAGTAGTATTTTATAATCAATACGAAATTTGATTGGGAGCCAATGCAGTGTGGATAAGACAGGGGTGATGTGGTCATATTTTCTAGTTCTAGTAAGGACTCTTACTGCTGCATTTTGAACTAACTGGAGCTTGTTTATGCACTTATTGGAACATCCAGACAGTAAGGCATTACAGTAATCCAGCCTGGAGGTAGCGAAAGCATGAACTACTTTTTCTGCGTCATGTAGTGACATTAAATTTCTTATCTTAGCAATATTTCTGGGATGAAAGAAAGCTATCCGGGTAATGTTATCAATGTGCGTTTCAAATGAAAGACTGGGGTCAATAATCACCCCGAGGTCTTTTACTGCTGCACGTGAAGAAACAGAAAGGCCATCCAGAGTCACTGTGTAATCAGAAAACTTACTTCTAGCTGTATGTGGTCCTACTACAAGTACTTCAGTCTTGTCAGAGTTAAGCAGAAGGAAGTTAATAAGCATCCAGTGTCTAATGTCCTTAACACATTCCTCAATTCTATTAAGCTGGTGTCTCTCATCAGGTTTTGCAGAAACGTACAACTGTGTGTCATCAGCACAACAGTGGAAACTAATACAATGTTTACGAATAATATCACCCAGAGGTAACATGTATAAAGAAAAAAGCAGTGGACCCAAGACAGAACCTTGTGGAACACCAAACTTTACCTCAGTATGTCTAGAAAAATCACCATTTGCATCAACATACTGATAGCGATCAGTTAAATAAGAGCTGAGCCAGGAGAGGGCCGTTCCCTTAACTCCCACAACATTTTCTAGTCTATCCAGAAGAATGGAATGATCAGTGGTATCAAATGCTGCACTAAGGTCAAGCAACACAAGCAGCGAGACACAGCCCTGATCAGACGCCAACAGTAGGTCGTTTACTACTTTAACCAGCGCTGTCTCTGTGCTATGATGAGGTCTATATCCTGAGTGATACATTTCATGGATGTTATTCCTATGTAAATATGAGCATAACTGTTGTGCCACAGCTTTTTCAAGGATCTTGGAGATAAAAGGGAGGTTTGATATTGGCCTATAATTGGACAGCTGACAGGAATCAAGGTCAGGTTTTTTAATAAGGGGTTTGATAACTGCTAGTTTAAAGGATTTGGGTACATGGCCAATTATGAGATCTGATACATATACAGTTAAATATATACTTTGTTTATGCCCTTAATATCCCTTCCCATCGCTTGGTTGTGCAACTTTTTGATGCAAGCGGAAAATTGCTTCGTGTGTGGATATGAGCGGCGGCATTTTTTTGTTGCTTGCGACAGATCGCAGGTATCCAAACATGCTTGATATTCTGCAACAAGAAATCACCAGTCGCTGACTTGTTGCAGAGATATTGCCGCATGTGCGTGTCTTTGCGATAACGAAGCAATCACCTCCAAAGGCTAAGCCAATCCCCGCCCGCAAAGTAGTCACATAATTTCCACGTGACTTGCATCCCCTTCCCCGAATCGCCCACTGGTTGCAGATAACGCACACACGCAGCTACCCGAGAGGGGAAACTCGCGTCCAAAAATCGCAATACGCTTGCGACGAGAAGTCGCCCATGTGCGCCAGGCTTTAATATCGTATATCTCTTATTATTCTATCCACATTCACTGGATATGAGCAATCGCACGCTCTGATTGGTTACTCTACTACTAAGCTATCAGCTCATATACCGTGAGTAGAAAAAAACAAAATGGCGGAGCGTGTTGCTGAACCAACCGAGGGTGAAATAAGAAGAAAGAAGAAGAAACCTTTATTTGTCACATGCACACTTCAAGCACAGTGAAATCCATCCTCTGCATTTAACCCATGTGAAGCAGTGAACACACATACACACACACCCCCAGAGCAGTGGGCAGCCACACTACAGTGCCCGGGGAGCAGTCAGGGGTCAGGTACCTTGCTCAAGGGCACTTCAGCCCAAGGCCGCCCCACGTCAACCTAACTGCATGTCTTTGGACTGTCGGGGAAACAGAAGCACCCGGATGAAACCCACGCAGACACGGGGAGAACATGCAAACTCCACACAGAAAGGCCCTCGCCAGCCACTGGGTTCGAACCCGGAACCTTCTTGCTGTGAGGCGACAGTGCTAACCACTACACCACCGTGCCGCGGGTCGTCGTCTTGCTGCATGACCCACCTTCTCTTGAGAACTCTACTCGGAAACAAAACCCCAAAGAATACACAAAAAAAAAGCAACAAAATATGGAATTAAAGTATTTGATAGTGAGAATGTATTTTTTTTAAATTATTTTTCAGGAATTATTATTATTATAGGATTTTTCACAAATTGCTACTGTCATTTCGCCAGCTTGTTTATGTTCTAAGCAGAAATGATTTTGTCAGACGTTTTGTATAAAGTTTTTATCTATCGAATTTGCAAAAAATAAAAATGCTCCGTTTCTCAAAATCCAGTGAACGTGGACAGACTAAAACAGTTATTCCACTCAATCTCGTCGTACATGGCTTATAGCCAACTCGGTGCTACGCGCCTCATCGGCTATCAGCTCATGTATGACTCGATTCCGTGGAATAACTGTTAAACATCCCTTCCGAGTAAGACGTTTGGATGTTTAAGGTGGTCCTGATTTGATAGGGGGATGTTATAAAAAGTGTGCGCTGTCGCGGGGCACAGCGGGGGTTCAGCTCGTTTAATCAGTTAGTGGGGGAAAATGGCGCACACATCTGACTTGAATTGCAAGAGCCCCGTTTATGCACACGTTTCCCCGGAGAATTGCATCGGTAGCTGTTTATAACTCCAGCTTCCCGTTTCTGCTTCACATTTAGAACTTTGGCCTAATTGCTCTTTTTGGCCCGAAGACAAAGACCTGTAACCTGAGAAGTGCTGGGATCTGTAAGCGTTTTTGTCTTAACCTGGAGCAAATGTGTCTTTACATGCTGCCATGTGGAACCAGGTCATTATGTTCAAACCTTCAAAGCGGTCATAAGAGAAACAGATTTTTTTTTTTCCAAAAAACTCTTCGGCATCTTCACATACTGATAATTTATCACTGAAGTACAGTGGTGCTTGAAAGTTTGTGAACCCTTTAGAATTTTCTATATTTCTGCATAAATATGACCTAAAACATCATCAGATTTTCACACAAGTCCTAAAAGTAGATAAAGAGAACCCAGTTAAACAAATGAGACAAAAATATTATACTTGGTCATTTATTTATTGAGGAAAATGATCCAATATTACATATCTGTGAGTGGCAAAAGTATGTGAACCTTTGCTTTCAGTATCTGGTGTGACCCCCTTGTGCAGCAATAAATGCAACTAAACGTTTGCGGTAACTGTTGATCAGTCCTGCACACCGGCTTGGAGGAACTTTAGTCCGTTCCTCCATACAGAACAGCTTCAACTCTGGGATGTTGGTGGGTTTCCTCACATGAACTGCTCGCTTCAGGTCCTTCCACAACATTTCAATTGGATTAAGGTCAGGACTTTGACTTGGCCATTCCAAAACATTAACTTTACTCTTCTTTAACCATTCTTTGGTAGAATGACTTGTGTGCTTAGGGTCGTTGTCTTGCTGCATGACCCACCTTCTCTTGAGATTCAGTTCATGGACAGATGTCCTGACATTTTCCTTTAGAATTCGCTGGTATAATTCAGAATTCATTGTTCCATCAATGATGGCAAGCTGTCCCGGTCCAGATGCAGCAAAACCGGCCCAAACCATGATACTATCACCACCATGTTTCACAGATGGGATAGGGTTCTTATGTTGGAATGCAGTGTTTTCCTTTCTCCAAACATAACGCTTCTCATTTCAACCAAAAAGTTCTATTTTGGTCTCATCTGTCCACAAAACATTTTTCCAATAGCCTTCTGGCTTGTCTTTGTGATCTTTAGCAAACTGCAGACAAGCAGCAATGTTCTTTTTGGAGAGCAGTGGCTTTCTTCTTGCAACCCTGCCATGCACACCATTGTTGTTCAGTGTTCTCCTGATGGTGGACTCATGAACATTAACATTAGCCAATGTGAGAGAGGCCTTCAGTTGCTTAGAAGTTACCCTGGAGTCCTTTGTGACTTCCCCGACTATTACACGCCTTGCTCTTGGAGTGATCTTTGGTCGCCCACTCCTGGGGAGGGTGACAGTGGTCTTGAATTTCCTCCATTTGTACACAATCTGTCTGACTGTGGATTGGTGGAGTCCAAACTCTTTAGAGATGGTTTTGTAACCTTTTCCAGCCTGATGAGCATCAACAACGCTTTTTCTGAGGTCCTCAGAAATCTCCTTTGTTCATGCCATGATACACTTCCACAAAAATATGTTGTGAAGATCAGACTTTGATAGATCCCTGTTCTTTAAATAAAACAGGGTGCCCACTCACACCTGATTGTCATCCCATTGATTGAAAACACCTGACTCTAATTTCACCTTCAAATTAACTGCTAATCCTAGAGGTTCACATACTTTTGCCACTCACAGATATGTAACATTGGATCATTTTCCTCAATAAATAAATGACCAAGTATAATATTTTTGTCTCATTTGTTTAACTGGGTTCTCTTTATCTACTTTTAGGACTTGTGTGAAAATC
The DNA here is from genome assembly GCF_027579695.1 of Neoarius graeffei. Lineage (NCBI taxonomy): Eukaryota > Metazoa > Chordata > Actinopteri > Siluriformes > Ariidae > Neoarius > Neoarius graeffei. Next base: position 32,544,817 of record NC_083590.1, on the reverse strand, counting down.
TGATGATGTTTCAGGTCATATTTACGCAGAAATATAGAAAATTCTAAAGGGTTCAAAACTTTCAAGCACCACTGTAGATGCTGTGGAACTGGTTTAGCCAATCAGGAACCTTATCTGTGAGTAGGCAGTCCTCTGTGCTATCCAGTTACAAGAGATTTTACAAGATTTCAAGAGATGTAGTAAATGGTCATGCATGAATGGCTATAAATATGGATGTGATGTGAAAGTTCTTGATGAAAGTCAATCAGTGATAGACAGTTCATTGATTCACTTGGTGTCTTTTCCTTTCAAAGCTCTCTTCTCATGGTGCTTGGCTCTTCTGTCACTGTCTATCTTTTTGCAGATGTCGTAAGTGCACTTCCGCCATTCCAGCCTCTGTTACAGTGCCCTTCCAAGTGTGTCGTGCATCACTACGTTTCACAATATCCTTGATAGTGTCTTTGTATCTAAGAAATGGACAACCGAGCCTAGTAAAATGCTGGAAAGGATTAATATAGGAATAGCAAGAGGAAGCTGATGCTCAACCGCCAGAGGTGGACAGTAACGAAGTACATTTACTTGAGTACGGTACTTAAGTACACTTTTTGAGTATCTGTACTTTACTTGAGTATTAATTTTTTTGCCAACTTGTGACTTTAACTTCACTACATTTGAAAGACAAATATCGTACTTTTCACTCCACTACATTTCTAACAAGCTCCTCGTTACTCGTTACTATGAAGCAGCTTTGAAAGTGGAGGTTTTTTCTTTTCTTTTCTAAAACGTGATTGTTTTTTTCCGCAGGTGACACTGAGACAGTCTGTCAGTAATCACTAGGGTCACGTCACGTCCATAGACTGTATAAAATCAAGTTCAGTGATTTCTCAGCAGCGTTATTTAACACGATCAGTTGATGGCAGGGGTGGCACGGTGGTGTAGTGGTTAGCGCTGTCGCCTCACAGCAAGAAGGTCCGGGTTCGAGCCCCGTGGCCGGCGAGGGCCTTTCTGTGTGGAGTTTGCATGTTCTCCCCATGTCCGCGTGGGTTTCCTCCGGGTGCTCCGGTTTCCCCCACAGTCCAAAGACATGCAGGTTAGGTTAACTGGTGACTCTAAATTGACCGTAGGTGTGAATGTGAGTGTGAATGGTTGTCTGTGTCTATGTGTCAGCCCTGTGATGACCTGGCGACTTGTCCAGGGTGTACCCCGCCTTTCGCCCGTAGTCAGCTGGGATAGGCTCCAGCTTGCCCGCAACCCTGTAGAAGGATAAAGCGGCTAGAGATAATGAGATGAGATGAGATGACTAGACAGAGAAATCTTTTAGCTTCAAAATGATATATCAAACATAATTTTTTGACAACAACAAGTATATTAATTTTGCGACCAAAGTCACCTACCCTTTTAATTTCCGCGCGGTAGTGAAACGTGATGTCATCGGCAGGTTCCCCTTCTTGTGTACCACGTGTCGGTCTATTTTTAGACCAGGAAACCCCCAAAGTGAGAGAGTCATTTCTCCTCGTATATGGGGGCCAAAAAAATTGCGAAAAATTTTGAGTTAATCTTTCAGTTAGCTAGATTTATTGGTATTATTTTTATCGCGTTCTATCCGCCATTGCTGATAATATGTGCCACGTCACACGTCACGTGGTACACAAGAAGGGGAACCTGCCGATGACATCACGCGCGGAAATTAAAAGGGTAGGTGACTTTGGTCGCAAAATTAATATACTTGTCGTTGTCAAAAAATTATGTTTGATATATCATTTTGAAGCTAAAAGATTTCTCTATCTAGTGATGCCATTTATATATGTTGTCAAAATATATTGTATTTTATGCCAAAGAATACATCCAATGGTGGAATGGCACTTTAAAGGTGCATTACTGCCACCGACTGGGCTGGAGTGTGGAACAGGAAATACTGGCAGAAAAAACCATATACTTTGAGCCATTTCTGTTTCTTTTAAGCACTTGATAATTTTGGGGGTTTTGTTTTCGAATAGAGTTTTAATTTCGTCCTCGGTTGGTTCAGCAACACGCTCCACCATTTTGTTTTTCTCTACTCATGCTATATGAGCTGATATCCTAGTCGTAGAGTAGCTAATCAGAGCGTGCGATTGCTCATATCCGGTGAATGTGGATAGAATAATTCTTTTTATTCCTGGTTGCTCTGTGCAAAGTACCAAAACTCAATGACTTTCCCATATGCAAACCCATAATGGGAAAATGTTTTGGTACACTTACGTTTGTTTCCTTGACAGCTGTCTCGACTGAGTCATAGTCACTTGATTTCATAGAGTTAGATGAAGCGGGAAACTTGTCCCTTTTTATTGCTGAACTCCGAACACTTGTACAACATGTCAGGATCGGACAAAAAAAAAGACTAAAAAACACACTCAGTGGTTTGAATGTGGTATGCGTAATATTAATTTGTAAAATAAATGACTGAAACAAAAGACGAGAGATTGTGAGTTTCGTTACAGCCCCGTTTGTTAATCAGGTGATTAACATGATGCTGCGACCCCTAGTTTGGAAACAACATGCTCAAGAGTGAATACACTCATTATTTTTCACTATTTCCTGTTCTGAAATCCAAATATCCAACTCCGCTTCTTTCTATCCCTCCTTCTAGAGCTGCTGGAACTGTGGACGCAAGGCAAGCGAGACATGCAGCGGGTGCAACACGGCGCGCTACTGCGGCTCCTTCTGCCAGCACAAGGACTGGGAGAAGCACCACCATGTGTGCGGGCAGACGCTGCAGGCGCAGCAGCAAGGCGAGACGCCTAGCACCGCCAGCTCCTCAGGCACTCCCAGCAGCAGCGCTGGCAGCCCTGCCGATACCCCCTCCGCCGCTGCCACGCCACGCTCGGACACGCCTGGCACGCCGTCAGCATTAGAGCCTGCGCCACGCTAGAGCCAAATCCATCACAGCCACGCCAGGACTGTCTCACCTCGCCTCGCTTACTCAAACATGCTAACAGAGAAAAAGAGGACTAGTTCCACAGAGCGACCGCCCACCCGGAGGTCCGTATCGGGTCATATTGACTTGCTATGACAGAGAACACAAAGATATTCTTTGTTTAAAATTCTCACCATCCTTTAATGCACCCAATTGCTACTATAGATTATTTTTTGTTTGTGTTCAGTGTTTCCTGTAAATACGCCGAAAAAAAAAAAGACCTCTGGATCAGCACATTAAACCTCCCGTTTGCAGCGTTTGTTTGTTTGTTTGTTTGTTTGTTTTGCCTGTTTTCAACGCTTCTTCTCCTCTCCACTAGCTGGGATATGAAACTAGTTGACCTCAACGAAAGACACTTTACCAAACCACAAACCAAGGGATTTAGTCATAGCTGTTGTAAACAAAGACGCAAAAAAAAAAAAATAACGTGATTATATGAAAGACAGCGTTCCGAGAAAGGAAGACAAAAAAAAGTAACCGGGGGGGGACAACATCAGGGCAGGACATTGTGGAGTAGAAGACGAATAGCATGTTCCTGAACTCGGCAGACCCTCGGCACCGTGTGCAGATGTGCAGCAGATTGTGAAGGAACGCAGATGTTCTCTCCTCTTTTTCCTTACACGTCTGCAAGACATTTGATGCTATCTAGGTCAGCGGTCTGAAAAATAAAAGTCTGTTTTTCGCAGAGGAATATAAAGGCATGGAGGACCGAGCAGCATGATGAGCGCAGCTCCATGATCAGCGTGCTGCGTCAGCTCCTAAACAGGAAGTGAAGTCATCAGCCCACCCAAGCACGACCCTCACTATGACAGCTGTTTGGGATGAAGGGCTGAAAAAAAAATGGCACGTTCCTCCACTTCTGCCCAGCTTCAGCCCGACCTTCTTTCTGTTCTTTTTCTTTTTTTCCCTCTTAGCTTTCATTGTGTTGAACATTTGTGTCCCATACAGTCTCTGATGCTTATTTATTGTACATGTGTTGGACAAAAATCGTGATCATGCATAATACTTTTAAAAAAAAATCATTTAGGTCCATCCTTCTAGCTGGTGCAAAATAACATATTAAGCATATCTCGAGCTGCTTTCCTGTCTGTGAGTGTTTGTGGTAGTTCCTTAGTAGTTGTTTAAGAAGAAAAAAAAAATCCCGTTGTCCTCAAAAAGGAGACAAAAGCTATCTCTCAGAGCTGCTGCTTCAGTCTAATGCCGACCTTTTCTGAGAACTAGCATGTTACACGGAATGCTAACATTAATGTTTTGTACATGAGACGTACATAATTGTATTTGCACTGTCACGACGTTCCTTTCAGCATGCTTCTTTTTCCCAAGTTTCTCAGTAGAGAGCCTCGCGTCACTGACTCTGCAGTGCTTTTTTTTTTTTTAAACGTATCTGTGATCTTTATTTTCTTTAAGGGAAAAAAAAGGGAAAAATACTATCCAGACCTGCTTTTGTTAGAAACGTTTCTTTGTCCGAAATGCGATAGCAAAAAAAAAAAAAAAAAAAGTCATACCTTTGCTTTGAATAGTTACAAGCAGTGCATGCACATTACTGAATGTTGAAGTATATGTTCTTTTTTGTTCTTTTTATACAAAAAAGAGAAAATCGTTTTTTAAAAAAAATTAAAAAAAACATACGCTAAGAATCTAACTTTCCAAATGCAGAGGTGTAAACAGACAGCTTTAACACTGCAAAGCACCAGGTTACACAGTATTACAAAAAGAATTAACATGGAAGACAGCCAAAGACCGACATGAAGGACCAAAACCTGATTTTATCCTATATTTAAATGTAACAAAAACAAACAAACAACTAAAAACGAACTCAAACGCACCATCGATTCTTTTCTTTTTATCCGAGAGTTCATCAGGGGAAACCATTTTTTTTCGGTTTCCGTTTTGAAACCTTTAACATTTTCCTGTCGAAAGCCGAGACCAGCCCTGCTCAGCCTGAACGGAGGGAAAGTGAAGTCGCACTCGTACGTACGAGATTGCAGATGTGACCTAATGAGCAATAATCGAGACGGTGGCATGAATCCGTTATTTCAGAATTATAGCTAGTGAGGTTTTCCTTCAGGGGCGGCACGGTGGTGTAGTGGTTAGCGCTGTCGCCTCACAGCAAGAAGGTCCGGGTTCGAGCCCCGTGGCCGGCGAGGGCCTTTCTGTGCGGAGTTTGCATGTTCTCCCCGTGTCCGCGTGGGTTTCCTCCGGGTGCTCCGGTTTCCCCCACAGTCCAAAGACATGCAGGTTAGGTTAACTGGTGACTCTAAATTGACCGTAGGTGTGAATGTGAGTGTGAATGGTTGTGTGTCTATGTGTCAGCCCTGTGATGACCTGGCGACTTGTCCAGGGTGTACCCCGCCTTTCGCCCGTAGTCAGCTGGGATAGGCTCCAGCTTGCCTGCGACCCTGTAGAACAGGATAAAGCGGCTAGAGATAATGAGATGAGATGAGATGAGGTTTTCCTTCAGCAACCCCATGGTTGGAGCATTACCCAGAATGCAATGGGGCGTTCAGACGAATTCAGCTAAAGCAGCACTTATTCATCCATGACATATCCGTAATGTGTATCAGCCAAAATGATACAGTAAAGCCATGCAACCCACGATGATCAATTTTAAGAGTGGGAAGCGTTCCCTGAACCCATGGTGCTAAACATCACTCTACCTTCTCCGGTTCTCCCTTTCTGAGCTGAAATGATCCAAAAACAACCTTTTCGTTCATAACCAAGCTGTCTTTTTTGCAAAAGTGCATCCGGTTACCAATACGATCAGTGTAATCAGGGCAAACCTGATCGATCAAACATACCCGTACTGTGGAAGTGAACACCTCCTATTCTCCTCCTTCTTCTAAAATGTTTTGCTACACTGTTGTTTTTTTTTCCTCCGTGGCATAAAAAAAGAAAAAAAAAACTCACTCTACCTCTGAGAGCATGTTATGAGCACCAGTCGCTGAGCAGACACTGGTCGAGTCAAACCAAATGGGCACGTGAGAACAGGACTAAAAAAAAAAATAATCCAAAGTTAAAAGCTCATACAGCTGCGAAACCATATCACTACTTGGTAACAATGCAGACCTCATAAAGAGAGAACTTAATGAATAGAAGAAATATGCTGAAAAAAAAAACTTTTTACGTTCATGTTTGCTTGTCTCACACACGGATCGCTTCTCTGATGAAGAATTTTAAAAAAATAATAATAATTTGAAAGTTTTGACTCCATTCGACATTCAAGAAGTGGTTGAGTGAGAAACGTGATCGCGCCCCCTTCTTCCTCCCTTTTTCCTCCCTTCTTCCTCCATTCTTCCTCCCTTTCCTGTTTTGCTGTAAGAAGCTCTAGGCCACTTGTCAATGTCGTCTAGGTTCATGTTCTAAACACGAGGTGTGCTTGAATTAAAGAAGGCTGGTCATTTATTTTGCGCATGCCTGCTTTTTGACAATATATAAAGGGAGATGTACATGCATTTTTCAATTTGTAAAGTGAATAAACGTTGAGCCTGACCGAATAGGGTGGGTAAAGGGGAGGGGTGGGTTCAGGCACAAAGAAATGAAAACTTTTTATTGTGAAGAAAAGCTCAAATAAACGAAGGTTATTGTGCAATACTTAATTGAAACATGAACCACAGGTTAATGGTAGACTGACACTGGGGGTGTGCGCTTTCATCACACTGTTTCAGTAAGTTGTTGGGCTTTGGAGTCTACTATGTCACAACTGTGGTTTCTTGTTTTTTTTTTTTTTTCCTCGGTTTCATTTGTTTTTTTGGGTTTTTTTAGTTTTTTGGGGGGCTATAATCAATGGTCTGTCAGTCTGTGAATCTTTGCAGTATGATTCTGGTATTGTCGTACTCTTTACTGTGTAATAAATATGTTAATACCTGCACTCCAGGCTGTCCATTTGTCTCACTACCCAATCCAGCCGTACTGAATGTTATGCTAAGAAGGAAAATTTGCACCGGTGATGCTGTTACAATCTGTTTATGCAGCAAACAAATAAACAGCTTTTTACTTTTTTTTTTTTTTGACACGCTAAAATAGAAAATGTTTTTTGTAAAAATTATTTTTAAAAATAAGCAGGGGTTTGTTTGTTTTTTATTTTATATTTTATTTCTGAAAAAAGAAACAAGCATGGATTGTTTCATTTAAAACAAGTGTCTCTAAGCAAAACAAACCTCACCCGGTAGCACTTATGATGAATATGAAGAAAGATATTGCGAAAAAAAAAGGTATCCTATGTGTACATGTGGCTACGGCTTATAAATAAAATGGTTTTCTGATCCCATGTCCATACAGTAAATATAGCATATATATTTACTCTCTGAGGCAGTAGAAACAAAAATGAAGCGTAATCCAAAAACGAACAATTTAAAAATCACAGAAGTAAAATATACCAAGTGTCTGTACTTTATATTATTCTACTCTTACCTCTTACAGTTTTCGAAACTGAAACCTCCGAACCGAGGCTGACATACACACGCTGTCGCCATGACCCAAACTCTTATTTCCCGGAAATGGCCCAGCGCTAGAGCTCAGTGGAACGCACTTTCCCTCTGTAATAAGCATAAACATGTCTGAAAGTGGGGCGACACAGTGGTGTAGTGGTTAGCGCTGTCGCCTCACAGCAAGAAGGTTCTGGGTTCAAGCCCCGTGGCCGGCGAGGGCCTTTCTGTGTGGAGTTTGCATGTTCTCCCCGTGTCCGCGTGGGTTTCCTCCGGGTGCTCCGGTTTCCCCCACAGTCCAAAGACATGCAGGTTAGGTTAACTGGTGACTCTAAATTGAGCGTAGGTGTGAATGTGAGTGTGAATGGTTGTCTGTGTCTATGGCCCTGTCCACACGGCAACGGATTCAGGTGAATCTGATAAAATTGTTTATCGTTTCGGCCTGGCGTCCACATGGCACCGGCGTTTTGGGTGCCCCAAAACGAAATCTTTTGAGAACGGGTTCCAGAGTGGAAAAATCTGGCAACGGCGCCGTTGCGAAGTCGTCTGGATGAGTAGAACGGATTTGTTTACGATGACGTCACAACCACATGACTGTCAGTGCTTCACGCCGGGTCGAAGTGTAACAAACTCGATGCGAGTTGTCAACAAATCCTATAACTTGGTTCATGAAACGCACTTACAAAATATTTTCACTGTGAATATTTATTGTGTAATGGTGCAAAGTGAGAGAGAGAGAGAGAGAGAGAGAGAGAGAGAGAATAGCCCTTAGGGCAGAGTCTTTAGTCCAAACACTGCGGAAGCAGTATAACCAAACCGTGCACCGCCTGTGCGCTTTCCAAAAACAATCCCGCCAGTAAAAATAGTGAAAAAAAAGGAGCGATCTCACCTCTTCAGATGTTGGTTTAAGTCCGACAATACATTCCTCAAAAAGGGCACAGAAGAACAAAGTAATCCATCAACGTGTAGCATTCAATTTATTCCGGACCATTAAAGAATTCTGGAGGATATCAGAATGTTGGCGTACCGGCTTCCATCTACCCCCGTTCATTCCTCTTTCCGCGTCTCCATTCAAAAAATGAGCACGTGATTTAAAGGGACTATATCCATAGGATAGGGAGTGAGAAGGTGTGTGGTGTGACAGTGACAGGGAAGAACCTAGGCTCATGCTCGCCCTGAATTTCTCTTAACGTGAAGGCAGAAGAACGTTCAGCGCCTGGCCAGGCTTTCTATGTATTAATTTACATAGACGTTTTAATATGAAATATAAATAAGTGTCTTAGACAATAGATACTATTTTACGCTACTGATTAATAATCAAAACTTTATGTGGCTGATGCTACAGAAGAAGGGGTTTATGCGCATGCGTCTACTTCTATTGTTCTGGTGTCTCCGATGGGACCGTCTTACAGCGCACGTAGAGGTGTGGCATGTGTATTGCATCGTTTTCAGCAAGCATTGCGTTGTCATATGTACCTGATATTTTACTGATCCGTTGCCCATGTGGACACGATATTTAAAAAAAAAAATCTCGTTGCCGTTGTCTTGTGGATGTAGCCTATGTGTCAGCCCTGTGATGACCTGGCGACTTGTCCAGGGTGTACCCCGCCTTTCGCCCGTAGTCAGCTGGGATAGGCTCCAGCTTGCCTGCGACCCTGTAGAACAGGATAAGCGGTTACGGATAATGGATGGATGTCTGAAAGTGATTTCTTTAGTCCATAGCAGGCGAGGTAATAATAATAAATCAACAGAGCGGAGAAGTTTTTATCAATGAGGTTTAAAAGTGGGCATGGCCAAAACCCCTTCCTTTGCATATGTAAACAAACCAAGAAACCGTCCAATGACAGCACAGTGTATGTGATCTAATCAGCATGTTTGTGGGAGGAGTCTTTCCGAGGCAGCGCTTTTGCTGTCTGAGCTCATAGCTTTATTTATTTATTTATTTTAAATACCTGTTTGGTCACCGTGACCTTGACCAGATGATCCTCAAAATGTTGGCGGTTCTATTTGAGACCAATGCCCATCTATCCTGAAAGTTTCATGAAGATTGGTCCAGGTGTTTTCCCGTAATGTTGCGAACCAAAAAACAAAGAAACCCGACTGAAAACAATACCTCGCGCCCAGTTGACTCCGTCCTGGGTGAGATAACAATCAATCAAATCCTGAATTGTCAGAAAAAATACAAATCTGAAAAATACACATCCACACCAAAACTCAGCTGACTTCAAAGTCTCACATGATGGCAGAGAGAGCCAACGACCCACAGATCACCCTAATGACCCTCTAGGCTGCTAACACCGTTCACACCCAGCCTCCAGTGATCCTAACACCTCCAGGATGACTCAACAACCCAGGTGATCTCAACGACTCTCCTTTGGTTTACTTTTGGTCCACTCGAGGATAAATATCCGAGGCCAAGTTTACATTAGACCGTATCTGTCTCGTTTTCTTCGCGGATGCACTGTCCGTTTACATTAGAACGCCTGGAAACACCTGGAAACGCCGGGAAACGGAAATCCGCCAGGGTCCACGTATTCAATCCAGATCGTGTCTGGTCCGGTGCTGTGTAAACATTGAGAATACGCGGATACGCTGTGCTGAGCTCTAGCTGGCGTCGTCATTGGACAACGTCACTGTGACATCCACCTTCCTGATTCGCTGGCGTTGGTCATGTGACGCGACTGCTGAAAAACGGCGCGGACTTCCGCCTTGTATCACCTTTCATTAAAGAGTATAAAAGTATGAAAATACTGCAAATACTGATGCAAATACTGCCCATTGTGTAGTTATGATTGTCTTTAGGCTTGCCATCCTTCCACTTGCAAGTGGTAAGTGACGCGCATGCCCGATATGCACTGAGATCACACACGCAGCGGCTCAGTCCCAAATCACTGCTCGTGCGCTTCACTCGCGCACTCTGTGAGCTGCGCAGGGCCGGAGTGCGCACCTTCCAGAGGGCACTCGCTGTTCAGGGCGGAGTGATTTGGAGCGCAGGATGCCTGCGGAGCCGAGCGTATCCGTGTATTGGCGTTGCTGTGTGCACGCGAATCGTGTATTGGCGTTGCTGTGTGCACACTAATCGTTTTAAAAACGTTAATCTGATGATCCGCTGATACGGTCTAATGTAAACCCCACCTGAGACTCCTCATTAGTCAGACAGAACTGAAGAAGCCTTTCAGACGAGAGGTGAAACGTCTTCAAGGATTTCAAGCAAGTCCAGTTGCCTTCTTTAGCACCTACAGATTACGATGACCTGGATGACTGAGAACCTTCACAGACATATCTGAAAAAATGTGCCTTTTGATACTCATTTCATCCCTACACACGCAAAGGTCACTAACAGGGGGAGAGATGAGGATTTGAACAGGGAAGACATGGAGAAAATATCTAAAATATGTCAAAAAAGATGACATCATTGGAGCTGTAGGTAGATGTCATAGTTCTGTCAAGATACCGTATCACCCTGAGGAAGAAAGGACAAGTGGATTACAAGCGCCTTGATATAGCATCAATAAATGAGGCAATTTTGTTGAGCCCACAGTATCATTAGCCTACATTTGGCAACATGGGTCACCCCCCCCCCCCAAGCACTGCATACTGCTATTAAACATAATAATACAACGTTCTCAAGAACTTTACCTGATTTATCGACCTGGTCACTGTCTTTTCTCATACTGTCAAGACTTCGCTTGTCCTTTGGGTCAAAACAGATGAACTGTCAAAACCAATGCCGGGGTGGCCCTATATTTAGCCGGGACCATCCCCGGCCCAAACCATCAATGGTGGCCTGCTTGGAGCATGGGGAAAATAATTTTCACTAATTTTGATCACTGATCTTATTCTTGCATTAATCATCAATTCAACTGCACTCTGCATTTTCACATGGCAGCCCAGACGCCGACAGCATCGCAGCAGATTAAATAGGCGCTACCAAATAAGGAAATTCTCCCCTCCCCTCTACTGCAGTTGGTTTGGTCCAAGACTCCTCCTCTGTATTGCGGGGAACTTAAACAACATTGGCGCGAAACAGCGCGCGTCAGTGATGGAGGGCAGGAAGAGGCCAGGTGGAACCGAAAGGGCGAAGCTTAAAAAAAGGAAGGAGGTGGCAGCAAAATGTGCCAAATTGACAGATATGTTCTCAAGACCAGCTGGTAGGTTACGAAAGATATGGAGTATGATAACCCTGTTTGTTGATTTTATCAGTCTATGCTAGGCCTATAATGTGTCGATAGTTTGCGATGTCAATTCAGCTTTTTGATGTCATGTGAAATCTCACAATTTACACGGTATAGATGTGGTGTATGTCTTAATTCTAAGAAGAACCGGACATTGCTTTACATCCCAGTTATTAACAATTTTAGATGAACAGGTCCCAAATGTGCTGTTGCGCGTTATTTCCTCATCCAGCCTATTTCATCTCGCTGTCACACTGTGCATTTCCACTGGCGTGCGCACATTGTGGTTATGAACACATAGGCCTAGAAGTCATATTTGATGTTAAATAATTGTTGTTAAGTATATAACTTAGAAGAGGTGTATGCGTATGCCAATATTCTAAGCAGAATCGAACACTTGCTTTAGCCTACATTTCATTTAACCATTTTTGAGTTGCCTAATGCGCCCTCACGCTTTATCTGCCGGTTGCTGAGTACCCAGCATTGTTGATTTGCCATTATTTTCGAGGCGTATGCGGCATGTAATGCACAAGCATTGGTTCAAATGCACGCGAGAACCTATATTGTTAAAGTGAAGTGAAGTTTACCTGAATTTAAACCAAATAAAAAGCATTGTGAAAGAACAGTTATTTGTTTTATCTTTTTTAATGTACTCAAATTCCTCCTCCATTTCAAAGTGGCCTGAATGTGAATTAAACTCCCGGACTGAAAACAGGGCAAAGGTATGGTCAAAACACATACCTAAAATTCAGTCCAGAAGCTAAAATCATAAAACTTCACACTTGTCCTTTAATAAAGAAACAGAAGCTACTTTCTGTAAATTCATTCCAAGTCCCTTAGAGATAGGGTGAGAAGCACAGTCACTCGGGAGGAGCTCGGAGTAGAGCCGCTGCTCCTCCACATCGAGAGGAATCAGCTGAGGTGGCTTGGGCATCTCTTTTGGATGCCTCCTGGACGCCTCCCTGGGGAGGTGTTCCAGGCATGTCCCCCTGGGAGGAGGCCCCGGGGAAGACCCAGGACACGCTGGAGGGACTATGTCTCTCGGCTGGCCTGGGAACGCCTCGGTGTTCTTCCCGAGGAGCTGGCCGAGGTGTCCGGGGAAAAGGAAGTTTGGGCTTCCATGCTCAGACTGCTGCCTCCGCGACCCGGTCCCGGATAAAGCAGAAGACGACGAGACGAGATCATTCCAAGTCATTTTCCTTTTTTTCCCTCAATTTCAGAGTGAATATGGAGGTTGCATGGTGGTGTAGTGGTTAGCACTGTCACCTCACAGCAAGAAGGTTCTGAGTTCAAGCCCAGCGGCCGACGGGGGCCTTTCTGTGTGGAGTTTGCATGTTCTCCCCGTGTCTGCGTGGGTTTCCTCCGGGTGCTCCGGTTTCCCCCACAGTCCAAAGACATGCAGTTTAGGTTAATTGGTGGCTCGAAATTGGTGGGTTGTAGGTGTGAATGGTTGTGTGTCTCTATGTGTCAGCCCTGCGATGATCTGGCAACTTACCCTGTCTTGGGTGTACCCCACCTCTCGCCCATAGTCAGCTGGGATAGGCTTCAGCTTGCCCGTGACCCTGCACACGATAAATGGTTACAGATAATGGAGGGATGGATGATGTGTTGATTGTAGGCTTTTCTACCTGTTTGTCTCTCTGGTTAAAATCTGAAATTGTTACTCTGGAATCTTATTCACTTTTCATAAAATGTATGATACAAATAAGATCAACATTATGCAACAGAAAGTGTTCACTTTTTCATCAGGAGATTGCAAGTTTGAATCCCACCAGCTATCTGTGTTTGGGAGCTACAGGAGCAAAATTGGCTATGCTCTCAGGGAGGGAAGGATGGAATATTCTCTCTCACCTGTCAATCACTGCGACACTAAACAATCATGTGAGCAAATTGGAGTTGATGAGATGTAATTTTCATGGTTCAGTCCAGAGAAATCTGTAGTTTTCAGAACTATCCATCCATCCATCCAGGCACATCACTACAGTGACGTGGCCGCTCTGACGGCTTCAGCCATCAAAGTGTCGAGGGAACATTGACAGGTTTCCCGTTTTCAAGCCACCAATTTCGAGCCACCAGTTAGCCTAACTTGCATGTCTTTGGGGGAAACCGGAGCACCCGGAGGAAACCCACGCAGACATGAGGAGAACACGCAAACTCCACACAGAAAGGCCCCCGTCGGCCGTTTGGCTCGAACCCAGAACCTTCTTGCTGTGAGGCGACAGTGCTAACCACGACACCACCATGCCGTCTTTCAGAACTACAGTATATACAGTATACATAATTGAAAAATATTGATTTTTTTCCCAGGCCACAAGGTGCTCCACTCTTGCTTTCAAGGAGACGATAATCCTTCCAGACGTATGTCCAGTCCAAAAAGTAACACAATTCAATCTGGCGTCGGCACAAATGAAGAAGTTCATTGAAGGACAAAACAGCTGTGACATTAAAGCACCTTCTCATTTGTGGCTCATTCTTTCAATGTATTGTATATAGCCTTCAACCTTATGATTTTGTCTGCCTCCCATAATCGCCTTGGGTAATTATGTGGCAGTGGCCTCACTAAGATGAGGCTATTAAGGTGGAAGACCTGCATTTGAAAGTGTCATTTAATTCTCCATTCCCAGCTTCATATTCGACTTAACGTGAGAAAGGCTGATATGTCTTGCTGACGCCTGTAGCATTGACAAGGTATTAAACATAGCAATTAGAACAAGCCTGGCAGAGGGCTTTGTAAATGTCGCATTTAGCCACTGCCTGGACACCATAACAATTAACACCCATATTTCATAATCACTCAACCTTGCAATGCATCAAGGTCTATACAGAAAAGAAATCGTTTTATTATGAACCACGTCCACTTTTTATCTTCCCATTTTGCATTTGGGATGAGTTAGAATGATGAGATATTGCCACTATTCCCTACTGGCTTACTCAAGGCCTCTTTTTTTTAGCTTTTTTTTTTTTTTTTTTAATCAAACTGCCAGAATAGACAAGGCCTGAAATAAGCACCAGTCTGGAGAACTGTTCTCAGCTGATAACAATACGAATAGATTTTCTTGAATGGAGGAAAACAGCTGTCTCCATTATTCAAATGCTTCACCTTTTTCTCTGCTCCATTAATTGGGTCTTTGATCACAGGCGGAGGTGCAGAGTGCCTGATAAGAAATAAGTTCCTAGCGAAGCAGCCCCAAGGACTGAGCCATGGCTGAGCTAGATGAGATAAAACTCTAATGCCTGCGTGCGAGAGAGCGATAGAATGCCGGCGGACGGAGAAGAGCGATGCTTGTGATGTGACGAGAGCTAATACGGGATATAAATTCAGCTCCCGGGGATGGAAACACCGGATTAAACTTCATAAAGGGTTCACCTCGAAACGGTTTACATTTCTGCCCCTTTTAAATCAAACTACATGGCGGAATGTAACTACAAAACGGATATGTGGTAGAACATCACTGTAGACCTTGATGGTGATGGTGGTGGTGGTGGCATTTTTCCCATTTGGAGTTGAGTGAGATGACATTTTTTGATGTGCATTCAAGTGACGGTGGATCTGTTTATAGCTTTCAAACACCTCGTTCAGAAACCGTAAGGTCAACAGTCACAGAAAGCGTTGAGAGAAGGTGCAAGAAAGTTCCCCTTGTGCTCGAATTCAAATGAGCAGAACTGTGTGGAAAATATTGTCATGTCTTTGCAGCATCTACAGTACTGTACAAAAGTTTTAGGCACCCTATTTATTTTTCCGTACAAACTTTGTTAGGTGGCACGGTGGTGTAGTGGTTAGTGCTGTCGTCTCACAGCAAGAAGGTCCGGGTTCGAGCCCCGGGGCCGGCGAGGGCCTTTCTGTGCGGAGTTTGCATGTTCTCCCCGTGTCCGCGTGGGTTTCCTCCGGGTGCTCCGGTTTCCCCCACAGTCCAAAGACATGCAGGTTAGGTTAACTGGTGACTCTAAATTGACCGTAGGTGTGAATGTGAGTGTGAATGGTTGTCTGTGTCTATGTGTCAGCCCTGTGATGACCTGGCGACTTGTCCAGGGTGTACCCCGCCTTTCGCCCGTAGTCAGCTGGGATAGGCTCCAGCTTGCCTGCGACCCTGTAGAACAGGATAAAGCGGCTAGAGATAATGAGATGAGATGAATGAAAATGAAATGTTACAGGAAAAAGATGTTTGTATCTGAGTGGCATGTTACATAAGAGAGCACTTTTCAGATTAAAAATGAAATCATAATGAAGGCTGCTGGGTTTTGGTGCAAAATGAAGAAGCGAGTGTGACAGTCAAAGTGTCCAGAAGAACTGTGGCTGGTTCTATAAGACGCTCAGTAAAACCTACAGCTCATTTCCGCATAAAACTGCACTCACTGTACCTGACACTACTATTTTTTTTAAAGCAAAGGGTCGACTCGGCTAACACCAAATACTGACTTTGTTTCATTTATTATGGCTTACTGATTACTGTTTATTAACCGCAAGCTGGCCTAGTGGTTAGCGTGTCCACCTCTTGATTGGGAGTTCATGAGTTCTACTCGCGGTCGGGTCATACCAAAGACCATTATAAAAAAAAAAATGGTACCTTCTGGCAAGGCACACTGCAATACAGATGCGAGTAGGGAGTCAAACCCTTGTGGTTACTAGAGGACCAGCCCCCTCCTGTAACCCTAGCTATGTAATAGGTGAGAGGCTGAGAGCTACGGAGACTGGCGCTGCCCTATGGTGTGGGAAGGACTTTCGCTTACTCTCTCTCTCTCTCTCTCTCATTATCTCCAGCTGCTTTATCCTGTTCTACAGGGTCGCAGGCAAGCTGGAGCCTATCCCAGCTGACTACGGGCGAAAGGCGGGGTACACCCTGAACAAGTCGCCAGGTCATCACAGGGCTGACACATAGGCTACGTTTACACTAGACCGTATCTGTCTCGTTTTCTTCGCGGATGCACTGTCCGTTTACATTAACCCCCCTGAAAAAGCGGGGAAACGGGAATCCGCCAGCGTCCACGTATTCAATCTAGATCGTATCAGCTCCGGTGCTGTGTAAACATTGAGAATACGCGAATACGCTGTGCTGAGCTCTAGCTGGCGTCGTCATTGGACAACGTCACTGTGACATCCACCTTCCTGATTCGCTGGCGTTGGTCATGTGACGCGACTGCTGAAAAACGGCGCAGACTTCCGCCTTGTATCACCTTTCATTAAAGAGTATAAAAGTATGAAAATACTGCAAATACTGATGCAAATACTGCCCATTGTGTAGTTATGATTGTCTTTAGGCTTGCCATCCTTCCACTTGCAAGTAATAAGTGATATGTGCTGGGATCTCACACACAGCGGCTCAGTCCCAAATCGTGGCTTGTTCACTTCACTCGCGCGCTGTGTGAGCTGCGCAGGGCCGGAGTGCGCACCCTCCAGAGGGCACTCGCTGTTCAGGGCGGAGTGATTTGGAGCGCAGGATGCCTGCGGAGCCGAGCGTATCCGCGTATTGGTGTTGCTGTGTGCACGGCTAACGGTTTTAGTGTAAACGCGAATCGTTTTAAGAACGTTAATCTGATGATCCGCTGATTCGACGTAATGTAAACGTAGCCATAGACACAGACAACCATTCACACTCACATTCACACCTACGCTCAATTTAGAGTCACCAGTTAACCTAACCTGCATGTCTTTGGACTGTGGGGGAAACCGGAGCACCCGGAGGAAACCCACGCGGACACGGGGAGAACATGCAAACTCCGCACAGAAAGGCCCTCGCCGGCCACGGGGCTCGAACCCGGACCTTCTTGCTGTGAGGCGACAGCGCTAACCACTACACCACCGTGCCGCCCACTTTCGCTTACTGTTTATAGTATTTTTTTTAATGTTGAAACATTTCATTCATTATTTTTAAGACATTTTTGGTCGACAGCATTTCTTTACCTATGCCTAAGACTTTTGCACACTACTGTACCATACATCACTGCCCTGGCCTTGGGAAATCAGTTAACAGCATTCACCCCAAATGATGTTACTAAGGCAGTACCTATCTTCACAGCCCTTTAATGAACGATGCGATGAGCTCTGTATCAACCCAGACAGAGCTGCTCTAGAATAAACCATGCTGAGAGAGAGAGAGAGAGAGAGAGAGAGGTGGACAAAAGCATTGTGTAAATGTCAGCTATTGGCCTTGCTCAGTCCTGTAGATGAACAGGAGGAGAAAATGAGAACATCTCTTTATCTCTAGTGGCCAGCACTGCTCAAGCCTAGATTTATACTCTGAAAAAGAATGACTCCACTCTCATCCTTCTGTCCTCTGGGCATTGCTCTACTGCGGCAGTGTGGAATCTGTTAAGGTTGTTTGGTGGGAACAGATGTCCTCATTTCAGAAAGATGTATACATGTGAAACGAAATCTCCCAATCTATCACCAGAGCGCTGTTGAATTCTGGAATCTGATTGGTCAGAAAGTAGTTCACAGATCTAACGTGTTTGTTCTAATACCTTATCAACGTACACAAGGATTTATGTTGGATGTTCCATTTAGACTTTTTTTTTTTGTAGATGTGAAGTTATCAGCGAGGAAATGTTTAGCATTTTTAGAAGGAGTCTCCAGTTTTAGTTAAAACTTTTCCGACACAAGAAGGTCTTGAGAAGGACTTTGCCATTGCTCTGTAAAATCTAAAATAGAAAACCTGTGTTTATAACTTAAGCGATAACAAGACCTTACTTATCTTATGGATGTTCCACACACACAAAAAAAATGACTACAAAAGGGCGAAACATTTTTAAGGAATAAAATAAATTAACTGTTTGTAAGTTGCTTTAGGGTGTTAACAGTAGCGCCACTTCAAGTCAGGCCACATTCCAACACCCCGCTGTTGATTATTTTCCTATAGCAGCATGCCTCAAGTATTTTATTCCTTATATTATACATCACAAAATCCAGGAGCATCCTCAATAAAAGATTATTATCCATACAGGACACGTTTTCAATGGAATAAAAACATATGTTTTTATTAACATATGAGAGTAAGTCTGTGACTGGTCTTCTTGTATTTAGTGTATAGCTATAGGTATGTGTATATGTACCGTATGTACTGTATATATGTATTGTATGTGTGTCTATATGCATAACATAAGTATCTGTATATATGATTTGATTTGGTCGATATTATACCATGTCGGTATGTTTTGGTATGTTGGTATGTTTTCTTTTTTGTTTATTGCTTTTGTTTTCTTTTGTATATATAGTTTATTATGGTGGAAAGTGACATTTGATTAGCGGTGGTATAGAGGGTTAGGATTGGATAAGTTATTACTTCTTCCTAATCCTTTCTGAACATTGTTATGTTATTGCCTTGTGGCTACGCTATTCTGTTTGTTTATGACGATGTTTTGATTATTGCATTTTTTATTAAAATTTTTATTTTTATATCTTTCTTCTTTATTGTTCAGAATAAAGTAATCAATCAATCAATCAATCAATCAATCAATCAATCAATCAATATGTTCTATTCCCTTCTAGCGGGTTTCATCCATTTGGTTTGATAGCATGCAATATTGTTAGCAGATCGCTTATCCTACGTGTATTATGTCACTCTACCCAGGAGAATGAGCGTTCAATATGGTGTACGATATTGCATGGTTGTCAAGACAACATGACGTCACATGTTGGAGATGTAAAACTTCCATGCTAGCGAGCGACTGGGACAATTTGTAAACAAACATGGCCGCCAGGTTTGCTTTGTTAAATACGGAAGATTTTGAGAGAATTTGGAAAGAGAAAGACGCGTTGAACACCCAAAAGGAATGTATAATCAGAAAAATAATAATGTTTTTTCATAAGTTTTTATTCATTCTATTCAGCTAGCATGATATAGAACTCGTCAAATTATTTAACTGTCGTCTAGCAATAAGTTAGCAAACTGCAAAATTACAGGTGTCTCTAACAATATTTATTTTCAATCGCATGACAGTTTTACTGTAAAAGGAAGAAAATCAATATAAAGGAAAGATTAATGATTGTAAAGTCTATCACACAAGTTCAGAAGATTTGAAACAAAAAAAAAAACCCGAACACATGTAAACCTTCACAGATGGTATGAAAACGTTCCTCTTTTCCTGCAAAGCTTCTTTTCTCATGAACTGAGCTTCTACAGCTGCACTCGAGGGAAATGTTGCTCTCTTCCAATCTGGTTTGGGATCATTTCAGTTCTCCCTAATTCTCAGGTATGGGCCAATAGTGTCAGTGCACACACGGCTCAGGGTTCATGCTGGTGAAATGATTGATGGCTGTTGAGAGGCGAGTGAGGAGCAGACCGCATGGCACCCACTGTGTGTTTAAGGCATGATTGATGCTTCTCAGGGATCCCCCTCTTCGCAGACACAGCTCGTGCCATGCACACACAGGCCCTGCTCTTGCTGACTCAAATGTAAAGTTTGTGTTTTACAAGAGTGTGCATCATGCACAGGTAAACTTTAACGTGCTGGGAGACGCTGTGACTTTCAGGCAACGTTGTGTTTGCTGTGCATGGAGTGACGTCGAGAAATAACAGAACGGTGCCGAAAAGATGAATTTTCTATTTACGTATTCCACATAACATGAATACAAGAGTAAGAATTAAGGTTTTTTTTTATTTTCTAAGTGGCCTAACCACTAACGTGAGGATGTCTAACCAGACATCCTTACATCTTCCCAAATGTGCAAAAGTTCTCTTAAGCAATCCACGAACAACTAGCACGTCTTATATCAAGCACTTAATTGGCATTTCCTTTAGGCTAGATTACAGGCAACTTCACCAAAAGATTACGGGAAATTTAGAAAGCTGGAAATTTGACTGTGATTGTAGAAGATGATATTGTAGAAGGTTTATAGAGTCATACTGTGTTAAATGGCTGTTATCTTGGAGCAGCTTTCAGCTTTGCAAGGAATACGTTTTTTGGAGATCAATTTGAATAGAATGGACGGAATGGACAGATATGGACAAGCGGTGAGGACGTGCAAAGACTGCGTCTGGAAAGACCAAACAATTCATATCTTATCGACATTCGGCTCCCTGAGACAGCTCCGGCCTTGGTTCAGGCCGTTGCTGAGGCAACATTTCCCCCTGAAGGTCGCTGCCGGGAGACACTCTCATTCCTCGCATTCCTTCTCTAACTCTCCACAGTCGCCATTTTTACCCCCAGTGTGACAAGCGGGTGCGTGACCAGTGCCTTCATGGCTGCAGGAGTGGACGGCTGCTTGCTTGCGCTGGATTACCTCCTCCCCTCCCCCTACCCCCTTACCCCCTACCCCTGATTCCCCCCCTCAAGTCCCGTGTTTAAAGTGTACTTGTG
Source organism: Neoarius graeffei (assembly GCF_027579695.1). NCBI lineage: Eukaryota > Metazoa > Chordata > Actinopteri > Siluriformes > Ariidae > Neoarius > Neoarius graeffei. The sequence continues at coordinate 32,523,992 of NC_083590.1, read as the reverse complement.
TTGTTGTTTGTGTTATTGTGTGCTTGTGCAGAGGTTTTTAAATGCTCCCACACTGTACTCCTGACAGGAGCATAGTGGGGGGGGTCTTTTTTCCTCATCTTTCCTCATGTTACTACTGTGTTTCTTTTCTTTTATCCCTGTCTTCCTGTCCTGTTCCCCCTCTGTAAGGACAGGTTGATGGTCAATTTCACTAGTAACAGTGACAATAAAGGGTTCATTCACTGTTTTGTAATTTTCCTTTTCTCTGAGTGTTGCGTTGCCTCTTCAAGGACTAACGACAGAACATTCTGCACTGAAACATGTTTATCTTATCATGCTCCTTACCTGTGTAGCAGACGTACCGTATGTAGCAGATGTGTGTACAAGACAGCGATTAGACAAGATCCAATCAGCTTTAGAGGTAATCACGCTCCTGGCGCGTGATCAGGGCATGTAATTGCAATCATGTAATGCAATAGATGTAACGTCTCCTTTTTATCTAGTAAAGAGTATATATAGATTTGAGAACAAAGGGACGGTATGAGGGGTGTGCCGAACCCTCATCACTTGTCCGTTTCTGCAATAAACCTTCTTTCTCTTGCAAAAGGACGAGACTGGTGTTGGTGTTTGTCATTTTTCCACGACGGGTTTTTTTTTTTTTTTACATATGTAAAGAAATTCACTCTGGTTGAAGATGTTTTTAAAGGATATGGGACATGGATTTTTTTCTGGGCATAATTATGTATAAAGGACATAAGAAATGCCATCTAAATCACTGCAGGGCGTCAAAAATGTGAAAATCATCACATTATTCAAGTTTTTTTATACATCAGCGTAAAACAAGGATTCGTTAATGAGCTAGGTGGTCACGTGACCCGTGACGTAACAAAAACTTTCCAAGGAGCCAGCGCTTGGGAATCTAATGTAAACAGGTTACCGAAATGGACACCATCGACAGTGACATTCCCGATGTTTCACAGAGATGTGAAGTTAGACCCTATCAATTCGAACTGATAGCTGGAAATTCACATGAACATGGATCTTGTATTTACTCTGACGGGTCAGATGATTCTGAGAGTGAGAGTTCATTCAGTCCCCATGAAACTGAAAGCGGTCGGCTCGATAACACTTCCTGGTAAGTTAAAAACAATTCTGCTCAAAGGCTAATGATCTGTTGAAAGAAGTATTATTTTTGTATCATACATTGAAAGTTCATCATAGATCTAGCTGAAGTCCGTTGCAAGCTAGGTTTTTTTTGCTGATATTTTTCGAGATTGATTGAGATACAATGCTTCCAGAGTCCGAGATGAAAACATTCAAAATGGCAAAACGAGTCAGAATTATGATAATCAATAATTGATACACCCAAAATTATAATACTAATCCTTACCTCGGCTTTCAGTCGCTTAGCGAATGCACCTCGGCATTTTTCCGCATGAGGCCCATGGTAAAACCACACTTCCAGGAGGGGCTGCTGTCTGCCTCCCAAGCCGACCGAGAGCGCTCCTCGTCGGGCACGGCCAGGTGGGTGAATGCCCTGGTTCATCCGCCCTGTCTAAAAAATAATGGTACAACTCCGAGTGAAGGTAAATTTGGCTTGGCAATTAATTTCGTTCAGTACCTGAGTATTAATGTTGAAAGAATCCTCTGTGAAATGGTCCGAACACAGTTTGTGGGAAACAGTAGGTGCAAAGTTTTTTCTACGGCAGTAGTGAGCCCACACTTTCCTCAGCTTCGGGTCCTTGGGGAATGCAAAAAAACTTACTCCAGGGCATTTCTCATTGGAATTATTGCAACCATAAGCAGCACAATACACCATGATGTCCAATGTATGATGTCCAATGTACTTTAAAGACTATAAAAACAATTTTCTTGTCATCCACTTCTCCATTCATCTACCCGCTTGTGCTGTGCCCGAAAGTTTTTGTGAGGTATGATCACGTGACAGCGGCTCTTCCGGTTGTAGAAAATGCATATCGGAGCTCGAGCAGAAATGCCATATAATCATCACGAATATAACGATTTTGCTGAATTTAATAGATGATTTTGTATTTGTTGATGCAATTAATTCATATTTTTAATGGAAAGAAACTGATATAGCGTGCATTTATGTTTCATGTCCCATATCCTTTAAATACAGGGTTAGTCAAAATCATGTTAACACTAATGGATTATTTTTCTCCTGAATGTGTGGTGCGCCATGACCGCTGCTGGCGTAATTGGACCCTACTCTTTTGACACCCCAACAGTGACGTCAGACGTCTATTTACAGATGGTGCAGCGATACGCCATTGATGAACTTCCACTACAGAGCCGATTGGCAGGATATTTCCAACAGGATGGTGCACCGCTGCATTTTGGCCATACTGTTCGCGCTTATCTCGACCACACATTTTCAGGTCGATGGATAGGTCATGGTGGACCATTGCCGTAGCTTCCACACTCCCCTGATTTGATGCCTGTGATTTCTGGTTATGGGGTATGGTGAAGGAGCGCATGTATAGCAGGAAAGTTCGTGATATCAGTGACCTCAAGGAAAGAATAAGGACTGTGGTATCATCTATTCCCTGCGAAATGTGTATCCGGGCTTTAAATGGTCCTGTTGCTCACTGGTTTTTGTGTGTTGAACACAATGGCGAACAGGTTGAGACCGTCCTGTCAATCATCTTGCACATATGATGTATGTTTTGTGAATAAATGGTTTCTACCATTTAAGTGTTAACATAATTTTGACTAACCCTGTATAAAACAATTCTGGCATAAAATCTGGCATAACCACCCATTACAATTCCCTCCAGTACACTGTCAGACAGTTTCACAAGAAAAATCCACTTGTTCCAGGAGGTCGAGGAGAACATGACGTATTTCCTCTGCAGTCCTTGGCTCTCAGTTTAACAAAATTAATGTTTGGAAGCCTAAAATTTGTCCTTTTTTACTGACAGTAAGCTATCTGAGTGAGGAACATCTAAGTGGAAACATCTTGTCGAAGTGGAACATCATGAAACACAGATCATCATCAGCAACCAATTGATAATAACGATATCCTCATATGTATAATTGGATAAAAATATTAAATATACAACAGTTGTCAGATTTTAAACAATTATTCAGATCCAGAATTTTTGGCACCCTTGGGAAAGTACTAAATGCAGATATGTGAATTATCTATATACTGTAGATGATACAGAAATAGAGTATGATATAGATATCACCTCCATTCTTTCTCAGCTTCACTGGCTACCTGTTCTGACCCATATTAAGTATAAAGTCCTACTACTCACCTTCAGAGCCCTCCATAACCTTGCTCCTTCTTACATCTGTGACCTTCTTACCCCCATCCTGCTCTCTCAGATCCTCTAGCCATAATCTTTCTGCTGTACCCCGCATCAGACTCTCTACCCTGGGTGGCAGGTCCTTCAGTGCCTAGAATTCCCTTCCTCAACCCCTCCGTGACTGCTCTTCCCTTCCTTTCTTCAAATCTCATCTCAAAACCTTTCTGTTTTGTGAACACTTCTCCTCTGCCGCCACTGCATAAACTTAACACTCTTTAGTAACTTGTATGTGTGTGTGCTGTTTTCTTCGTAAAGCGACCTTGACTTTGAAAAAAGCGCAATATAAATGTAACTTATTATTATTATTATCTCTCATTCATCTCCTCTCATTATCTGTAGCCGCTTTATCCTGTTCTACAGGGTCGCAGGCAAGCCGGAGCCTATCCCAGCTGACTACGGGCGAAAGGCGGGGTACACCCTGGACAAGTCGCCAGGTCATCACAGGGCTGACACATAGACACAGACAACCATTCACACTCACATTCACACCTACGGTCAATTTAGAGTCACCAGTTAACCTAACCTGCATGTCTTTGGACTGTGGGGGAAACCGGAGCACCCGGAGGAAACCCACGCGGACACGGGAAGAACATGCAAACTCTGCACAGAAAGGCCCTCGCCAGCCACAGGGCTCGAACCCGGACCTTCTTGCTGTGAGGCAACAATGCTAACCACTACACCACCGTGCCGCCCCTATTATTATTATTATTACTACCTCTCCTGGGACGGAGTCCACCAAGGGGCGAGATATTGTTTTCAGTGGGGTTTGTTTGTTTGTTTGTTTGTTTTGTTAATGATATTACAGGGAAATGGCTGGACCAATCTTCATGAACCTTCCAGGATAGATGGGCATTGGTCTCAAATAGAACCTCCAACATTTTGGGGGTCATCCGGTCAAGGTCAAGGTTTTCGTAGAGGCGGTAGCCACTATGTCATCATGCTGTAAGAATGTAAGAGTGTAATAATCGCGCAGTACGGTGTGTTCTGATTGGCTGAGAGCAGTACAGTGTGTTCTGATTGGCTGAGAGCAGTACAGTGTGTTCTGATTGGCTGAGAGCAGCAGAAAATCAGAATCAGAACCATATTTATTGGCCAAGTATGTTCACATACAAGGTCAAAATCAAGGTCAAGGTCACCAAAAAGGTCAAAATCGTTTTTTCACGATATCTTCCTTCATATTCATCATAAAACTGTGTGATGTTTGTTTTGCCTGGCAACACTTATTATTATTATTATTATTATTATTATTATTATTATTATAGAGCACTTTATTAGGAACACCTGTACACATTCATTCAAGCAATTATCTGATCAGCCAATCGTGTAGCAGCAGTGCAATGCATAAAATAATGCAGATGTGGACCAGCAGCTTTGGGTAATGTTCACATCAACCATCAGAATGGGGGAAAAAATGTCATCTCGGTGATTTCGACTGTGGCATGACTGTTGGTGCCAGATGCGCTGGTTTGAGTATTTCTATAACTGCTGATCTCCTGGGAGTTTCACATACAGCAGTCTCTAAAGTTTACTCCGAATGGTGAAATAAAGAAAAAAACATCCACCGAGCTGCAGTTCTGCCGATGGAAACACCTTGTTGATGAGAGAAGGCAATGGAGAATGGCCAGACTGGTTCGAATGGACAAAAAGGCTACTGTAACTCAGATAACCACTCTGTACTATTAGGATGAGAAGAATTCAATTCAATGCCTTTATTGTCATTATACGTCAAGTACAACGAAATTATGCTGCTACTCCAACTCGGTACTCAATACCATCAATAAATAGTAAAATAATAAAATAAATAGAACAATAAAACAATGAAAAACAACAACATCTATACAGAATGCAATCAAGAATAAAAAGTACAACGTGAAGAGTTCATAAGTGAGAGGGTGGCTTAGGCAGTTGTCATTTCTGTTTGTTTAGGCATATGGGAAGAAACTGTTTATGAATCTAGTGGTTCTGGATTTGATGGACCTATAACACCTGCCAGAGGGCAACAGTTCAAACAGATGGTGACCTGGGTGAGAATTGTCCTTGATGATAGTTCGTGCTCTGGAGAGAATACGGGAGTGTGCGATGTCTCACAGAGAGGGAAGGGGGCAGCCGATGATTTTCTCTGCTGTCTTTATGATTCTCTCCAGAGCTTTCTTATCGGCAGCAGAGCACCCCGCGAACCACACAGAGATGCAGTATGTCAGGATGCTTTCTATTGTCGACCGGTAGAAAGACACCAACAGCTTCTGACACAGATCGTTTTTCCTGAGTATTCTCAGGAAGTGAAGGCGTTGTTGAACTTTCTTTACAGTTGCCTGTGTGTTTAGTGACCATGTTGTGTTGTCTGTGATGTGGATGCCCAGAAGTTTGAATGAGTTCACTGTTTCCACACACACGTTATTAATGAGGAGAGCCTCATTAATAACGTGTGTGTGGAAACAGTGAACTCATTCAAACTTCTGGGCATCCACATCACAGACAACACAACACTGATGGTTTATGTTGTGTTTCCTGAAGTCTATTATCAGTTCTTTTGTTTTTGTGGCATTGAGGATGAGGTTGTTTGCAGAGCACCACTCGGACAGGCACAGGACTTCTTGCCTGTAGGCGGACTCATCGCTGCCTGTAATGAGTCCAACCACAGTAGTGTCATCTGCAAATTTAAAGGCAGAAATGGAGGGAGATGAAGATGTACAGTCATATGTGTATAGTGAATAGAGGAGGGGACTCAGCACACAGCCCTGAGGTGAGCCGGTGCTGAGTGCAATTGAAGATGAGATGTGAGGGCCGACTCTGATGGACTGGGGACGGTTAGTCAGAAAGTCTTTGATCCAGCTACAGATGGATGGAGGGAGGCCAAGGATCAGCAGTTTACGAATCAGGATGTCTGGGATGATGGTGTTAAAAGCGGAAGAGTAATCCACAAAAAGCATCCTGACGTAACTGTTCTTGTGTTCCAGGTGTTCCAAGGCAGTGTGGAGAATAATGGAAATGGCATCATCTGTGGACCAGTTAGTTCTGTAAGCAAACTGATATGGGTCCAGGGATGAAGGGAAGCAGGTTTTAATGTGTTTTAGCACCAGTCTTTCAAAACACTTCATTATGAGAGGGGTAAGGGCCACCGGTCTGTAGTCTGCTAAACTGTTTGTAGATTATTTCTTCAGAACAGGGATGATTATTGCTGACTTTAGAGAAGGGGGGACGGTCGCCTGGGAGAGAGATAGATTGAAGATGTTGGTGAAGACAGGAGCGAGTTCATTGCAGCATGCTTTGAGTACCTTCCCTGGTACCCTGTCAGGGCCAGCAGCCTTCCTGGAGTTCACCATTTTAAAGACCTGCCTCACCTCATGCTGTTCAACGGTGAAGGCAGGTGTTGTGGTGTCCAGGGGTGTTGTGGAGGAGGAGCTTCTGGTCTCGAAGCGGGCAAAGAAGTTATTTACTTCCTCTGCCAGCAGGGCTCCGTCTGCTGCTGTAGCTGCTGTATGGCTGCCTCTGTAGTTAGTGAGATGTTGTAGCCCCTGCCATACTCTCCTCGGATTGTTATCCGCGACCAGATCTTCAATCTTATCTTTATATGCAAGCTTAGCCGTCCTAATCCCCCTCCTCAAATCAGCCCTAGCAATGGTGTAAAGTGCTCTGTCCCCTGATGTGAAGGCTCTGCCCCGTGCTATGAGGAATTGGTGGACTTGCGACGTCATCCATGGTTTTTGATTTGGAAATACCCGGATTCGTTTATTTACAGTTACATTGTCAATGCATGTGTTAATATAGAAAAGGACAGTTTCTGTGTACTCCTGAAGATTCAGATTTTCAAACAGGGACCGTTCAGTATTTGAGAAACAGTCTTGGAGTTGTGCAAGTGCATTGTCGGGCCAGGTTGTGATGGTTTTAATGCAGGGCTTAGCTGTCCTCCTAAGAGAGGTGTAAGCAGGGAGGAGGAGCAGAGAGAGATGATCTGAGAGGCCCAGATGGGGGAGAACCACTGTTCTGTAGGCATTCCTTAAGTTGCAATAAACATGGTCAAGAATATTGTTTCCCCTGCTAGCACAATTCACATATTGAGTGAATTTAGGGAGTACTGACTTTAAGCTCGCCTGATTAAAGTCCCCTGCAATCACATGGACCCCCTCAGGGTGCTGTTTCTACTGCTGCTGATGAGCTGGTGAAGGTGGGCAAGTCCAGCGCTAGCATTAGCATCAGGGGCGATGTAAACAGCAGTCAGAATGACAACACTTATCTCTCTCGGCAGGTAAAAGGGCCTGCACAACACTGACAGAGACTCCAGATCCCGGGAGCAGTGACAGTCAATAATACGGCTCTGTGTACAACAGTTATTATTCACATACACACTTAGCCCCCCTCCTCTGCTCTTACTGGTGTCGCTGGATCTGTCCTGTCTGTGTAGTGTCCTGTCGGCTAGTTCAACGGCAGTGTCCGGGATGGAAGAGTTGAGCCATGTCTCTGTAAAGATCATGGCATTTATATTCCGTAAGGTGTTATTAGCGGCTAGAAGAAGCTCCAGTTCACCGATATTGTGGGTGATGGACCTGGCGTTTGAGAGAAAGAGGCTGGGAATTGGTGGTTTGTGCGGGTCTTTCCATAGCCTAGCACGGATGCCCGTCCTGCAGCCCCGCTTCTGCTTCCTCTCTCTCCAGCGTCTGCGTCACTTTTCCGGGATGGTAATCCACGGGGAGCCCGGAGCTCTAGCGATAGTGGTAGGGATACTGTGAGTCCGCTGGAATGACATCGTTATTGCCCTACTATGGGCAACTCCGAAGTCTATCAATTCCTGCCGACTATAGTGCTGCGTTGACTGATATAGGTCGATCAGTAACAACAGCCAAAAACACACAAACAAATACCAACTAGGAGAGCAAAGAGCCGCTGCACTCATGCGCGCCGCCATCTTGGTTAAAGCATCTCAGAATCCACAACACTGTGAACATTGAGGCCGATGGGCTACAATGGTAGAAGACCACATTAGGGTCCACCAGTGGCGTGCGGTGAGCCCTATGGCAGGGTAGGCAGTGACACATGCTGTGCACTTTTTCATGCTGTGATAAGATAGATAGATAGATAGATAGATAGATAGATAGATAGATAGATAGATAGATAGATAGATAGATAGTAGGCCTATACTCAAAATAATGATGGAAAAAAATCAAAGCAAATCAAATCGTTATTTTCAAAGACAGCCGCTAGATGGCGCTATGGTAGATGTACCACTGAAAACCGATGATGTTTCAAGATGCATCTTCAGACGCTCATCTTTCTCCGCAAATGCGTTTAACAACTCCACATAATTCCCCCTGTTAGCTGAATCAGTGGTTTCATCCCTCCCCCTAAATGCTAGCTCCTGCCTGGCAAGGTAGCAAGTGGCACGAATCAAATCCTTTAGTATCTCACGGTTTTCGCGAACTTTTGCATTATGCACGGAAATTTGCAGTCGACTGGCCTCGTCCAAAGCTAAATTTATTGGAGTCCCCTTCCCAAATGTTTTCAATGCTATTTGATTTTGGATGTGTACATTTGATCTTTCATGTTTGGCCAATGCAGTGGGCAGGTTGTTTAAATCAGTGTAGCCGGCACATACCCACACATTGTCACGCTGTTTGGAGAACAGCAGACAGGGGAAGCAGAACAGACACTTGCTAACTTCACACCCGCAAAGCCACTCTTTTCTGTTGTACCATTCCGGCTGGAATGTACATACAATTTTCTGCCCCTTTCGCTGATGGAAATCGTTAAGAGGGGGTGTTGGCCTACCTCGATTGATTGTAAGCAACTTCTGCTGGTAATCAAGTTTGTTGAAACACTTTAAGTGTGCAATTGTAGACATATTCACCTGTGAAGTTTTCGCTAACGTGCTCAAAATACAGTGTGTGGGGCATATAGCACAGACAGTAGGCACTTCATGTGCAATGTAACAATTTTTCATTTTGACCGCTGTGATTGGCTCGCGTATTCCCGCTGCGGCAAAAGCTGAGCTTTTGCTCCCCATAGACTGTCTATGCGATACATAATACGCATGCGCAACCCCCCTATATTGGCAGCGTTGAAGTCAAGACAGGCAGACCCAAAGGGAGCCTACCCTGGTCTTCGAAATGCGAGCGGAGGATTGCGCGTTCCCGTGACAACCTGCCAAAGCCTGGGTGCTTTGCGTCGTGCGATAACTTGGGTTTTTGATCGGTCTTCGGAGACGTAAATGTACTTTTAACAACTCATTTGTTCCAAAACAATGAGTTGGAACAAATGAGTTGTTAAAAGTACATTTACGTCTCCGAAGACCGATCAAAAACCCATATTGCACATTGTTAACTCTCAACAATATATTTTTTAAAAACACGTGTTGGTTTTTATTTTAATGAAATTTACCTAAGGTAGGCAGTGCCTACCCTGCCTACCCTGACCGCACATCTGTGGGGTCCACTTCTGTCAGCCAAGAACAGAAAGCTGAGGCTACAGTGGGCACAGGGTCACCAAAACTGGACAGTTGAAGACTGGAAAATCATAGCATGGTCTGATGAAAGTATTTCTGCTGAGGTACACAGATGTAGAGTCTGAATTACGCACAAACAGCATGAATCCATGGACTCAACCTGCCTTGTGTCAACAGTGCAGGCTGGTGGAGGTGGTGTAAAGGTGTGGGGAATGTTTTCTTGGCACATTAATACCAATCAATCATCTCTTGACTGCCACAGACTATTTGAGTATTGTTGTTGACCATGCGCGTCCCTTCATAGCCACAATTTACCATCTTCTAAAGGTTAATTCTAGCATGATAACACACCATGTCAAAAAGCAAAAGTCATCTCAAAGTGGTTTCATGAACATAACAATGAGCTTAGTGCTCTTCAATAGCCTTCCCAGTCACTGAATCCAATAGGACACCTTTGGGATGCAGAAGAATCGCAGCATGAAAGTGCACCTGAAAACATCTGCAGGAATTGCGTGATGGACCATAATCTCAAAGGAATGTTTCCAACATCTTGTGGAATCCATGACATGAAGAACTGAGGCTGTTTTGAGACCAAACAGAGGCCCTACACAGTATCAGTATAGTGTTCCTCATAAAGTGATCTCTGAGTGCGTATAGTTTGTTTTTAAATCTCATCTCATTATCTCTAGCCGCTTTATCCTGTTCTACAGGGTCGCAGGCAAGCTGGAGCCTATCCCAGCTGACTACGGGCGAAAGGCGGGGTACACCCTGGACAAGTCGCCAGGTCATCACAGGGCTGACACATAGACACAGACAACCATTCACACTCACATTCACACCTACGCTCAATTTAGAGTCACCAGTTAACCTAACCTGCATGTCTTTGGACTGTGGGGGAAACCGGAGCACCCGGAGGAAACCCACGCGGACACGGGGAGAACATGCAAACTCCACACAGAAAGGCCCTCGCCAGCCACAGGGCTCAAACTTGGACCTTCCTGCTGTGAGGCGACAGTGCTAACCACTACACCACCGTGCCACCCTGTTTTTCCAACATTTTCTTCATTCGTAAATTAATTTTAAGAGTATTCTAAGATTAGGGATTAGGTGTTTTAATCTAAGAATGTTCTTACAAAATTATTTTTAAAAAACCAAACAAACATATACGGTATGTACTTCAATTAGAGGTTTGATTTCCCTTATATATATATATATATATATATATATATATATATATATATATATATATATATATATATATATATATATGGGTCTGTCTCAGAAACTGGGTACTGTGGGGGTACCCCACTAAATATACTCAGTCAATAAACTATACGGTTTTGAATGGTGATGTTGGTTTTAATTTGAAATAAAATGATGAAAGAAATAATAAAGATAAAACTAAATCTTTGATGTGAATATTCAGAATTTGGCAAAAATTTTGCAAATTTGTGGAAAAATTGCAGCTTGATCTGGGACACGATAAATTTTTGACTACATCGCGTTCCCTTAAAAAGGTTGTAGTCCACTGAAAAGTCTACAGTTATCACTAATTGTATTTTAAGTTGTAACTTTAAACACCTAAGGATTGGTGCGCTCACAGAATAATCATAACCGTAATAAAACATCATGCAAAATATTTGATCACCGTTGTAACTCCATTTTCCGCAAACCCAAAACCAATACGATCGTGTGTTTTGATCTAAACACAAAGCCTCAGGGTCGAGGTCACGACCTCACCAAAATTAGTAACTTAAAATCACTATGCCGTATAAACATTTAGTTATAAATCTGCGATTTTGTTTTTTAAAACGAAAGCTGAAAGTTAGGTATAGAATATGTTTCTTACAGAATATGTTACGATGGTAGCTGGTCTTGTATGAATTTCTGAGCTATAAAATGAGTCGTGGTCTATTTTTTACCGTAGCGTGTTATTTGTGTGCGGGGAAGGACACACATTAACAATTTGCATGTGTAGAATGGAATTTTCCACTACAACAGTTAGAAGTTGATCGTGCTTCCATTTGCGGTCTTTCTGTTACGCGGGTGATCTGTTCGGACGTTATCACTGAAAAGGTGAGTTTTGACAGTTTTATTTTGTTTTAGTTTTGCAGTATAAGGCAATAGAATGTTTCTTTTACATCTTACTTTCATATTTCATAGTGTTTGCGTATTTTTGGCCAATATTTTGCAACCGTGGTCAATTTAGATCGAACTTTTGATAGAATCTACGGCCAGTCATTGTCCCCCGCCCCCACCTCGTGCTTCGTCCGGTGCGGTAGTGATGTCCCGTTGCTCGCGCGCCACAGCAGAGACCCGCGCGACCTTCAGCCGGTACAGTCGCTGTTCTTTTACCACCGCCGTTATTCTCATCTTTCCGGCATGTTCTTGATTTTTCCGTTGCGTCCTATTTCGCCATATCAAATACCCAAAATGTATCGTATTATTCATATTTAAGTGAATAATCAATTCAGTCATCATAACTTGGCATTTTTAACCCAAGCAATCAAAAAGAGGAAATTTATTCAATATTTTCACTCATCTGTGAAGGAGGGACTTTAATTCTTCATGATGGAGTTATTTTATATGTAAGTCAATTTTACAAAAGCATTTGAATCGTAATCAAAAATATTTTCCACAGTGGAGGCCAGATAAAGCAAGATGCTATCTTTATTCTTATTAAACATAACAAAAGAAACGTTGAGTGTTCGGTAAATGCAAAAAAAAATAGTAAAATTGGAAAATTTATTTTTTGACCATAATGTCCCAAATGAGAGACCAGTTTCTGAGACGGATCCCATATATATATATTAAGATTTTTGAGATCAAGCTGACATTTTTATCCATCTTTACCAAGCGTGCCATGATTACCATGAAACTGTACAAGACAGAATCTGGGTAGGAAGTTTTTATTATGCCTACCCTTGTGCTTGAGATTCTATGCAACACCTTTAACTCATTCCCTTGGCTGAGGGAAAATCATATCTCAAGACCAAGACTACTACTAGTATTTTTTTTTTAAATTTAATCGAGCACTGGCCTATATCTTTTTGCTTTGTGAGACCCAATGGCACAGTTGTTGATATAGCTGCTGTGTCACAGGCCAAATTAAATTGTATTATATCACGTCGCCTGTTTGCTCAGGGGAAGCTTAAAATCACATAGGCTTCAAAGCATAAATAAATAAATAAAGCATGAGTCACCATGAGCAACTGAAAAATCATATGTCATAGAAATATCTCTCCACTGACTTCTTTCAACAAAATGATGCATTGCTTTTACCATTCAGAAGGAAGGAGACACTCCAATTCAACCACAACATGAACCTGAATCATGATATTACTGTTGTGTGTTAACGTTGAACACTGTTTTATTGAAGCGAGTCAGCTCATCAGTTAAATTCCCATTACTTGGGCCTGCATGAGCATGATAATTTACTCAGAGGGTAGAGGATGAGAGAAATTTCAGATGAAACGGCTGGTGATGCATCTCATCCCATCAAATAAATGACCCAGGAGAGGTCATAAATCATCAGGGCTCAGCCGTACACTTCTCCGGAGTGGAGAAGAAAAAGAAAAGGAGGAAGTGAATAAGTGAAGCTGACGGCCGGAGGACTGACAGGACACACCTGAGCACATGTGTATGATTAATATCAGCATTGAGACGTGCCGGTGTTAAGTACCCGGAGTTCCTGTGCAATTTATAGCTCCCATCGTCAGCTTCCCCTCCTCCTCCTCTTCCTCTCCATTCCCTGCCATCCCCCTACCATGGTCTTCCCCAGCTGTTCCACACCTGGATGTGGGCCCAGGAGAGAGAAGGTGCTATTCATCTCTCCTAGGGCAATAGTGGAGGAGCACTGCACCCAGCAGGTGCTGTCTGCAGGTAAGAGAAGACTAGAAAAGTAAACGACAACCTTTCCTAACATCCCTGTGTTATTGAATCATACACCACCTTAGGACATAACGCAATGCCAATATCTGTATTTGTTTAATGCTCAAAATATCTCATCTCATCTCATTATCTGTAGCCGTTTTATCCTGTTCTACAGGGTCGCAGGCAAGCTGGAGCCTATCCCAGCTGACTACGGGTGAAAGGCGGGGTACACCCTGGACAACTCGCCAGGTCATCACAGGGCTGACACAGAGGTGGGGTTTACATTAGACCGTATCAGCGGATCATCAGATTAACGTTTTTAAAACGATTAGTGTGCACACAGCAACGCCAATACACGATTCGCGTGCACACAGCAACGCCAATACACGGATACGCTCGGCTCCGCAGGCATCCTGCGCTCCAAATCACTCCGCCCTGAACAGCGAGTGCCCTCTGGAGGGTGCGCACTCCGGCCCTGAGCAGCTCACAGAGCGCGCGAGTGAAGCGCACGAGCAGTAATTCGGGACTGAGCCGCTGTGTGTGTGATCTCAGTGCATGTTGGGCATGCGCGTCACTTACCACTTGCAAGTGGAAGGATGGCAAGCCTAAAGACAATCATAACTACACAATGGGCAGTATTTGCATCAGTATTTGCATTATTTTCATACTTTTATACTCTTTAATGAAAGGTGATACAAGGCAGAAGTCCGTGCCGTTTTTCAGCAGTCGCGTCACATGACCAACGCCAGCGAATCAGGAAGGTGGATGTCACAGTGACGTTGTCCAATGACAACGCCAGCTAGAGCTCAGCACAGCGTATCCGCGTATTCTCAATGTTTACACAGCACCGGACCAGACACGATCTGGATTGAATACGTGGACGCTGGCGGATTCCCGTTTCCCGGCATTTCCAGGCGTTTTAATGTAAACGGACAGTGCATCCGCGAAGAAAACGAGACAGATACAGTCTAATGTAAACTTGGCCATAGACACAGACAACCATTCACACCTACGGTCAATTTAGAGTCACCAGTTAACCTAACCTGCATGTCTTTGGACTGTGGGGGAAACCGGAGCACCCGGAGGAAACCCATGCGGACACGGGGAGAACATGCAAACTCCGCACAGAAAGGCCCTCGCCGGCCCCGGGGCTCGAACCCGGACCTTCTTGCTGTGAGGCGACAGTGCTAACCACTACACCACCGTGCCACCCCAGATATAAATATCTTATATCAAATTATTGTAGCATGTGACAAAAAATAAAGAAAAAATCCGAGTCCTCGCCTCCAATTTATGAGTCCGAATGCAGTTAATGCACGAGTCTGAGTCCAAGTCCGAGTCATCAGTGCTCAAGTCCAAGTCAAGTCACGAGTCCTTAAAATTAGGGCACGAGTCGGACTCGAGTACTACAAGCCTGGTACCTGCCTCTAGCAGATTTAGCTGATTCAATTTCCAGAAATATAAACAAATTATTATTACTCGTAGTATTAGTATTTAAATCATCATAACCCTGACCAGGCAGATGCTAAGGATGAATAAATGAATGCTATAAATGCATTACTTTAAATTCATCACATTCACCGGGACAATATAATATAGATATTGTGAGAAATTGACATGACAATACACATTTCTGAGATTCTGTAACATTTTTTTATGAACAACTACAAATTCTGATGGTAATTCTTATTATAATATTTATATCTGGGGTGGCACGGTGGTGTAGTGGTTAGCACTGTCGCCTCACAGCAAGAAGGTTCGGGTTCGGGTTCGAGCCCCGTGGCCGGCGAGGGCCTTTCTGTGTGGAGTTTGCATGTTCTCCCCGTGTCTGCGTGGGTTTCCTCCGGGTGCTCCGGTTTCCCCCACAGTCCAAAGACATGCAGGTTAGGTTAACTGGTGACTCTAAATTGAGCGTAGGTGTGAATGTGAGTGTGAATGGTTGTCTGTGTCTATGTGTCAGCCCTGTGATGACCTGGCGACTTGTCCAGGGTGTACCCCGCCTTTCGCCCGTAGTCAGCTGGGATAGGCTCCAGTTTGCCTGCGACCCTGTAGAACAGGATAAAGCGGCTAGAGATAATGAGATGAGATGAGAATTCTTATGATTGAAATTTTCAAATTGTAAATTTTTTAAGCTTTTATTTATTCTTCCTTCTTTTGTGTTAAACGTTTGTGTTTGTACCGAGTCTTTCAAATTGTAAAATGTTAAATTTTTGGCTTTTTTTTTTATTTTCTAAACAGTAAGTAAAAGTATCATCAGTTTTTATGTACTATTTTACGAGGGGGGGGGGGTTGAATATATATTGTTTTGCTGACTGTATATCATGTATTTCAGAAATGTTGTCAAGTATCATGATATATTTTTTTATCATGTCGCCCACACTTAACATGCATGTTACTGAACGCGGTGTGTGTTTGTGCTGCAAGCTTCATATCTGATGTGTTCATTTACGTGTTGAAAATAAAAACCTCCCGCTCACGTGTTGTTGTTTTTTTTTCCTTGTGTCCTAGTCCCAATGCACACCTCTAATCTCAACCAGATGCCATGTGAAGCTTTCTGGCAAGGTTTCTAAATAATTAAATAGTGTACCTCTGATTCATATCTGTATTTATATCTGCTCCATCTGAATAATGGGTTTGTATTCGGAGCCATCCCTGGTCCATATAATAGTCCTTTCATGCTGTCACTCACCATGACTTCAATATGTGTGATATACTTATATGGGTTTCATGGGGTGAATAAATTGCTTACATTAGTCACACATGAGATATCAGATGCATATCTAATAAAAGTAATCCCACCTGAAATGGGATGCTATAGAGAACATGCCCAGAAATGCAAACTCACCAGCCTTTTCGTTTTAATGTTGGGATTAAAATGCGCCTCTATCTTCTCAGCAGGATTGCACTCCGGTCTGCCAGATGCTTCAGAATCACACTGAAATATGGATCTGAGCTCAGGGTACTCCCAAAGCATATTAACAAAAAAACCTGCAAGTTCGCTGGAATAAGATGAGCAACGCTTGTCATGGTTAACACGTTATCTACCTATTCACACCCGAGCCCAAAAGGATTCAGTACCTGCAACTACCAATCACCTATCAACACTTGAGAAGACCATACACCATAGTGTTCTTATATCTTCATCCGTACACTGCTGGATGGATTATATCGACCTGCCACCTTTTTAAATTGGCCTTTGTGGGGTCTGGTTTGTCACGTGCTGATAAAAAGGCAGGAACTTGTACGGTACACTGTCAGAAACAGGGGTACAGTAGGAGTCCCTACCTTCTGTCCCATAAGGTACAACACTAATGTACCCCCTAAGCACTCATTATTGGACCTCAAGGCAACTATGTGTAACATTTTATGGCCAAGAAGGTACATATGTTCCCAAGCAGTATAGAGAGGGCATAAATAAGTACCTTAGAGGGTACTGATCCAGCAACAAGCCATTGGTACAATTGGTAAAGGTACAGTAATGAACTTTATTTTCTGAGAGTCAGGCTTGTAGTACTCGAGTCCAGGACTTGAGTCCGATTCGTGCCCTAATTTTAAGGACTCGTGACTTGACTCGGACTCGTGCATTAACTGCATTCGGACTCGTAAATTGGAGACGAGGACTCGGATTTTTTCTTTATTTTTTGTACCATGGCATAATAATTTGGTATAAGATATTTATATCTACATTAATTTTTCTACTAATTTCATGCAAGAGTGTCACACCTGCGTGCCTTGGCGCGTGCATCAGATAGACTCTCGGGCGTGCTCCGGACAGCGCGCGCTCCAAGCGGACTCTCGCATGCGCCGTAAACGACTCACGCACACCGATATAAAAACTGTGAAAACACACTTACTTTGCGAAGTATTGAGTTGCGTTGCTGATGCATTACCGAGCCTTAGTTCCTTGCTTGGTTTCCTGATCCCTGATTTCCCGTTTCTCGTCTTTGATTCTGCCGAGTCTACGATAGCCTGTTTGTGCGTCGCTCGACCTATTGCCTGTTTTATGATTTTGCCTGCCGTTCTGGATTGTTTACCGTCTTCACTTGTATTAATAAACACACCTTCTGCACTTACATCCGTCTCCCAACCATCTCTGACAGAATACTTTACACTCCCTGACAAAGAGAAGCACATTCACCTGTTCCACCGTCACATGGTGCGGTTGGAGTCTTGTTCTTGGACTCGACTCGGATCAATAGTGGACTTGACTGGAAATTTTTTTTAATGACTCGGACTTGAACACTGGGGACTCGAAACTGGACTCGGACTCGAGGTTTAGTGACTCGACTACAACACTGATGAGAGTGTATTTGGTCATGACTAAGACCATCTGCTGCTTTAAAAATGTACATTTGTACTTTTATGAATACACATCAACAAGCAGCACTGTCTCATGGATATAAAACCAAATCATTGCTTCATTTGATTTAACCAGAATCAGGCAATTGGCATTGGCCACTTCCATGAAGAAACCTGCATGATTACTAATACTGTAAGTGCATGATCACTTTGGCCAGAGACACTGTGTAGGTTTTACAAACTACAAAGTATATATGTGGTCTGGAAAAGTCCTCCCCAAGGTGAAATCTGAAGGGTTCTGGAACCTACTGAAGGGATGAGAGCTGTGTGCATTCCTGAACGGAAATGTGTTTTGCTTCTGCATGCGTCTCTACCACAAGTAAACCTTTAGTGAAGAATTAAAGTCCCAAAAGTGAAAAGGGAGGAAATTGCATTTGAAGATTCAATTTCAACTGCGGCGTAGGAGCTTTATGGACATTTTGAGAGCTGATATCTGATTACAAACTGAAATGATTAGGCTTATATCCATTTCACTACGGGACACAGATATCCAACAACTTAATCAAAGCATGACATTCAGTGTGTGAGGAGGTTTTAGACATCTTTACACAGAGGGAGCGGTTTTACCACTGGTACATGATTTCCCCATTGTCTTGGTTATGTATATTAATGGTTTCTTAAAGTTGAGGTTTCAAAGTACAGTACCAGTCAAAAGTTTGTACACCCTCACTCATTCATAGGTTTTTCTGCATTTTGCATTTTCTACATTGTAGAACAAGACATCAAAACTATGAAATGTCATCTGGATTGTATACAGAATTATGTTGTAACCAAAAAAAAGTGTTAAAAAACCCAAAAGTTTCATATTTTAGATTCTTCAAAGTAGCCAGCGTTTACAATTTCTTGCCTTCTTTGAACACTGCTGGCATTATCTTAACCAGCTTCATGAGGTAGTCACCTGGAATGCTTTTCAATTAACAGGAGTGCCTCGTCAAAAGTTAATTAGTGCGATTTATTGCCTTCTTAATGTGTTTGAGGGGGCGGCACGGTGGTGTAGTGGTTAGCGCTGTCGCCTCACAGCAAGAAGGTCCGGGTTCGAGCCCCGTGGTCGGCGAGGGCCTTTCTGTGCGGAGTTTGCATGTTTTCCCCGTGTCCGCGTGGGTTTCCTCCGGGTGCTCTGGTTTCCCCCACAGTCCAAAGACATGCAGGTTAGGTTAACTGGTGACTCTAAATTGACCGTAGGTGTGAATGTGAGTGTGAATGATTGTCTGTGTCTATGTGTCAGCCCTGTGATGACCTGGCGACTTGTCCAGGGTGTACCCTGCCTTTCGCCCGTAGTCAGCTAGGATAGGCTCCAGCTTGCCTGCGACCCTGTAGAACAGGATAAAGCAGCTACAGATAATGAGATGAGATGTGTTTGAGATCAAACAGGAAATAGTAAATAATAAAAATACAGTAAATAGCCTTATTCCACAACTGCAGTAATCCATATTTATGTCAAAAACCAAACTATTAAGTAAAGAGAAACAACATCCATCATTATTTAAGACATGAAGTAACTTTAAATTAATAAAAATGAAGAAAAAACATTCCCTGTGTCCGAAATCGCTCACTTGTTCACTACTCCCTATATAGGGAATTACTATATAGAGGACTATATAGTGAGCTCATTGGAAAAATGAAAAAGCGCTTTCGGACACTACTCCGTCGCGCCATTATTTATGTCATTACTGTCGCACAATGAAAACGTGCCAGATCAGTCGGCTGGTGGGTTTTCAAAATAATAAATACATGCATGTGTTTTTGTGATAAATCCATATTATACTGAGCGCATTTCCCACATTAATCAATACAAAGTACCTGCATCTTTCAGTTTTTTTAAATCAAGGCTGAATACTTTTTTTCTTTGCAGCTGCCTTTTATTAAATCAAATTTGAGACTTTGATTCCTTTCAGCCCGACTGCAATGCATGATGGATTGCTTGGTTAGTGACCATCGGTTGTACACTACTTTTCGTGATGCATTGTGGGATACTTTGAGTGCACTATATTGGGTGTATATAATCCTCACTAAGGTTTCAGACAGCGCTACAAAATGGCGTCCTCACTATATAGTGCCCTACATAATGAGTAGGGAGCGATTTCGGACACAGAGATTGAATTAGAAGGCGTGTCAAAACTTTTGCCTGGTACTGTATATTAAAGGCCGAAAGGGGGAAAAAATGCACCAGAGCAACTGCAAATTCGAAAGCAAGGCTATATGAAACAGATTTGAGGCCTATGTCCAGTTGTAGAAAACTCCTGCAAAGGACACTTCATATGCAGATACACTAGCAGCTAACTTTAGCTAGCCAACCTAAAGCTCTTGGTCTGGTCTGAAATGAAAGATTCAATCTGGACTCGTTCATTGTCTATTTCAGGACATGATCATGGAAAACAAAACAGGCCTTTATAACGTCTATAGCTTTCGTGAAGAGAACACAACATATGGACACTAATGGAGAATGTTTTAGACTGCTGCACAATCAAAGTGGGACACATGGCATGGTGTGCTGGAAGGTACTGGCTTGATGTAACAAGTTTTTAGAAATGATAAATGATAAGTTGTCTTACCTTCTTTTCTCTCAGGAATTGCCATTATCTGCTTGTTCAGACAAGCTCACAAACACAGCCTAGGGAAAAACCTGCAGTCTCCAACACCAATGATGCTCTTCATCATCTCGTTTTGGATTTCCTCACTGGACTAAGCAGCTGAATTAGTGGGTGGGTCGAGGTGGTTGACTTAAGCCAGGTGCTCCAATTAGGCTGGATGAGCTCCAGCACAGAAAAGCACATCGCCTCCAATCACAGCCGCTGGATGTGTTTCCCATCACCACACCTGCTGGAGTGGACTCACATCCCCATATGGTGCTCAATGAGCTAAGCACATTCAATACACACTTGAGATCCAATAATTAAGAAACAGCAGAATATTAAGAAAAATGAAAATACTGCAAGGAGAGCTTAAAAAATAGCAACTAAGAGACAACAGTTTGCTGTAGGACAGATATTCTTGTGTAGAACATACCATTAAAAATCAACCAACCACCAACATATCAGTAGAAACAGGTTCATTCCTTTCCATTTACACATGTCCTTAATATAGCATCAACAGCAAACTGTGAAAGATATTAGACACTGTAGCTGGGTTTGTAGGGGAGAGCAGGGAGACTTGGGACAGTTTGTATTCCCAGAAATTAATTTCAACCAATCAGGTTTTAGATGACATCGGAAGTTAGATGTTGCCCCTTAAAGTAGCCTATTTCTTTTGGAGCCACGAAGCTGGACACTGCAATAAGGCCTGTGCAGTTCAGTATTTTTATCAACCAAAACTTGTGTTTTCTACTTTGCCTCCACCTCCATCCTATGGTGTAATGTACGCTGGTGAATTCGGGATTCGTTAGCAATTAAAGTTTGTAGCCTTGAATTACCATATATAGTATTATTTATGGGCGGCACGGTGGTGTAGTGGTTAGCGCTGTCGCCTCACAGCAAGAAGGTCCGGGTTCAAGGCTTTCTGTGCGGAGTTTGCATGTTCTCCCCGTGTCCGCGTGGGTTTCCTCCGGGTGCTCCGGTTTCCCCCACAGTCCAAAGACATGCAGGTTAGGTTAACTGGTGACTCTAAATTGACCGTAGGTGTGAATGTGAGTGTGAATGGTTGTCTGTGTCTATGTGTCAGCCCTGTGATGACCTGGCGACTTGTCCAGGGTGTACCCCGCCTTTCGCCCATAGTCAGCTGGGATAGGATCCAGCTTGCCTGCGACCCTGTAGAACAGGATAAAGCGGCTAGAGATAATGAGATGAGATGAGTATTATTTATTAAATTTAAATTCTGGGGTGAAAACTTTTAAGGATTTTTTTTTCAAAATGTCCAGATGGGGAGAGTTGGGACAGTTCATCATGTTACAGGTTCTTTCTTCATTCATCATTATCTCTAGCCGCTTTATCCTGTTCTACAGGGTCGCAGGCAAGCTGGAGCCTATCCCAGCTGACTACGGGTGAAAGGCGGGGTACACCCTGGACAAGTCGCCAGGTCATCACAGGGCTGACACATAGACACAGACAACCATTCACACTCACATTCACACCTACGCTCAATTTAGAGTCACCAGTTAACCTAACCTGCATGTCTTTGGACTGTGGGGGAAACCGGAGCACCCGGAGGAAACCCACGCGGACACGGGGAGAACATGCAAACTCCGCACAGAAAGGCCCTTGCTGGCCACGGGGCTCGAACCCGGACCTTCTTGCTGTGAGGCGACAGCGTTAACCACTACACCACCGTGCCGCCCCGTTTACAAATATAAAATTGTTAAATTTTTTTGTTGTTAAAAATGTGGGCATGTCCCTGCATGAGGATTAAGCTTATTTCATTCCTTCTTGAGAATGGAACTGTTTAGTCTCATTAGGTTTTGGGTAAACTGGCATTTGTCTATCACTGTACCAGCATTGTGTTCATACAGTTCATATGTTACAAGTTTTAAGAATAAATAAAAAATAAACATGTAGGCCTTGGTACACTATATTGCCAAAAGTATTTGCTCACCCATCCAAATTATCGGAATCAGGTGTTCCAATCACTTCCATGGCCACAGGTGTATAATATCAAGCATCTAGACATGCAGACTGTTTTTACAGTTTGGAGCCTTCCCCTTCCTCTTCCAACATGACTGTGCACCAGTGCACAAAGCAAGGTCCATAAAGACATGGATGACAGAGTCTGGTGTGGATGAACTTGACTGGCCTGCACAGAGTCCTGACCTCAACCCGATAGAACACCTTTGGGATGAATTAGAGCGGAGACTGAGAGCCAGGCCTTCTCGTCCAACATCAGTGGGTGACCTCACAAATGCGCTTCTGGAAGAATGGTCAAAAATTCCCATAAACACACTCCTAAACCTTGTGGACAGCCTTCCCAGAAGAGTTGAAGCTGTTCTAGCTGCAAAGGGTGGACTGACGTCATATTGAACCCTATGGATTAGGAATGGGATGTCACTTAAGCTCATATGTGAGTCAAGGCAGGTGAGTGAATACTTTTGGCAATATAGTGTATTTTATTTTTGTTCCATATCTCCCCACTAGGGCGGCACGGTGGTGTAGTGGTTAGCGCTGTCGCCTCACAGCAAGAAGGTCCTGGGTTCGAGCGCTGGGGCTGGCGA
The DNA here is from genome assembly GCF_027579695.1 of Neoarius graeffei. NCBI lineage: Eukaryota > Metazoa > Chordata > Actinopteri > Siluriformes > Ariidae > Neoarius > Neoarius graeffei. Next base: position 32,500,876 of record NC_083590.1, on the reverse strand, counting down.
GGGCCTTTCTGTGTGGAGTTTGCATGTTCTCCCCGTGTCCGCGTGGGTTTCCTCCGGGTGCTCCGGTTTCCCCCACAGTCCAAAGACATGCAGGTTAGGTTAACTGGTGACTCTAAATTGACCGTAGGTGTGAATGGTTGTCTGTGTCTATGTGTCAGCCCTGTGATGACCTGGCGACTTGTCCAGGGTGTACCCCGCCTTTCGCCCGTAGTCAGCTGGGATAGGCTCCAGCTTGCCTGCGACCCTGTAGAAGGATAAAGCGGCTAGAGATAATGAGATGAGATGAGATGAGATCTCCCCACTATGTCCCAAGTCTCCCAACATAATGTCTCACATCTTCCCTCAATGTCTCATGTCTTCCCAAAAAATAATGACAGAAAAAGTGAAGTCTGAAGGCCAGTATATGTGACAAGCTGAGAAACTAATGTTGTAGTAGGAGGGTATAGTAAATATTTTCGAATGCAATATGAATGTGACACGACCTGCAAAAAATTTCACACAATTTACAAAAGCTAAAAACTCTCCCCTATTATTAATAAGGACATACTCTATTTAAAGACACACATATGTGATGGAATTAAACTTTTTGTAATTGGATGACTATTTGTTGTTTTAGTTATAACATTAAAAATGTAACCACAATTCCATAAATTTGGGACACTGTGTAAAACGTAAATAAAAAACAGAATATGATGATTTGCAAATCTTGGAAACGCCATGTTTCATTGAAAATAGTACAAAGACAACATATCAAATGTTGAAACTGAGAAATCTGCACATATTAAAACTGCACGGCTCCATAGTAAAAGAGTCAGGGTGCTAAACTGGCCTGCCTGCAGTCCAGACCTGACTCCTATTTAAAACATTTGGTGCATTATGAAGTGCAAAATACGCTAAAGGAGACCCCAAACTGTTGAGCAACTGAAATTGTATATCAGACAAGAATGGGACAACATTTATCTTTCAAAACTACAGCAACTGGTCTCCTCAGTTCCCAAATGTTTCCAGAGTGTTGTTAAAAGTAGACGTGATGCAACACAGTGGTAAACATGTCCCTGTCCAAACTTTTTTGAAACATGTTGCTGACATCAAATTCAAAATGAGCATATATTTTTCAAAAAGCAATAAAATTTCTCAGTTTCAACATTTGATATGTTGTCTTTGTACTATTTTCAATGAAATGTAGTGTGTCCAAGATTTGCATATTATCATATTCCATTTTTTATTGACAATTTACACAATGTCCCAAATTTATAGAATTGGGGTTGTAAATTTGTGACTATTTTTAAGTAAAGAAACTGTGCCAAAGAAACAGAAAGATTCCTCTGTGAGGGTTACGTGTCATTCTGTGAAACAATATCAGCTTGTACTATGTGAAATGTCAACTGCCCACTTTCAGAGAGTCCATGCCCACTGTAGCCTCCTGTTCCTGGCTGACTGGAGTGGAACATAATGGGCTCTTTGGCTGTTGAAGCTCATCCACCTCAAGTTCCAATGTGTTGTGCATTCTGAGATACTTTTCTGTTCACCATGGTTGTAAAGAGTGATTATTTGAGTTACTGTAGCCTTCCTGTCAGCTTGATTCAGTCTGGTCATTCTTCTCTGATTTTTGTCATCAACAATGCGTATCCCTCGTAGACCTGCTGCTCACTGGATGTTTTTTGTTTGTAAAACCATTCTGTGTAGAGACTGTTCATCTCATCTCATTATCTCTAGCCGCTTTATCCTTCTACAGGGTCGCAGGCAAGCTGGAGCCCATCCCAGCTGACTACGGGCGAAAGGCGGGGTACACCCTGGACAAGTCGCCAGGTCATCACAGGGCTGACACATAGACACAGACAACCATTCACACTCACATTCACACCTACAGTCAATTTAGAGTCACCAGTTAACCTAACCTGCATGTCTTTGGACTGTGGGGGAAACCGGAGCACCCGGAGGAAACCCACGCGGACACGGGGAGAACATGCAAACTCCACACAGAAAGGCCCTCGCCGGCCCCGGGGCTCGAACCCAGGACCTTCTTGCTGTGAGGCGACAGCGCTAACCACTACACCACCGTGCCGCCCTTGTAGAGACTGTTGTGTGAGAAAATCTCAGAACATCAGCAGTTTCAAAAATACTCAAACGATCTATCACCAAGAAAAATGCCACGGTTAAAATCATCAAGGTCACTTTTTTTCCCCCTCCATTCTGATGTTTGATGTGAATGTTAATTTGACCTGTATCTGCATCCTAAAAAGTGCACACTAACTAAAGAGGAATGCAGAGCATATTCAGTGAACAAAATGACAAAAGAATCTGAATTATATCTCCGTAAACACCTCACCATCTCACGCAACAAATGATCTCATATACAGAATTCCTAATAGCTTACCTTCCCCTCACACTTCACCCTAACTTTAGTGTAAGTAGGATTAGCATATACAGTACTACCGTTCAAAAGTTTGGGGTCACTTTGAAATGTCCTTATTTTTGAAAGAAAAGCACTGTTCTTTTCAATGAAGATCACTTTAAACTAATCAGAAATCCACTCTATACATTGCTAATGTGGTAAATGACTATTCTAGCTGCAAATGTCTGGTTTTTGGTGCAATATCTCCATAGGTGTATAGAGGCCCATTTCCAGCAACTCTCACTCCAGTGTTCTAATGGTACAATGTGTTTGCTCATTGCCTCAGAAGGCTAATGGATGATTAGAAAACCCTTGTACAATCATGTTAGCACAGCTGAAAACAGTTGAGCTCTTTAGAGAAGCTATAAAACTGACCTTCCTTTGAGCAGATTGAGTTTCTGGAGCATCACATTTGTGGGGTCGATTAAATGCTCAAAACGGCCAGAAAAATGTCTCGACTATATTTTCTATTCATTTTACAATTTATGGTGGGAAATAAAAGTGTGACTTTTTCATGGAAAACACAAAATTGTCTGGGTGACCCTAAACTTTTGAACGGTAGTGTACACCATTATCCTATCTAACAACTATTTAGCATTAGCTTATACACAGCTCTAATGTAATACGCCCAATACGGTATCATGAAGCTGTTGTTTTAGCCGATACAAAAATCAATCCATAATTCTTCAGGAAAATACATTTCTAGTAAATGTGCTGTAAACAACGAAAGCATCAACTGTAAATCTGTAACACAAGACTTGGAAGTAGGAATTCTGTGGTTCATCTCAGAACCAACATTAAATATCCATAACAGAAGTAAAGCTCACGGACTTTGAGGTGAAGCCATCCCATTATTCTCATTACTGGAGTGCATGGAGAAAACACACACACATATACAGAGAGAGAGAGAGAGAAACCTGGAGTGCATTCTGGCAGTTTTGGGTCATCCCTCATTTTCTAGCCACAAAAAAAAAAACTACATGTTGTTAGGAGCAAAATAAATACAGAAGAAGCAGAAACTTCAAAGAACAAACAAGCTTTAATCTTGTGGTACACTCGGAAGGTTTCCTGCCTTGAAAATTGCCAGGAAATGTGTATAGACGTCTTTTTTTTTTTTTTTTATTCTTTTCCAGGACTTTACCTTTCAGTCCTGCAGCGTTCGACTGAAAGTTTTGTGATTTTGCATCAGACAAAAAAAAAAAAAGACAATGAATTCTTTGATGCGCTTTAAAAGGGAAGTTAATACATAGCTACCAAATTATAGAAAATTACCAGTTCCCAAATTGTTTTTTTTTCTTTTTTGATATTATTTGCTACAAGATGTGTGGTAGGCAATTTTGTGGGAACATTTTCTCTTTGTTAACCTTACTGTCATTTTCTTTTAGATTGAATGTTCTTTCTCAGAAGAACAATAAATAACAAAAAAGGGCTTTTTTTTATTTGAGATTCAAGGAGAAAAACAAAATTGGTGAATAGAGAATACAGATGGCTGTAAATGCCATCTTTCCATGTTTATTGCTAGCATATTATGTTTGATAGGGTCACATGGTCTGTCGGGAGCATGCTCAGTGAGCAAAGCAGCTGGCACCATCACAGTCCAGGTAGCGGCATCTGGACCTGCAGGTTTTTTTTTTTTTCTGGAACATGCAGTGCCTGTGGCATTCTGCCTCGGCTCGCCCAACATCTGGCGCATACAGAGGGGGATGAAGAACGTCCTTGAGGAATGTGTCCATTATTGTTGTTAATCTCTCTTTCATCCTCTTTGTGAACACCAAAGTATCACTCATCACCTTGTTACACATATGCGTAGCTACGTACATATAACTGTATCTGGATTTGAATTGTAAATGTGTGTAGTCTAAAGTTATTATTAAATGTGAACCCTACCCCTTTTCTCAAGAAAAAAAAACACTTAAATAACCAAGCTTCCTAGAAAAAAATAACCATTTTTCATTGTCAAAATTCAACCAAGTTCTTCAACTTCAGCTACATCACTCAGGTCCGTAACTGGTTGCCGAGTGAAATTTTCTGGCAAGATTTCAACCCAAAACAGCAAATTCTTTACCAGAGAACTAATGTTTATAATTAACAATCTTTAGTCTAAAGTCCTTTCCGCGCCATGCAATCGGGTGGCGCCGATCTCCACTTCCATAGCCCTTCGTCTCTTGCCTATACAGCTAGGGTTACAGTGGGGGGCTAGTCCTCTGGTAGCCACGAGAGTTTGACTGCCCACTTGCATCTGTACCACACTGTGCCTTGCCAGACGGCAGAAGGTACCATTTTTATAATGGTTTTTGGTATGACCCAACCAGGTCAAGAGTCAGACACGCTAACTGCTAGGTCAATTTGCGGTTAATAATTAACAATAGTAGCCATCGAAAAATATTTTATCAGATTCATCTTAGTTTTCGTGCTCTTAGAGTACTGCCATTCTCCCAGAAACTACTACAAACTTTATACTTAATTTATAATTCCCGTATGATTTTTCATCTAATAATAATGAAGAATGTAAAACATGCAATTAGGTGGGGTTTTTTTAATTAATAAATTTTTTTGGAGATACAAGCAGAGATATGACATCTATACATCAAAGCATATTTCTTTTCTGAATTTTGTGCCAGTTTGTATAGAAATATAGTCAAGTCAAAAAAAAAATCAGGCTCCTGAAATAAACTATTCATGACATATGAAAAAAATTAATAGTGAGCCTCGTATTCATATCTGGATTTGCAGAGGTGGACAGTAACAAAATACATTTACTTGAGTATACTTTTTTAAGTACACTTTTTGAGTATCTGTACTTTGAGTATTTTTTGGGAAACTTATGACTTTAACTTCACTACATTTGAAAGACAAATATCGTACTTTTCACTCCACTACATTTCTATCAAGCTCCTCGTTACTCGTTACTATGAAGCAGCTTTGAAAGTGGATGTGTTTTTCTTTTCTTTTCTAAAACGTGATTGGTTTTTTCGCAGGTGACACTGAGACAGTCTATCAGTAATTACTAGGGTCACGTCACGTCCATAGACTGTATAAAATCAAGTTCAGTGATTTCTCAGCAGCGTTATTTAACACGATCAGTTGATGGCAGAATGGAAGGAGGCGGTTCTTTTGGGGAACGCACACACATCCATGGCTATAGCTAGAGCCCATGTTTCAGTTTACTGAAGATTCGTTTCGTTTTAAATGTTTGCTTTGTTTGCTGAAAACAAACCACGTCACGGCCTACAAAAACTCGCTGTCCAACCTGCGGAAGCATATTGAGGGATATAAACATTTTATTCCAAGAGAAAGCTTGCAGTGAAGTTGTCTGTGCTTTTAGAGCTAGCGATAACGTTGCAATAGCTATGCAGTCTGCTTAGTCACATGACTTTCTATGGATTTGCCCACCAAGTTGCCGTCACCTTGTCCACAGCTAACGTTTACACATAGCTAGTTAACTTGGACATTGTTATTTAGCATGTAAAAACAGAGTTATGCTAATATGAATAATGTTAACTTATCTGAAGTCCTTTCAGAAATATGTTTTAGTAAAATCTTGCCAAATAAACAGAATGTAGAAATCTTTCTTTTCTCGTAGTGTTAGCTACCCAATATGATTTTGAGTTTGAAAAGAGTTTGCTAGCATGTCAGGTGGAGTTTCACTGACTAGCTAGCTTAACGTTAAACCACCATGATGCACAGCATGCGCTCATTTTGTGAATTCACATTTCTGTCTTTGGTAACGGTGTTAGGTTTTGTAATACAATGACGCGTTGACAGAAAATGTACTTTTAATACTTAAGTATTTTTAAAAGCAAGTACTTCAGTACTTTAACTTAAGTAGAAATTTGACTGGAGAACCTTCATTTGTGTCGGAGTCACATTTGACCAGCGGGATCTGTACTTTGAGTACTTTAAGTAATGAAGTTGGGTACTTTGTCCACCTTTGTATCTATTTCAAACATGTTATATGTTCATTCTGAATAATGTATTCATATTTAATTCCATCCCTACCTACTAATTAATATTTCGAGACACACAGTAATAAGCCAGCTTTGATGCCGATCTGTCATGGCCAGATATACAGAATAAAAAGATTACACATTGATATTCTTGTAAACCTGCCATGTGATCAGTTGTTGAAAAAGATGATTTGGTTAGATTTGATTAAAAAAAAGACACTTGTCTTGGATTCACTCACATATTTTGTATTAAAGCCTTATTAAGTAGGAAATACAAGACATTTTGACCATTTTGTTTCAAAGTTATGTATAAGCACCGCTTACGAAAACAGAGCAGGCAAAATATTTTCTTTCATAGTGCTACTTCAAGCCTAATTTGAATCCCATTCGCTTAAGCTGTAACGAATGTCAAATACACTCTCTTTATCTTTCATGTTATCCATGGTAGGTCTATGAATTTTATCCTCAGCTATTCTGCTTTGTGTAGCTGAAGGCACTCGAGTCATTGTTTGTGACTTCAGAGTCCGTCTGAGGTTGATGCACAGAGGCACAGTGCCTTCTAGAGGCAGATCAGAGAAAGAGAAGGCGACAGAAAGACAGAGGGAAAGAGGGAATTGATTGTGCAGCCATCATGCTGATAATGCCATAGTGCCGTGGCAGCAGCTCGACGGGAGATACTTCATTCAGCATAAGATGCAAGACAATAGATTGGGCTGATTGGAGAGTGCTCGTCTCGCTTCAACAGGGCTTCTCTGTGTGATACCGAGTGGCTGTTTTTCTCCCTCTCAGACACACAGGCTTTAATCCAGCAATCAATGACACTCGTTTTAATATATCCACTCCACATGGACTCCGAAAGTGCAACTTCGTCGAACCAAAGTCAACTCGGGCTCTAGTGCAGACACTCAGCAGCGTCTCGTTTCAGTTCATGTCTGAGAACTGCATATAATATGTAAAGAACAAAACAACATAATGTGGTGTTATAGATGAATAATCAATGATGGTAGTCTATCAGAAAATAAAGTATATTACTGTATCTTTAAGGGTACAATGGCTTGTCACTGTGGCAGTACCCTCTAAGGAATTTATTTGTACCCTTGGGGACATATATGTACCTTTTCGGCCCTAAAAAGGTACACACAGTTTGGCCCTTGAGGTCCAATAACAAGCCCTAAGGGGTACATTAGTGCAGGTTGTACCTCGGGGTACAGAAATGGACTCCTACTGTACCCCTATTTCTAACAGTGTGTAGTGTCATGCTGGTGTTAATTATTTTCCAATAATTTCAAGACCCAAACTGAAAACAGAAAATTCATTTTCTCTTATCGCTTACGTTATAGTAGCTATAAACAGTCATTCCATCACCAGCCTCTGTTTTGTCTCTCTTAAAGAAGAACTGAAGGCAATTTTTTATTATCAAAATTCTATTTCTCATTTTTATTAAATATCGGAATGCGTTTCTGATCGCTATTTTGTCACTGCTATAGCAAGTTATGAGTGTTTGAAATATGCTCTGTAATATATCAGTCCATATGTCAAAGCGATGGCCGTAAACGAGATTCGTTGAGACCTGTGCGAAACGTCATAGGACAGAAGTAAAACGTACAGCGGAAATCAAAGCGACCGACATCTGCCAACGTTGTCAAAAGACACACGCGCCCTCTTTCGAATGCTGATGTAATCAAGCCGGAAGTTTTGTTTGTTTTGATAGCAAATCAGAAAAGTTTGAAAAAAGTCAACAGTAATCGTCATTTAAACTCGTTTTTGTGCAATACTTCGTTTGGAAAACAGTTTTCAAAATGGCGGCGCTGACACTTGACGTTTCGAAGTCTTGCGCAAGTCTCATGAAGATCGCGCGGATAAGCGACGCCTGCCGTGGACCAAACGACTAAACTCAACACGGCTAAAAACCGAATAGGCCGATAAGTATTATATTTAATTGCAGTTAGTTGCCAATACGAGTCACGATATAAGGTTACTAAAACCGAAAACGTAATTGAATAACACGTTAATTAAGAAATAAAGCAAGTTTAAAAATGACTTCAGTTCTCCTTTAAAGAGTAATAAAATCCTGAAGACTTTCTGGGTGCTTAAACTCTGACTGTTGCAAAATATATATATATATATATATATATATATATATATATATATATATATATATATATATATATATATATACTGGACACTCATTCCAAAGAAACTAAAAATACATGTCCTGAAAGAAAAAGTCACCATACTTTAAATGTTGATCTGAGCATTCTATAGTTGCTACTGTAGAAAATATTAAATGCAAGAATGAGCACGTTAATATAAACTTTGTAGATGGAATAACTGCCTGAGCTGCTGTGATAGAAAATGAATCAACATCTTCTGAGCAATCAGAAACAAAAAACATGAAGATGTGAATACATACATCATTTTTTATAAAGGTGTACCAAGCTTTTTTCATGATCTGTTTTCCTTTTACTGTAAAATCTTTCCAAACGTACTGTTTGAAGGAATAAAGGTCAGGCAAGTCCACTAAAGGTGCATGCATGATGCCACAAATATGGCAAGTCTCATGTTGTACACCAGCGTTGCTGGGATTCAGTGGCGTGCACAGACATTTTGGGGGGCAAGTGCTCTGGGGGGATAAAGGGCACTTTTTTGCGCATGTGGAACACCTTATTATAAAAGTCTGAGATTTAACCCTCCTCTTGTGTTCGGGTCGCCACTGACCCGTTTTAGTTTTTAAAGGTGTAAAACAACCACTTAATGTTAATTTATTACATCAAGGCTTTTTGACTTTGCCAGTAATCTCTAGTTGAACAAAATAGAAAAAGAAATTTTTGTTTTCCTAAATCTGAAAATGGTCTAGCAAAAAATATAATACTTATGTGCAGTTGTTTCTGTATGCGACGGGCTACTTCACGACAAAATAATTACAGCTTGGGCTTAGAGGGCAAACAATACATTTTCACTCGATTCATGTGTTACCTGGCTGGTGGGGCAGGGGAAGAGCTGACTGACTGCCCGATGTGTTGTCTGCGCTACGACAAGGCCGTGGCTTCCAGGACGCTATGCTGCTGCAACCTCACATTGAATGCACTGCACGCTTGTTCACGTGACAGAGCAAGAGAGACAGAGGTCCGGTGTGTGTGCGGAGGGGGCACACATCGGGACATTATTTTCACACACGCTTTTAATGCCGCGGCTTTTCTAAAAGATCACGTCGACATTGGCCTCAGTAAACTGTAAAAAAAAAAAATTCAAAAGGGCACTTTTTTGGACAGAGGGCAGAGGGGCAGGTGCTTGAGCACCACCTCGTGTCTATCTGTGCACGCCACTGCTGGGATTACACTCTACTCATCTCATCTCATCATCTGTAGCCACTTTATCCTGTCCTACAGGGTCGCAGGCAAGCTGGAGCCTATCCCAGCTTGTTTTAATCTTGACAGAAACTTAAATAATGACAGTGGCACAATTAGAAATACTACTGAACGATAAAACTTTATATCCATCAGCACCTATTTAATCGAGAAAAAGCAATGGTGAAATAGACAATTGCATGGTGAAAAAATCCATCAGACATCACAGTTAACAAGTCTGGTTCACTAAAGTTTAGCCTCAAGAAGCCTTTGAATGAGTGAGTCAATGAACAACATGTCAAGAACATAACCGAGGCCTACAACAGTTTCTTTAGTATTCAGAACAAGAACATTCATTTGGTATACAACCGTTCGTTTTCATTTTGGAATCCAGGCGACTTTTAACTTGTGAAAACAAAGAGCGATAACAAAGAAAGAAAAATATCTTGCTTCTCAGAAATAAATCTCAAAATGTTAGGCTATGTGAGACATTTCATCCTTTCACACACGTAATGTCCCAAACAGCAGTGGCACACAGCTTTGCGCATTCAGTTTGACAGCCATGGGTCAACTTACAAGGGCACGTTCCTACTTTTCTGGAAAGCGAAGTCATTAATTAAATCATTGAACTCAAGCTGGCGTAGCGTGTGAAGACATGGTGGACAGTGATCATATTGACAGTGACGGGTGATTTATGCGACGGGACAAGGTGGGCTTCCTTACGGGTGGCGAAATGCATCAAAAATGTTATCAATATGATCAAAACTTCTGAAAAGATCGTTTCATATTTTCCGATCTCGCTACCTCCGAGGCCCCCTAGTGGCCGAGGCCCTGGGCAGCTGCTCATGAAGCCCATTAGGATAACGCATCCTTGCTTGGAATGTAAACAAACCGGTGAAATGACAGTCGCAATTTGTGAAAAATGCGATAATAATAATTCTTGAAAAATTAAAAAAGATCCATTCTTACTATCAAATACTTTTATTCCATATTTTGTTGCTTTTTTTGGTATTTTTGGAGGTTTTGTTTTCGAGTTGAGTTTTTATTTCATTCTCGGTTGGTTCAGCAAGACGCTCCGCCATTTTACAAAGAAATCTGTACATTGTTTGTACACCCAACAAATTCTTACATTTTGCATATATTTAACAGTTATTCCACGAAATCAAATTGTACAACGTAGCGCAGAGTCGGCTATAAACCATGTACGACGAGATTGAGTGGAATAACTGTTTTATTCTGTCCACATTCACTGGAGTTTGAAAAATAGAGCACTTTTAAGTTTTGCAAATTCGATAAATAAAAACTTTACACAAAACATCCGACAAAATAATTTCCGCTTAGAATGTAAACAAACCGGCGAAATGACAGGAGCAAGTTGTGAAAAATGCGATAATAAGAATTATTGAATAATTAAAAAAAAAAGATATGTTCTTCCCATCAAATACTTTTATTCCAGATTTTGTTGCTTTTTTTTGGGGGGGGGGGTTGTTTTCGTGTAGAGTTTTTATTTCATTCTCGGTTGGTTCAGCAACACGCGCTGCCATTTCGTTTTTCTCTACTCACGGTATATGAGCTGATATCCTAGGAGTAAAGTAGCTAATCAAACCATGTGATTGCTCATATCCAGTGAATGGTGGTAGAATAATGTATACTAGCCACGTTCACAAATAATTCACTGACAGTCATCGGAATATGCGCGTTTCTCTTTTTGAAATCAAAACCAATTCAATGTGAAATTCTTTCTTTTTGAACAAATCTACACCAATATTTTAGCTCAGTATGACTGTGATGCGCAGACAAATGTCCCTGAGCTCTTACTAATGACTGCTATTAGCAACCATTCACCTACTTTATCATTCTAAGCATATGAATTATGGATTTGAAACCTTTTTTTTTTTTAATCATACTTACCGAAGGCCTCAGGCATGTGAAGCTGATAGGAGCTTAAATAGTCTACAGACAAGAGGTGAAATGAACAAGCATTCGAATAGATAATCCTGAGCAGACTTGCCAACATCACGCTGCCCATACTGAGCTCGGTAAATTAAAATGCATGCACGGCTACGTTATCATATCATGCTTTCCCCATGAGAAAGTGCACAGATAAGACACTACAGGCTCTGAGCGTGTTTGGTAATCGTATCGGCTCAGACCTCCTGATTAACATATGGCGTACGTGTTCAAACCGTACCGATGCGGTGCTCGTCATAGGTTTTCCTACTGTGCTCCCGCCATAGCTCCGACAGCTATTCTTTCCTGCCATTACTGTCAATCAAAGCACCTATTTCTTTATTCAGTGCAAATGCTCTCAAATGGAGGGATCAATACCAGCTGGTGTTTTTGTGCTATCCCTGAAACACTGATGCATGAAAACAAGTGTGTACTGTGCATGTTTGTGTGAAATGAAGCTAGCGAAACAACAAGGTGAGGGCTGAGCTCTGTATTAACAAAGTGTTCTTTTGCAGAGGAGACACACACACACACACACACACACACCAAGGCCTGAGGCAAGTTTTCTGCTGCAGGGCCCAACATCTGCTCACTGGAATAATGCATATTTCATATCATACATAGAGTGAGGAAATGAGAGAGAGAGAGAGAATATATGAATATCTATCCATCCATCCATCCATCCTGGTCAGGGTCGCAGTCAATCTGGCAAAACAACCTTGAATGGAATGCCAGTCCAACACAGAGCACCCTCCCTACACACACACGCTCATTCACACCACTTAGTAGCATAACAGATCCGCCTACCAAATGTTTTTAGACAGTGGGAGGAAACCGAAGACCCCAGATGAAAATGAAACCCATGTGAACGCAGCGAGAACATGTGAAACTCCACACAGACACTAACCCAAGCTCAGGATCAAACACATCACCCTGGAGTTATGACGTTGAAACACTATCATCTGCTTCATATACCGGTACTCTACATTGATACCACATCATGGTTCAACTCTTCAATCTGAAGCTGTTGATGAATTTTCTAAAACAGCACAGCAATACTCTGTTCAGACTGCAGAGGTGGACAGTAACAAAGTATATTTACTTGAGTACAGTACTTAAGTACACTTTTTGAGTATCTGTACTTTACTTGAGTATTTTTTTTGGAAACTTATGACTTTAACTTCACTACATTTGAAAGGCAAATATCGTACTTTTCACTCCACTACATTTCTATCAAGCTCCTCGTTACTCATTACTATGAAGCAGCTTTGAAAGTGGAGGTTTTTTTCTAAAACGTGATGGTTTTTTCGCAGGTGACACTGAGACAGTCTATCAGTAATCACTAGGGTCACGTCACATCCATAGACTGTATAAAATCAAGTTCAGTGATTTCTCAGCAGCGTTATTTAACACGATCAGTTGATGGCAGAATGGAAGGAGGCGGTTCTTCTGGAGAATGCATGCACTCATGGCCCATGAACCCATGTTTCAGTTTTCTGAAAGGATTAAAGATTTAATTTTAAATGTTTGCTTTGTTTGCTGAAAACGAACCACATCATGGCCTACAAAAACTCGCCATCCAACCTCATCTCATCTCATCTCATCATCTCTAGCCGCTTTATCCTGTTCTACAGGGTCGCAGGCAAGCTGGAGCCTATCCCAGCTGACTACGGGCGAAAGGCGGGGTACACCCTGGACAAGTCGCCAGGTCATCACAGGGCTGACACATAGACACAGACAACCATTCACACTCACATTCACACCTACGCTCAATTTAGAGTCACCAGTTAACCTAACCTGCATGTCTTTGGACTGTGGGGGAAACCGGAGCACCCGGAGGAAACCCATGCGGACACGGGGAGAACATGCAAACTCTGCACAGAAAGGCCCTCACCGGCCACAGGGCTCGAACCCGGACCTTCTTGCTGTGAGGCGACAGCGCTAACCACTACACCACCGTGCCGCCGCCATCCAACCTGCGGAAGCATATTGAGGGATATAAATGTTTTATTCCAAGAGAAAGCTTGCAATGAGGTTGTCTGTGCTTTTAGAGCTAGCGATAACGTTGCAATAGCTATGCAGTCTGGTTAGTCAAATGACTTTCTATGGATTTTCCCGCCACGTTGCCATCGCCTTGTCCACGGCTAACGTTTACACATAGCTAGTTAACTTGGACGCTGTTAGTTAGCATGTAAAAACGGAGTTACGCTAACATGAATAACGTTAACTTATCTGAAGTCCTTTCAGAAATATGTTTTAGCGTAATCTTGCCAAATAAACAGAATGTAGAAATCTTTCTTTTCTAGTAGCGTTAGCTACCCAATATGATTTCAAGTTTGAAAAGTGTTTGCTAGCATGTCAGGTGGAGTTTCACTGACTAGCTAGCTTAACATTAAACCACCATGATGCACAGCATGCGTTCATTTCGTGAATTCACATTTCTGTCTTTGGTAATGGCGTTAGGTTTTGTAAGCGTTGTGGCAATAATACAATGATGCATTGACAGAAAATGTACTTTTAATACTTAAGTATTTTTAAAAGGAAGTACTTCAGTACTTTAACTTAAATAAAAATTTGACTGGACAACTTTCACTTGTATCGGAGTCACATTTGATCAGTGGGATCTGTACTTTGACTTAAGTAATGAAGTTGGGTACTTTGTCCACCTCTGTGGATTGTAACATTAATGACAGGGTTATACATTATTAGTATAAATATGGAGGTGATTACAGAAAATCGTGCATGCTGATTGGTTGAGAAATTCGGACAATTTCTCGATAATCACCTTGAGCGTCTCAGAAAAATGGCGGCCAATGGCTTGGCCACTGGAACTGAGGAAGAATGATGAAAGAAAATGCTGTTGCTAAAATAAAAGCACTAAAGATGCTCCGAAGTTCGGTCTCAAACTATTCAAAGGGAAGGTGGAATCGCGATTTATTTTATCAATTTCAAAACAAAGTATTTTATGTGACTCAACATAGATATGTGACAAGTCTGAGTGCGCCTTTATTATATTTACACGCTGCTTTTGAAGTTTGAAATAATTTTTTTTAAATTTGATTTTTAATTTAAAAAAAACCACCCGTATTCTTATACTAAAACAATTATCCGCCTCAGGCTCGAGTTGGACTTCGCCTCGTTTATTATTCACCGATATTCACTTTGCTTTTGATGAATAATTGTTAATTAATGCACTTGTTCTAATACATTATGGTTTCTATAGCAACAAATTACACATTGACTGGTATGGCTGACTTCAGGCTGTGCTGTTTCAGGAAAGCATGATAACATATCACACCACCTCAGCGTGAATTATTTTCCTATAAAAGCATGCCCTGTAGTGTGTTATTCCTTACATAAACTGTAACGTCAATCAAAGGTCAAAAGCTAAGGTACTCCTGCATCACTTATTTTATAAATGCATTTCAATACATTTCAAGGTCTTTTGCAATATTGGCTTCTGAAAAACAAGTCTTAGGATGAATACGGTGTGTAAAATTCATGCTAATTACCCAATATACTCTATTTTATTACACCATCATACGGTTGAAAATCATCCTATTGGCATGGGTATATATTAGGGTGGAGCTTAAATGACCCGAAAATTGTTTTTCATTCATTTTATTTGGTCTTATCCCTCGAACATGTTCCATTTGTACTAAAAAACATACAGTATAGACAAAGTTTGTGCATTATAGCTTAAATTTTAACAGTAGCTCAATCAACTCGAAGATTACAAAAATAACACATTTTATGCAAATTTGCAATAAAATCGTAAATTGTGTACAAAGCTCAAAGACATTAAATATTTTTATACATTAAACCCACTGCATTAAAATAGCGTAAAATAATAAGTTATATTTGGATAATTGCACGCAGACACGTATTCAAAAGAACTACCCGTTCTACAGGCTTTTTTAAGCCTTTAATATATTTTATCAATAAAGTAAATTTTTTAAAAATATTGTTCAACAAAATAGTTTATTTATACTGTACGTTGACAATTATAGCAATATGGCATATTTACCATGCACTAGTTCTGTATCCAGACTTCAGAGATACTCAAAAAAGTGTGTTCAGTATGTGTATAGGTAGACCTCGGGCAAGAAGAGGCTTTTTTCCTGAGTATACTTTCAGCTTATGTTGTCAGGCACTGTGGGATGGGATCAGCGAGATCGGTTTGCTCCATAATGTTAGTGATTTGTTTTTAAAACGATTAACACTATAACGATTGCACAGTGTACATTTCACTGTATACTTTGCAATAAACCGTTAATAAACTGATAATATTTAATGCTGTCCAGATCCATTCCAGTGTAGTGTTATTGTAGGCCCTGTATTGAATAACACCTCTAATGACAGCAGGACTTAATTGTTGTGGACTTTGTGGCTTGGCTGCCAAACTTCATGCTGATTGAGCTACCAGTTAGATTTCTTCATTTGTGTTAATATTTTTCCAGAATTATATATATATATATATATATATCATCTCATCTCATTATCTCTAGCCGCTTTATCCTGTCCTACAGGGTCGCCGGCAAGCTGGAGCCTATCCCAGCTGACTACGGGCGAAAGGCGGGGTACACCCTGGACAAGTCGCCAGGTCATCACAGGGCTGACACATAGACACAGACAACCATTCACACTCACATTCACACCTACGCTCAATTTAGAGTCACCAGTTAACCTAACCTGCATGTCTTTGGACTGTGGGGGAAACCGGAGCACCCGGAGGAAACCCACGCGGACACGGGGAGAACATGCAAACTCCACACAGAAAGGCCCTCGCCGGCCACGGGGCTCGAACCCGGACCTTCTTGCTGTGAGGCGACAGCGCTAACCACTACACCACCGTGCCGCCCATATATATATATATATATATATATATATATATATATATATATACAGACACACACACAGCACCCTCCACAATTATTGGCACCCCAGTTAAGGTGTGTTAAAAGCCTTAAAATAAATTTAATTTTTATTGCAGAAGTATAATCTCACACTAAAAATTGTAGAAAAATGTAACCCTTAACTCAAGTGAATTTAAAAAAAAATCCCTGATTAAGAAATTATCATTTTTCATAAAATCACCTGTTCCACAATTATTGGCACCCATAACAATTCCTAGAAAATAAATGTAATTGAAGCATTTCTGTGATTTCTACTGTAGTTTATAAAGTTGATCAGAGTATCTAGGAACCTTTAATTAGTAATTCATCACATCCTGTTTCACTGGGGTATAAATATAATGTGACACAGAGGCCTATTTCTCTTATCCACTCTTCAACATGGGAAAGACAAGAGAACACACCATTCAAGTAAGGCAGATGTGTGTCGACCTTCATAAGTCAGGCAATGGCTACAAGAAAATAGCCGCTCGCCTACACCGGCCCATATCTACAGTCAGAGGAATCATCAAGAAGTTTAAACCAACTGGAACAGTGGCAAACAAGCCTGGACGAGGATGCAAGTTTATCTTGCCACCACGCACAGTGAGGAGGATGGGAAGAGAAGTAAAAAGTTCTCCAAAGCTCACTGTTAGAGAATCGCATCAAAGAGTAGCATCTTGGGGTCACAAAGTCTCCATAACAACCATCAGGCGCTATCTGCATGCCAACAAGCTGTTTGGGAGGAATGCACGGAAAAAGCCTTTTCTCACTTACAAGCATAAACGTCTGGAGTTCGCCAAGCAGTACTGGGACTTCAACTGGGACTGTGTGCTTTGGTCAGATGAGACCAAGATAGAGCTTTTTGGCAACAAACACTCTAATCCATCACAAAAGACAAGTATGCGGAAAAGCACCTCGTGCCCACTGTGAAGTATGGGGGAGGATCGGTGATGCCGTGGGCCTGTTTCTCTTCCAAAGGCCCCGGGAACCTTGTTAGGGTGCATGACATCATGAACTCTTTGAAATACCAGGACATTTTAAATCAAAATCTGTTGGCCTCTGCCCGAAAACTGAACATGGGTCGTCACTGGGTCTTTCAGCAAGATAACGACCCTAAACATGTGGCCAAATCTACACAAAAACGGTTCACCAGACACAAAATCAAGCTCCTCCCATGGCCATCTCAGTCCCCAGACCTCAACCCAATTGAAAACCTGTGGGGTGAGCTGAAGAGGAGAGTGCATAGGAGAGGACCCAGGACTCTGGATGATTTAGAGAGCTTGTGCAAAGAGGAATGGGCGAAGATCCCCCTCTCTGTATTCTCCCATCTTGTGAAATGTTATAGGAGAACATTAAGTGTTGTCTTGCTGGCAAAAGGGAGTTGTACAAAGTATTAACATCAGGGGTGCCAATAATTGTGGCACACATGATTTCATGTAAAAGAATTATTTCTTAATGTGGGATTTTTTTCCCACTGAATAAATGCACTTGAATTAAAGGTTGGCTTTTTCTATTTTTTTGCACTGTTGTCCTATATTATTAAAAAAAAATGAATTTATTAGAAGCCTAAGAACATATCTTAATGAGGAGTGCCAATAATTGTGGAGAGCGCTGTATATATATATATATATATCCATCATCCGTAGCTGCTTATCCTGTCCTACAGGGTCGAGCTTATCCCAGCTGACTACGGGCGAAAGGCGGGGTACACCCTGGACAAGTCGCCAGGTCATCACAGGGCTGACACATAGACACAGACAACCATTCACACTCACATTCACACCTACGGTCAATTTAGAGTCACCAGTTAACCTAACCTGCATGTCTTTGGACTGTGGGGGAAACCGGAGCACCCGGAGGAAACCCACGCGGACACGGGGAGAACATGCAAACTCCACACAGAAAGGCCCTCGCCGGCCCCGGGGCTCGAACCCAGGACCTTCTTGCTGTGAGGCGACAGCACTAACCACTACACCACCGTGCTACACCACCATGCTATAAAATTTAGATGGTAAGATGGTCATATTTAATAACTTTAAAAATTAGCTCCACCATGGGTATGATGGGGGGGGGGGGGGGGGGGGGGGGAGTTTACCTGTAGAAGATTTCATATACTGTAAGTGTGGGCTTTCTTTTTTTTTTTTGAGCATTCCACAACTTTCCTAGCCTTTTCTTGACCCTGTCCCAACTTTTTTGGAACATGTTGCAGGCATCAAACTCAGAATAAGTGTATAGTTCCAAAAAAACCCACACAAAACAATAAAGTTTATCAGTTTGAATGTCTTGTATTAATATTGTATTCAATTGAATAGGCCGAAAAGGATTTGCAAATCATCTGGTTTTTATTTATGATTTACACAACGTTCCAGCTTTTTTTTTTTAAATTATGGTTGTAAAACCAGGTCCTGGGATCCTCTAAGAAAGGATGCATGAAATAAGAGTCAAAAATGTACAGTTAGATAAAAATCCAAAGCATTTTTTTTTTATTTCAAGGCATCTCAGGTTAAACTGATATCTTTTTTTTCCCCAAACATATTCTGTTTGGAGGCGGCACGGTGGTGTAGTGGTTAGCGCTGTCGCCTCACAGCAAGAAGGTCCTGGGTTCGAGCCCCGGGGCCGGCGAGGGCCTTTCTGTGTGGAGTTTGCATGTTCTCCCCGTGTCCGCGTGGGTTTCCTCCGGGTGCTCCGGTTTCCCCCACAGTCCAAAGACATGCAGGTTAGGTTAACTGGTGGCTCTAAATTGAGCGTAGGTGTGAATGTGAGTGTGAATGGTTGTCTGTGTCTACGTGTCAGCCCTGTGATGACCTGGCGACGTGTCCAGGGTGTACCCCGCCTTTCGCCCGTAGTCAGCTGGGATAGGCTCCAGCTTGCCTGCGACCCTGTAGAACAGGATAAAGCAGCTAGAGATAATGAGATGAGATGAGACATTCTGTTTGAAAAGTCATTTTCACTTTCTGGTATTTACAGTTATTTCCATCACCAGTCTTTATTTTTGTCAACTGTATGAAAGTACGTAATAATGCAAAAGTAGTACACATTTATTTTCATGAATGTATGTGTGATGCATGGTTGAGTAATATTTAAAGGTGGATGCCTTTTTAAATGCTGGCTTTTTTTCCTTCATTTTCAGGAAAAGGAAAAAAGTAAAGAAAGCCAATAAAACTCCAAGGAACAAAAAAAAGAAAAGAAATATATCAAATTTAATATTGCTCTACCTACTTATCTAATATTCTGGGGGGGAGGGGGGGGGGTTCTCCAACACAGCCTGTCTATCCCCCAGCCCGTTCTTCAGAGAAAATTTATATTCCAAAGTAGTAGCCGAGTTTGACTGAAGACTGTATAATTAAGTGACTCAATCCTTCTTCCGCACTGGACATTCTCACACTTGTCATTACTTTCTTTAGTGCACTTTTCCCTGTACTTCAAAACTGATTGAAACAAAATGTCACAATTACGCCCTGTAGCTGAAGCTTTAATTATTCATCAATTAGCGTTTTCCCCTATTCCCTTTTTTAAAAACTGATTTTTCATTCAGTTTGCAGAGATGTATGGTTCCCCTGCTGTTAACCAGTCCAAAATCATTAGTTTCTGGCTCATGCAATTAAACCTGCTGCATTATTCATCAGACCCCGACTCCATGGAATGCGCTCAGAGCTCAGAGGGCCTGCACGGGAAATTAACTCGGAGAAATTAAATTCTCTCAGGTTGAACAGATGAACTAAGGGTAGATATGGAGAACTGAACACTCTTCTATATGGAGGAGCTAGGCTACTAAAATTCATGTGCTAGAAAAAGATCTACCTTAAACATATTTTGGTACTAAATAAGCAATGGTTGCGTATTATGGACTGGAAATGTATAAATCGCATGTTTGACTAAACGTCATCAGGTAGGAAGAGAATGTCAGAGGTATGGATCAATAAACTCAATGACTGGAACATCAAGGGTTTGTGGTTAATGGCAGTACTATTATTAGGGGGAAAAGATTTGCACTGTATTTTAGTGTCAGTGGTACAAAACCATTTATGCTCCTCGAAATTAAGCAAATGATCCAAATTAACTGGTCTTTCATATCTTTGTGCTGAAAACAAGCAAACTAGCTATCCACACCCAGTTGCTATAAGTTAATGGTGTAACAGGAAAGATAAATATTGCCACCGCATAACTAGGAACACATGAATTACAGCACAATATAATCTTTTGTACAAGGAATAAAGGCAGCAACATATCAACATTGCATTATATGGTTCGAGTGACTTTTTTTTTTTCCAAGAGTCAACAAGACACGATTACGAATGGTGACGACGAATGAGGGTTTTTCGCCTACTTAGATCAAAAGGTGCAGGCTATCTGCTGGTACCTCGTATAGTGAAGGCTGCATCAGGGGGCGGAGCCTCTTCTTACAAAGCCCCACAGTTATGGAACAGCCTTCCAAGTAGTGTTCGGGAATCAGACACAGTCTCAGCATTTAAGTCTCGGCTGAAAACATATCTGTTTAGTCAAGCCTTTTGTTAATGGTGTTTATGAGGTAAAGGAGTAGATCTGGAGGGTCCTCAGACAGAGTGTTTTGGTAAACTGGGATGTATGGATGCCGTCAGTCCCCACTCGCTTGCTCACTCGAGTTTGCTGATGGTGTAGTGGCTGCTGCTTTATGTCCCGGGGCTCCCTCATGCCTGTGTTACCTTCTGGCTCTCTCCTTTTAGTTATGCTGTCATAGTTAGTTGCCGGAGTCCCTGCTTGTACTCGGTGCAATATGTATACTGTTCCTACTTATCCAGGTGACATTGGGCATACCTAACAACCTGTGTTTTCTTTCCCTCCCGTCCCCCACCCCAAATCTGTCCCTCTGAGTTACATGGAGTCAACAGGAAATCTTTTGGTGGAGACGGTGGGGACCTCGACTGGCTATCGTAGCCTGCAGGAAATCGGCCGTCAGACTTCTGTCGCATGTCCCAGACCCGGTGAAATGTAACTGAATTGTCTTGGCCAGCCCTAAGGGTTCCATCTGCATCTCATCATTGCTGAGGAGTGTGCTCCCATCACCCAATCAAGCATCCAGCCAGAGCAGGTCATGATATTTTTTACCATATTAACATGCCATTGTGTGTCATGCCTGATGTAAAGACTCTCGTCTCTGCGAGCCTACCACACAGATTTAATACTTGTCATTTTTAGGGCATACCTAACAACGTGTTTTCTTTCTCTCTCTCTTCCCTCCCCCCCAATCTGTCCCTCTGAGTTACATGTTGATCCTGGGATTGAGATGCTGGCCTCTTCTGCCCCTCGGACCTGCTTGATCCATCCTGGTGCCCTGTGTCTGGTCGGAGTTTTATCGCACCGCTCCTGTGAAGGACAGCCGCATGAGGACAGTTGAGGGTTATACCTGTTAAAACTGTTAATATTATAGTCATGCTGTCTGTTGTTGCCCAAATGAGGATGGGTTCCCTTTTGAGTCTGGTTCCTCTCGATGTTTCTTCCTCATGTCGTCTGAGGGAGTTTTTCCTTGCCACCGTCGCCACAGGCTTGCTCATTGGGGATAGATTAGGGATCAAATTAGCTCATGTTTTAAATCGTTCAAATTCTGTAAAGCTGCTTTGCGACAATGTTTATTGTTAAAAGCGCTGTACAAATAAACTTGATTTGATTTGATTTGATTTCCCCCAGGGCGGCACGGTGGTGTAGTGGTTAGCGCTGTCGCCTCACAGCAAGAAGGTCCTGGGTTCGAGCCCCGGGGCCGGCGAGGGCCTTTCTGTGCGGAGTTTGCATGTTCTCCCCGTGTCCGCGTGGGTTTCCTCCGGGTGCTCCGGTTTCCCCCACAGTCCAAAGACATGCAGGTTAGGTTAACTGGTGACTCTAAATTGACCGTAGGTGTGAATGAGAGTGTGAATGGTTGTCTGTGTCTATGTGTCAGCCCTGTGATGACCTGGCGACTTGTCCAGGGTGTACCCCGCCTTTCGCCCGTAGTCAGCTGGGATAGGCTCCAGCTTGCCTGCGACCCTGTAGAAGGATAAAGCGGCTAGAGATAATGAGATGAGATGAGATGATTTCCCCCAAAAAAAAATTCACATCTCCATTATTCATCTTTCAGTTCACAATTTCAAATTGCACATTAAGCAGGTTAATAGAAATCCACATTTTTTCATAAGTTTTCAAATCCTTTGCTAAATCTTCATCTCCATTTACCACAATGTGACTTGTTAATCACTGGCCTACCGGTAAGTATGAACAAATTTGTCATCTTATGGATTGCTGGTCCATGTATTAGTTGAGACAAGAGAGAAGAATGCCTCTCACAGGCCGTCCGTCTCACGACTTAGGAAATAAATATTGTATCTACAGATACTTACAATGTGTCAGATTATTTAACAATTATTCGGTGAAGCCTGAGGTGGATCTTTTTTTTTTTTAGTATAAATACACCGGTGATTATTTTTTAGGCGGCACGGTGGTGTAGTGGTTAGCGCTGTCGCCTCACAGCAAGAAGGTCCGGGTTCGAGCCCCGTGGCCGGCGAGGGCCTTTCTGTGTGGAGTTTGCATGTTCTCCCCGTGTCCGCGTGGGTTTCCTCCGGGTGCTCCGGTTTCCCCCACAGTCCAAAGACATGCAGGTTAGGTTAACTGGTGACTCTAAATTGACCGTAGGTGTGAATGTGAGTGTGAATGGTTGTCTGTGTCTATGTGTCAGTCCTGTGATGACCTGGCGACTTGTCCAGGGTGTACCCCGCCTTTCGCCCGTAGTCAGCTGGGATAGGCTCCAGCTTGCCTGCGACCCTGTAGAAGGATAAAGCGGCTACAGATAATGAGATGAGATGAGATTATTTTTTTAAAAATTGTAATAATATTTTTAAAAATATTTTATTTCAAACTTCAAAATCAGCATGCAAATGTAATACGCTCAGACTTGTGTCACTCATCTACGCCGAGTCACATAAAATACTTTGTTTTGAAATCGATAAAACAAATCACAATTCCACCTTTAGTGCTTTTACGAACAGCATTTTCTTTCATCATTTGTAATTCTTCCTCACTTACGGTGGCGAAGCGATCCGCTGCCATTTTGCCAAGTCGCTCGAGGTGATTATTGAGAAATAGTCTGAATTTCTCGACCAATCAGCATGCACGATTTTCTATAATCACCTGCATGTTTATATTAGAGCGGCAGCTACAATTATCGACAGTCCATAACTATCGACACCTTTTCAGATTTCCCGATAAAACCAATTTTACAAAGGTGACTTTCAGTTACAACAGTTATTATTGGTTAATTAATCAACCGGAAGACCCGCCCCCTCGCCCTTCGATCTTGTCATCGGATGACGCAGCTCGTTACCGGAGATGGATTTTTTTTCAGCACGATCAGCAATTTTTCGGAAAACCCGGATGTTATCATCGCAGGTAAGCATGATGGAAAGATCATGGACATGTTTTTACTGATCAAATTCACCGATATTTCATGATCTCCTCATCGAAACCTACTTTGTTTCTTACTCTTTCATTTGACAGCCGCCATTTTGTATCGAAACGCGCGTTTGAGAGTCACGTGAGGTGTCGATAATAGTGATCACTTTCACCGGCGTCCACCATTATCGACACCCTGTGGAATTAAGGGACATTTACAACTGTTATGGATCGATCTTTGTGTGACATTGTTGAAGTAGAGGAAGTACTTTAAAAAAAAAAATAAAAGTGCTGTGATTTATAATAATTTTTTTTCTGATTCATAACAGAATGGAATGTTTATAGAGTATTTGGAATCCGATTGCAATAAATAGAATTAGACCAGAATTAAATTTCTAGCATATAAACAATTACACGCTTGAAATATTCAGATTTTTCTATTCCATTTAGAAATTTTTTTTTTGCAGTTTGTTGTAAATATCGACCACATATTACAATATCAGTAGCCATTTTATATTTTGGTTCGAGGAATGACATGGATTTGACCTGGATTTCCATGTGGTTACAACGTCAGTTGTCTGTTGATATTTATTGGTAAACGACAAAACTGGAAATTAATACAAACAGCAACGAATGATTAACAAAATGTGATCTACGAAAATACTTAGAAAGCGGGTAGAAAGTGGAACAAAAAGATTTTCTGACGCAGGTTAAACATTATCACTTCATTTGTTCACAAACATTAGAATTACTTCCTCATTTACGTAAACACCGACATCGATATATTTATATAAAATATATTTTGTACTGAATATAAGTCTATGTAAAACAAATTTTAAATAAAAACTGTTTTGTTAACTTAATATCACATACCGATAATTTTTTTGATAAATAATCGTCTGGATGTCGATAATTGCGGAACGGTGTCACGTGATTCAATACACTAAGTAATCGGGAATCAACTAATTTTATTCCAGTGGAAGTTTGAGTAATTATTCATGCACAGGTTACGTATTGAAAGTCTCTTCTACTTTTGCAACGGCCAAAAGATCGTTAAGGTGTCAATAATTGTCGCTGCCGTACCGCGAGTTGGCCTGGTGGTTAGCGTGTCCACATGGTGGTATGTGCCACATGGCGTGGTAAGGACTTCGATTTGATTTGAATTGTAGTCGCCACTCTAAATATTATTACTCATACATCTTTAGTAACCATTGTGTCTTGGTCAGGGTCTGTAGATTTGGACTGACTTCCAAGAACACTGGGTGTGGAGTAGAAATAGACTATGGATGATGGCAGGGCACCACACACACACACACTTCAGACTAATTTAGTGTAATTTAGGAATAAGTTTGAAGAATGTATTTTATCGGTCACAAAATTAGTATCTAACATATACATGATATACATTTTAACCCTTTAATATGCTTAACAGAGAGTCAAGTCTGAAAGCATATTATTTATTTATTACGACTACAAATTATTTTGTAGCTA
Organism: Neoarius graeffei; assembly: GCF_027579695.1. Classification (NCBI taxonomy): domain Eukaryota; kingdom Metazoa; phylum Chordata; class Actinopteri; order Siluriformes; family Ariidae; genus Neoarius; species Neoarius graeffei. Next base: position 32,475,456 of record NC_083590.1, on the reverse strand, counting down.
CAGCAAGACTAATAGTAAGGAGTTACTGTATGTACATAGTAATGAAAATGAATAATAAAAGTCTGGACCTGCAGATGGGGTCTGGGATTTTGACAGGTGAAGAAAAAAATGAGAAAGATCCATGCATACCCATGTCTGATGTTCCAAGAGTGTCGATCTTTACATGGATTTTCTGTCAACGTTGCTCGTTATGTGCTTTAATAAATCTGAGCAGAAGCACTGACATCAGATGCAGTATGACTGGTATGAACTTTCAGATACTGAAAGTTCTTTCACTGAAACATACAGGACCTCTGAGTGATCATACACTGCCACCTGGTGGCTCATTATAGAAAGGATGCAAACATCCATCCATCCATTATCTCTAGCCGCTTTATCCTGTTCTACAGGGTCGCAGGCAAGCTGGAGCCTATCCCAGCTGACTACGGGTGAAAGGCGGGGTACACCCTGGACAAGTCGCCAGGTCATCACAGGGCTGACACATAGACACAGACAACCATTCACACTCACATTCACACCTACGGTCAATTTAGAGTCACCAGTTAACCTAACCTGCATGTCTTTGGACTGTGGGGGAAACCAGAGCACCCGGAGGAAACCCATGCGGACACGGGGAGAACATGCAAACTCCGCACAGAAAGGCCCTCGTCGGCCGCTGGGCTCGAACCCAGGACCTTCTTGCTGTGAGGTGACAGCGCTAACCACTACACCATTGTGCCGCCCGGATGCAAACATGCTTTATATAAATAATTCAAATATATATAATATATTCAAAAGCGGGGCGGCACGGTGGTGTAGTGGTTAGCGCTGTCGCCTCACAGCAAGAAGGTCCGGGTTCGAGCCCCGTGGCCGGCGAGGGCCTTTCTGTGCGGAGTTTGCATGTTCTCCCCGTGTCCGCGTGGGTTTCCTCCGGGTGCTCCGGTTTCCCCCACAGTCCAAAGACATGCAGGTTAGGTTAACTGGTGACTCTAAATTGAGCGTAGGTGTGAATGTGAGTGTGAATGGTTGTCTGTGTCTATGTGTCAGCCCTGTGATGACCTGGCGACTTGTCCAGGGTGTACCCCGCCTTTCGCCCGTAGTCAGCTGGGATAGGCTCCAGCTTGCCTGCGACCCTGTAGAAGGATAAAGCAGCTTGAGATAATGAGATGAGATGAGATATTCAAAAGCATCACCTGCTTTTGAAAGCACTAAAGGATATGTTTAGAGGAGACGTGTATTACAAGAATTATAAACCGAAGTGTGAGAGGGCACTTCTTCTGGCTTTACTTTCGTGACACTGTAGTAAGAGTGGCTGCTTTTGTTGAAGCAGGAATAGGAGCACAGTAGCACTCGGACTGGAATAGTCTGAGAGTTTTTCATCCCAATGTCCTAGGAGAAATAAAGGCTTGCAGTGAGTATTTTTCACTTTCTACACAAGGAGCACAATTGCCATTGCAATATTGCTAACATATATTGCATATAATATTTTACACTATTATTGAATCAGTGTGCTACACCAATATAATACATTATTATCCATATGGACCACTTTTTTCATTGAATAAAAACATGTTCTATTCCCTTCTAGTGGGTTTCATTCATTTGGTTTGACAGCATGCAATTTTGTTAGCATATCACTTATCCTACGTGTATTACGTCACTCTATTCAATGGAGAATAAGCATCGAATACAAGACAATGTGACATCACATGTCAGAGACATGAAACTTCCGTGCTAGCAAGCGACTGTGACAATTTGTAAACAAACATGGCCGCCAGGTTTGCTTCGTTAAAATACGGAAAATTTTGAGAGAATTTTGAAAGAGAAAGACACGTTGAACACCCGTCTCGTCTTCAGCTCGTTCGATATCATGCTAGCTGAATGGAATATATATACTGGGTGTGATTTGCTGGGGGGGATGGTGGGGATCATCCCCCCCTCTGGTTTTTATCTCTGCTGAAAAAAAATCCTCGGGGACAACCCCGTCAATAAAACAAACAAACCAAAAAAAAAGTTGATATGACAGGCATGTTGTGACACAGTTTTCTATGGTCTACATTGCACTCACTTTCAAAATGACCCGAAGTGGCAGCTTTGATGTTCACGAACGTCCCCAGCAAATAGATACATTGTAGATAATAACAATATCTTTGCGTTCTATGCAGGGACGCAAACAGCGCGCCTTTTGGCGGATGCCGCCTTTTTCACGGCCGATTTTTTTTTTTAGGGGGGGCGTTGGAGTGTCTGATTATAGTTTCAAAGTAAATTCTGTATTAAAATTACTAAATAAGCAAATCCGTTACAGTCCATGAAACAGGAAGTATAAGGATGAGAAAAAAAACAGTTTAAATCGGAAAGCTGCGCACAATGTGAACTGCGCCATCAGAGCAAACTGTTCATTTAGTATTCATGTATTTTAGTGATTTTCGAGTCACTGTCCATTTAATCCGGAGGGAGAGAAACATCACAGCAACGCGACAAGCAATGCGAACTTTGTTGTGTGTTAGTGTTCGTGTATTTAGTCAGAGAGATAGGAAGATGAATTTACTATCTCTGGTTTAGTGTTCGTTTTCATTTAGTGTTATTCATTTGATATCATCGGATGTTATTGAGCTGTTAGCCTATTGTTACCTTAATTTTGTGACGTTTCATGATTAAAAAAAAAAACATCCCCCCTTCTGGTTTTTTGACAAATCGCACCCTGTATATATATATCTGGTAGACCACTCAACACCAGCCAATATTATTTAAGTATTCCCCATTCATGTGTGTGCTAAAGCTCGAAACAACACATAGTTATCTTCCTCTGTATCCCATTCATCTCAGGTTCCGATGTGTTGTGCATTCTGAGATACTTTTCTCCTCACCGTGGTTGTAAAGAGTGATGATTTGAGCTACAATGGCATGCAAAAGTTTGGGCACCCTTATTGAAAATGTCTGTTACTGTGAATAGTTAAGTGAGCAGAAGATGAACTGATCACCAAAAGGCATAAAGGTAAAGACGAGACATTTCTTTTCAGCGTTTTATGCAAGTATTATTTTTGTTTTGTACAATTGGAGAGTGAAAAAAGAAAAGGAACACCATGTGAAAGTTTGGGCACCCCAATACATTTGAGTTCTCAGGTAACTTTTACCAAGGTTCCAGACCTTAATTAGCTTATTGAGCTGTGGCTTGTTCAAATTCTTCATTAGGAAAGGTCAGATGATGCAGATTTCAAAGCTGTATAAATTCTCTGACTCCTCAAACTTGTCCCTAAAATCAACAGCCATGGGCTCCTCTAAGCAACTCCCTCACATTCTGAATAATAAAATAATTGATGCTCACAAAGCAGGAGAAGCTACGGTACAAGAATGTAGCAAAGTGTTTTCAGGTAGCTGTTTCCTCAGATTGTAATGTTATTAAATGGCAGTTAACAGAAACAGTGGAGATCAAGGTGAGGTCTGGAACATGAAGAAAACTTTCTGAAAGAACTGCTCATTGGATTGCTAGAAAGGCAAATAAAAACCCCTGTTTGACTGCAAAAGACCTTCAGAAAGATTGAGCAGACCCTGGAGTGGTGGTGCACTGTTCTACTATGCAGCGACACTTGAACAAATATGACCTTCATGGAAGAGTCATCAGAAGAAAACCGTTCCTGCGTCCAAGCCACAAAATTCAGCGTCTGAAGTTTGCAACTGAACATCTAAATAAGCCTGATGCATTCTGGAAACAAGTCCTGTGAACTGATGAAATCAAAATAGAACTTTTTGGCCACAATGTGCAAAGGTATGTTTGGAGAAAAAAGGGTGCCAAATTCCAGGAAAAGAACAAAACACCTCTCCAACTCTGAAGCATGGGTGTGGATCCATCATCCTTTGGGGTTGTGTTGCAGCCAGTGGCACAGGGCACATTTCATTGGTTGAGGGAAGCATGGAGTCGAAAAATACCAGCAAACGCTGGAAACAAACATCACATTATCTGTAAAAAAGTTGAAGTTAAAAAGAGGATGGGTCCTACAATAAGACGATGATCCAAAAAACACCTCAAAATCTACAATAGAATACCTCAAGAGGCACAAGCTGAAGGTTTTGCCCTGGCCCTCACAGTCCCCTGACCTAAACATCATTGAAAATCTGTGGATAGATCTCAAAAGAGATAACAAAATAACAAAAATAATCCTAGATTCCTATTTAATACTGTAGCAAAATTAACCAGGAATAAGTCCACTATAGACACATGCACACCTGCAGTATGTAATAGTAATGATTTCATGAATTTTTTTAATGACAAAATTGAGAATATCCGACAAAAAATTCAAACTACTAATTTAAGGTCAGACAATGTAAATGACCTTGTAGTTAACCATATAACTGTATCAGATCATCAATTAGAATGTTTTATTCCCCTTAAAGAAACTGAATTACTTTCATTAATCTCGGCATCAAACGCCTCAACTTGCGTACTAGATCTCTACACGTCTATTCAAACAGATAATATCTGAAGTAATTGAACCACTTCTAAAAATAATAAATTCTTCTCTCATGATTGGCTATGTACCCAAATCCTTTAAACTAGCAGTTATCAAACCCCTGATTAAAAAACCTGACCTTGATCCCTGTCAGCTGTCCAATTATCGGCCAATATCAAACCTCCCCTTTATCTCCAAGATCCTTGAAAAAGCTGTGGCACAACAGTTATGCTCATATTTACATAGGAATAACATCCATGAAATGTATCAGTCAGGATTTAGACCTCATCATAGCACAGAGACAGCTTTGGTTAAAGTAGTAAACAACCTACTGTTGGCGTCTGATCAGGGCTGTGTCTCGCTACATGTGTTGCTTGACCTTAGTGCAGCATTTGATACCATTGATCATTCCATTCTTCTGGATAGACTAGAAAATGTTGTGGGAGTTAAGGGAACAGCCCTCTCCTGGCTCAGGTCTTATTTAACTGATCGTTATCAGTATGTTGATATAAATGGTGACATTTCTAGACGTACTGAGGTAAAGTTTGGTGTTCCACAAGGTTCTGTCTTGGGTCCACTGCTTTTTTCTTTATACATGTTACCTCTGGGTGATATTATTCATAAACATTGTATTAGTTTCCACTCTTGTGCTGATGACACACAGTTGTACGTTTCTGCAAAACCTGATGAGAGACACCAGCTTAATAGAATTGAGGAATGTGTTAAGGACATTAGACACTGGATGCTTATTAATTTCCTTCTGCTTAACTCTGACAAGACTGAAGTACTTGTAGTAGGACCACATACAGCTAGAAGTAAGTTTTCTGATTACACAGTAACTCTGGATGGCCTTTCTGTTTCTTCACGTGCAGCAGTAAAAGACCTCGGAGTGATTATTGACCCCAGTCTTTCATTCGAAACTCACATTGATAACATTACCCAGATAGCTTTCCTTCATCTCAAAAATATTGCTAAGATAAGAAATTTAATGTCACTACATGACGCGGAAAAACTAGTTCATGCTTTCGTTACCTCCAGGTTGGATTATTGTAATGCCTTACTGTCTGGATGTTCCAATAAGTGCATAAACAAGCTCCAGTTAGTTCAAAATGCAGCAGCAAGAGTCCTTACTAGAACTAGAAAATATGACCACATCACCCCTCTCTTATCCACACTGCATAGGCTCCCAATCAAATTTCGCATTGATTATAAAATACTACTATTGACCTTTAAAGCACTAAATGGTCTCGCACCACAGTACCTGAGTGAACTTCTGCTCCTCTATGACCTACTTAGATCAAAAGGTGCAGGCTATCTGCTGGTACCTCGTATAGTGAAGGTTACATCAGGGGGCGGAGCCTTTTCTTACAAAGCCCCACAGTTATGGAACAGCCTTCCAAGTAGTGTTTGGGAATCAGACACAGTTTAAGTCTAAGCTGAAAACATATCTGTTTAATCAAGCCTTTTGTTAATGGTGTTTATGAGGTAAAGGTGTAGATCTGGAGGGTCCTCAGACAGAGTGTTTTGGTAAACTGGGATGTATGGATGCTGTCAGTCCCCACTCGCTTGCTCACTCGAGTTTGTTGACGGTGTAGTGGCTGGCTGCTTTATGTCCTGGGGCTCCCTCATGCCTGTGTTACCTTCTGGCTCTCCCCTTTTAGTTATGCTGTCATAGTTAGTTGCCGGAGTCCCTGCTTGTACTCAGTGCAATATGTATACTGTTCCTACTTATTCAGGTAACATTGGGCATACCTAACCACCTGTGTTTTCTCTCCTTCACTTTCTCCCCCCCTCCCCCAAATCTGTCCCTCTGAGTTACATGGAGTCAACAGGAAATCTTTTGGTGGAGAGGGTGGAGACCTCGACTGGCTCTCGTAGCCTGCAGGGAATTCTGTTGCATGTCCCAGACCCGGTGAAATGTAACTGAATTGTCTTGGCCAGCCCTAAGGGTCCCATCTGCATCCCATCATTGCTGAGGAGTGTGCTCCCATCACCCAATCAAGCATCCAGCCAGAGCAGGTCATGATAATTTTTAACCATATTAACATGCCATTGTTGTGTATTATGCCTGATGTCAGGACTCTCGTCTCTTACGAGCCTACCACACAGACTTAATACTTGTGTCATTTTTAGGGCATACCTAACAACCTGTGTTTTCTCTCCCCCTCCCCCCAAATCTGTCCCTCTGAGTTACATGTCGGTCCTGGGATCGAGATGCTGACCTCTTCTGCTCCTCGGACCTGCCTGATCCATCCTGGTGCCCTGTGTCTGGTTGGAGTCTCATCGCATCGCTCCTGTGGAGGACGGCCCCATGAGGACAGTTGAAAGTTACACCTGGAGGACGCTCTCGACTCTTACAGTAATGCTTTTATGGCTGAGGACTACAGTTGACTTGCTAACTTTAGGACTGCAGTGGTCATGAACAGTTTTGCACTCAAGTTTCCATCAATGAAGAGTTATAACATCAACGAAACTGACTCCATGTTAAAACTATTAATAGTCATGCTGTCTGTTGTTGCCCAAATGAGGATGGGTTCCCTTTTGAGTCTGGTTTCTCTCGAGGTTTCTTCCTCATGTCGTCTGAGGGAGTTTTTCCTTGCCACCATCGCCACAGGCTTGCTCATTGGGGATAGATTAGGCATAAAATTAGCTCATGTTTTAAGTCGTTCAAATTCTGTAAAGCTGCTTTGCAACAATGTTTATTGTTAAAAGCGCTATACAAATAAACTTGACTTGACTTGACTTGAAAAGAGCAGTGCATGCAAGACAGCCCAAGAAACTTGTCGAACTGGAAGCCTTTTGCAAGGACGAATGTGTTAAAATCCCACAGGTAAGAACTGAAAGATTATTAGCTAGATGTAAAAAGTGTTTACAAGCTGTGATACTTGTCAAAGGTGGTGTTACTAGGTACTAACCATGCAGGGTGCCCAAACTTTTGCTTCGGTCCCTTTTCCTTGCTTGTCATTTTGAAAATGTAAAAGATGAAAATTTAAAAAATGTTTTTGCTTTAAATATAAAGGGAATGAGTCATCTTTAACTTTATGCCTTAACTGTTCACAGTCACAGCAGTTTTGACCAGGGGTGCCCAAACTTTTGCATACCACTGTACTTTAGCCTTCCTGTCAGCTCACACCAGTGTGGTCATTCTGCTCTGACTTCTCTCACAAAGCATTTCTGCCCACAGAACTCCCTGGATGTTTTTTGTTTTCTTTACCAACTCTAGAGTCTGTGATGTGTCTGAAATTCCCACGAGCTCAGCAGTTTCTAAAATATTCAAACCAGCCCATCTGGCACCAACAACTACACCATGGTCAAAGTCACTGAAATTACATTTTTCCTCATTCTGATGTATGATGGAAACATTAACTGAAGCCCTATATATGTGTCGCACCACTGGATTTTTGTCATGCCAGATGTGCTTTTTATCCCCTGCCATGAAGTGCGCAGGGGGGTATAGGTATGGAGTCCGTCCGTCCATCTGTCCATCCGTTTCAATCTGGACAAGTTTTCTCAGAAACTATGTAAGCTACATCAATGAAACTTTGTGTGCTCATATTACTATTCATGATCCAAGTTGAGTTTGAAAATCATTTACAATTAATTATTATTTTCAGAGTTTTGGCCCTTGATTTTCGTGATTGGACTTTGTACAAGTGGACTCAATTTAGACACGTTTTCTCAGAAACTAGATAAGCTTCATCAATTAAACTTTGCGTGCTCATACTACTGAAAAAAGCTGGGTAGTGTTTTATGAAATTGTCATCGCATTTAAAATTATGACATCATAAGTCAATATTAAAGCAATGGGCTTATAAGTGAATTCCAAAATATCAAAAGAGACATTCGCCAAGGCAGCGTGCTTTCTCCTGATCTCTTCTCATTGTACAGTGAATATGTAACGCGAGAAACTACAGAAACTATTCGATATAATCAATACTGAGAATGAAAAGTTAGGACTATCCTGACAGTGGTGCTTGAAAGTTTGTGAACCCTTTAGAATTTTCTATATTTCTGCATAAATATGACCTAAAACATCATCAGATTTTCACACAAGTCCTAAAAGCAGATAAAGAGAACCCAGTTAAACAAATGAGACAAAAATATTATACTCTGTCATTTATTTACTGAGGAAAATGATCCAATATTACATATCTGTGAGTGGCAAAAGTTTATGTAAACCTCTAAGATTAGCAGGTAATTTGAAGGTGAAATTAGAGTCAGGTGTTTTCAAATCAATGGGATGACAATCAGGTGTGAGTGGGCACCCTGTTTTATTTAAAGAACAGGGATCTATCAAAGTCTGATCTTCACAACACATGCTTGTGGAAGTGTATCATGGCACGAACAAAGGAGATTTTTGAGGACCTCAGAAAAAGCATTGGTGATGCTCATCAGGCTGGAAAAGGTTACAAAACCATCTGTAAAGAGTTTGGACTCCACCAATCCACAGTCAGACAGATTGTGTACAAATGGAGGAAATTCAAGACCATTGTTACCCTCCCCAGGAGTGGTCGACCAACAGAGATCACTCCAAGAGCAAGGCGTGTAATAGTCGGCGAGGTCACAAAGGACCCCAGGGTAACTTCTAAGCAACTGAAGGCCTCTCTCACATTGGCTAATGTTAATGTTCATGAGTCCACCATCAGGAGAACACTGAACAACAATGGTGTGTATGGCAGGGTTGCAAGGAGAAAGCCACTGCTCTCCAAAAAGAACGTTGCTGCTCATCTGCAGTTTGCTAAAGATCACGTGGACAAGCCAGAAGGCTACTGGAAAAATGTTTTGTGGATGGATGAGACCAAAATAGAACTTTTTGGTTTAAATGAGAAGCGTTATGTTTGGAGAAAGGAAAACACTGCATTCCAGCATAAGAACCTTATCCCATCTGTGAAACATGGTGGTGGTAGTATCATGGTTTGAGCCTGTTTTGCTGCATCTGGGCCAGGACGGCTTGCCGTCATTGATGGAACAATGAATTCTGAATTATACCAGCAAATTCTAAAGGAAAATGTCAGGACATCTGTCCATGAACTGAATCTCAAGAGAAGGTGGGTCATGCAGCAAGACAACGACCCTAAGCACACAAGTCGTTCTACCAAAGAATGGTTAAAGAAGAATAAAGTTAATGTTTTGGAATGGCCAAGTCAAAGTCCTGACCTTAATCCAATGGAAATGTTGTGGAAGGACCTGAAGCGAGCAGTTCATGTGAGGAAACCCACCAACATCCCAGAGTTGAAGCTGTTCTGTACGGAGGAATGGGCTAAAATTCCTCCAAGCCGGTGTGCAGGACTGATCAACAGTTACCGCAAACGTTTAGTTGCAGTTATTGCTGCACAAGGGGGTCACACCAGATACTGAAAGCAAAGGTTCACATACTTTTGCCACTCAGAGATATGTAATATTGGATCATTTTCCTCAATTAATAAATGACCAAGTATAATATTTTTGTCTCATTTGTTCAACTGGGTTCTCTTTATCTACTTTTAGGACTTGTGTGAAAATCTGATGATGTTTTAGGTCATATTTATGCAGAAATATAGAAAATTCTAAAGGGTTCACAAACTTTCAAGCACCACTGTACCACTTTTAACACCATCCACAACTGAGACAAGTATTGTTCTTCCTTCTGCCATAAAAATCAGCAAATGATATTTTGTTTCGTAGTGAAAATGCATCGATCGTGCAAGCGCAGTTTTCACGCAACATTCGCTTAGTGGTGCTAATAGTTCACCACGTGTTTTCTTGACCTTCCGAGCAGCATTTTGTGGTCTGTTGCTCAACAAATCTGGGAAATTCATCAATAATCTACAGTCGAGATTGTCTCCTGATGGTTCTGTGTATCATCTGTAGTCAGTGCTTGGAAAATGGACCATTTTAGGTTGCGTGCACATGATTTCATATCAGATTTACCGTCACTTCCCTTGGTCCATTTTCACTTTGGTGTGTATTTCCTGCATGTGGAGGCTTGGTAGTTTAATGCATGAGGCATAATTCAAAATCCATTATCTGAGCATGTGGTTTGAAAATCTGGCGGACTGATATATATGTATATGATTTTAAGCATTAAGTGCTGCCCCTTGAGGCCACTTGTGTGAATGATACGTGCACAGGAGATCCTAATAAACTGGCCATTTTTAATCGTATATGCACATGGACAAATAGATTTCTTTCGCATATTATATAATGAATAGTTCATCTTTCTATTCGGGTTATTCAACTCATTTTTTTCCCCTCATTTGCGAATCTGGAGTGTACGTGCACCTTTCGCAGGTTGATGAACTGCATACACTCCAGCCAGGTGGTCAGAAACGGCTCAAAGCAAACAGCACACCTTCCAAACTGGGAAAGCATCGTCTGTATATCTGGAAGGAGCAGTGAAGCCATGGATACCGTAGACGACTTATTTAAATGTTCTTTCAGGATGAATCTGGCAGCTTGTTCTTGAGCAGAAAACAATGTTATCAGTTGTCAAAGTACCCACCTGTTCAATTCCTATTTTTTCCTCTCTCCTGCTTCAGTGTGAATCGTGATTATTACCACCTGTCTCTTCTCATTAGTTTCATTAGATCTCATTAACCAGTGTATATACTTCTTTGTTTGGCTGATGTTATACAGCATCTCTGAGCTGTGTCCTAGTTTCATAGTCTCCAAGCTTTTATTTTCACACCTCTCCAAGTCACAGCAAATTCTGGTTTTGGCCTCTGCCTGTCACGTTTGGATAAATGTGAATTTGCCTGTGACATTCTGCCTGTGAACAGCAAAAGAAATTTTACATTCAGCTGCTGCTGCCTTGACTATTTTACAGTATGAATGATTTCAGGCATCCATTTTGAAATGTCTGGTGTGAGTTACAGCAGAAGATTTCACTATTTAGAATGTTGCACAGTCAGAAAACATCTTTCTGTGTGTACAATAATATTACTGGAACCTTAGATCTTTTTGTCACATTAAAAAAAAAAAAAAACAGGGCTATGCTTTGACCCTGGGGTCCTTGAACCCCACACTAAGAACTATAGCCCCTCACCTTTAATGAGAGAACTTCCTCCTCTTGAGTGGATGTGAACAGCTCAAACCGAATGAGGTCGTTTCTCTCAAAGTAATAATTCTTCCAGCTCAAGAATGTGGAACTGTGGGATATAAACAAGCTCTTTGTAGACTAATTGTAAGGTTTTATTCCTTTGTAAGGATAAATAATTGTAAGTATTTATTCTTGACCAAGAAGGCAGTAATTTATTTTGTGACAAAATTGTAAGGATTTATTTTTAATATTGTTCTGTCCGCCCTGTGATGACCTGGCGACTTGTCCAGGGTGTACCCCGCCTTTCGCCCGTAGTCAGCTGGGATAGGCTCCAGCTTGCCTGCGACCCTGTAGAAGGATAAAGCGGCTAGAGATAATGAGATGAGATGAGATTGTTCTGTCCTGTTCTATTTTACTATTTCAGCTAGAAGGCATTGAATTCTGTGCAACTTGACCAAGTTACTGTGTGACCTTCTGTCTAAGCTAGACACGTTGCTCGAGACGTAATACTGATATCTTTTGGAACATTCTATCTCTGACCTAAGGTTGTGCGTAAATGTTGATGTCTGTTAGAACATCTGCTAATATGAAATGTATACAGGATATATTTTCACTCACACACATATTGATGGAATTAAGATGTGTTTTGCTCAGTCCAAGGTTTACTGACCTACGTCATCATACCATCACACCATAGTCTGACATCCTACGACGCACACACATAGCACAGACACACCCACACACACCCACAGCTGCATATCCAACGTGTATTTGGGACTAAAAGTTAGATTTAAAGCCATGATTTAAGTTAGTTTTATAGCTACATGTGATTTAGAATTGTTAGATTTAACCAGTCTCTTCAGTGTTGAATTTGAAATTGAAATGATTGAATGTTAGATTTAATGTTAATTTTAAAGCAGCATTAAGTGATTCATGTTAGTTTTATAGATTTATATTAGCCTTATTGCTGCACAAGGTGTTAAGACTTTATGATTTTAATATTTTAGAGCTTTTTAAGATCCTTTATTATTTTAGACTATTACATATACTATAACAGTGATTTTAAACTATTCCTGTGTAACCTGACCTTGGTCCAGTGGAGAAGACACTTCTTTGTTAGACTAAACATAGTCTTTGTTTAAAATTGTCATGATTGATCCAAGGTTTCACTCACATACACACGTATAAAACCCCTGTATATTCTCATCTCAGGGGGGACTTGTGAATAAAAATGCGAACTACTTTGTGGGGTTCCTGTCTTTCTTTCACGACTCACCCCCAGACATCTGGGTGACACGGGGGGACTGATCTCGAGATGAAAAAAAAAACCTAACACTAATTTAAAAAAAAAAATCACGATATTATCCCCTACATGCCACCACATTCATAATTTTTATCATTCATACACGACAGATTTTTTTATCTTATTTAGTTCTTGAATTTGGAGAAAATATGTACATTTAGCTATCGAATTATTCTTGATACAGTATATAGACATACAGATTTTCCTGACAATTGTTCTGACACAAATCCCCGAGTAGATGGAGTTACTGTGACCAATAAATAAACTTCACATCAATCAAATCAATTCAAGTTCTGAAGTGTTTTATTCCTCTTATACCACAGCAATTGTCCATCTGTACATCCATCCATCCTGTTTATCCATCAGGGTCACAGGGGAAGCTGGAGCCAATCTCAGCTGACTTCGGGTGAGAGGTAGGTCACCAATCTATTGCAGGGCTAGCACAAAGATGGACACCTATTCACATTTATATTCACACCTACAGGCAATTTAGAGTAGCCAGTTGACCGAATCTGCATGTCTTTGGACTGTAGGAGGAAACCAGAGCACCCGGAGGAAACCCACGCAGGTACGTGGAAAACATGCAAACTCCACACAGAAAGGCCGCAGTCAGCCACTGGACTCAAACCCAGAACCTGCTTGCTGTGAGGCGACAGTGCTAACCACTGCACCAGCACCTAGCAATTTTCCAAGAATTTATTTTTTTATGTCATAATTTTATTCGTTTGTAGTTGCAGTTATAGAGGATATTACATGGTTGCATGAAGATATGAAGTTTATCTTCGAGTGGTGAATATATATATGAGTGAGTGTAGCGAACATATTTTTCAAAATGAGAAGATAAACTTCATATCTTTGCACCACCATGTAATGTTCTTTATATTATATAGACACATCCACACACACAAAAAAAACCTAGAACTGTGAGTAAACTCACTATGGAATACCCCCTGCTTGGCATCATACATTGCCAGATGTAAGGGAATAAGTTGAATTATCTCCCCTTTGAAACATCGGACCAGGATTATTTTCCTTCATGTACATCTGCAGATGGTATACAGCAACTGTGTAAAGTTTCATCAAAATCCATCAAACTGTTTTGGAGGAGTTGCGCTTACAAGACACATGGACAGACAGGGTGATTCCTATATATAATAAGATTAATTTTGAACTGGTTCGCCATTTTGACAATGCGTGTCTAGTCAGTGGGAAAACACTGGGAGTGACATCATCCGTCCATCCATTATCTGTAGCCGCTTATCCTGTTCTACAGGGTCGCAGGCAAGCTGGAGCCTATCCCAGCTGACTACGGGCGAAAGGCGGGGTACACCCTGGACAAGTCACCAGGTCATCACAGGGCTGACACATAGACACAGACAACCATTCACACTCACATTCACACCTACGGTCAATTTAGAGTCACCAGTTAACCTAACCTGCATGTCTTTGGACTGTGGGGGAAACCGGAGCACCCGGAGGAAACCCACGCGGACACGGGGAGAACATGCAAACTCCACACGGAAAGGCCCTCGCCGGCTGCTGGGCTCGAACCCAGGACTTGCTGTGAGGTGACAGCGCTAATCACTACACCACCATGCCGCTCCGAGTTACATCATTGGAGTAAAATATCAGGAAATATGTCACTTAGATCCGTGAGGTATTTCATATAAAAGATGCGAGTTTTTCAACATGAGAAGATAAACTTCATATCTTCAAGCCAATGTGTGATTTTCTTTTTATTATATAGACACAATCACAATTAAAACGTACCCAAATTTATCAAAACAACAATTCATTGATTTCCTCACGAGTGACATATATGTACCAGCTAGGAGGTCCGTATCGTGAAATACCGTGACCGAGGTCTTGAAAGTACTGACCGAGGCCTCTGAGCCGAGGTCAGTATTCAAGGCCGAGGTTACAGTATTTCACCATACGGACCGACCTTAAGCTGGTAAATAATGTATTAATTTTTTTCTTTACTAAATTCTAACAGAAAACAAGAGCACCCGAAAGAGAAAACCGAGCCGAGCCGCCATTTTGAATCCTCATTCACGGCTGTAATGCAAATTGCTTCCTCCTCGGTATACAAGTGCACTTCCATGGCAGGAAAAAAACTACATTTTGCCACCTATGTAGTCCCCTATTTATACAAAATTGAATCATTCAGGATTCAGCCATGTTTTTGCTCGGCGTTCGCAAGTTACAGGTTTTTAGCTTTCTCCTGAAATGTTTTCTTTTATTTCTTCTTCCTCAGGGTAGTAAAACTCGCTTCCGCTGTGAACACTGTCATTATCGCTATCCATGCTGTAAAATTAATGCCATTTTGAATTCTCATTCACGGCTGTAATGCAAATGGCTTCCTCCTCGGTATACAAGTGCACTTCCATGGCAGGAAAAAAACTACATTTTGCCGTCTATGTAGTCCCCTATTTATACAAATAGGAGTCATTTAGGATTCAGCCATGTTTTTGCTCGGCATTAGCAGCAGTTACAGGTTTTTAGCTTTCTCCTGAAATGTTTTCTTTTATTTCTTCTCCCTCAGGGTAGTAAAACTCACTTTCGCTGTGAACACTGTTGTTATTGCTATCCATGCTGTAAAATTAATGCTATTCTCCAGAGAAATGCGAAAATAAATGTTGACAAAAATTGCTACCATGTTTTTTGTTGTTGTGAACGAGCGAGTCGCCAGAGGTCCGTAACTGGGGTCCATAACTGGGGTCTGTATCGTAGGATACGGACGCACGCGCCAGCCAATCAGAGCGCAGGATTTGATGGAAACCGGACCGCGAAAAAATAAAGAGATTTATGTCACAGTTTTGATTCTCCATGTCCTGGATGTAGTTCGTACAAAAAATATGGGTGGTGTATTTCCCAGTAAAACATTTGTGTCCATATAATATAATGCCGTAGTGTCCGCAAAACAAGTTAGTTCCTGGTATCACATATTATAACAGCTATAAACAATTGCTCTTTCATCTCTCTTGAAGTAGTTATGTCACGAAGAAAACACATAGTGCAAAGTGCTCTGTCCTGAAGACTTCAGCATTTCAGAAAGTTATGGTTTTAAATCTGATTGTTACAAGGCGCTGACACTGGAGACTCCTTCCAAAAGCAAAAAGTAAACTTCACCGGTACACTTATACTTTTTGTATCCGTCAATGTGCAGGGTTGTTACTATAGGATACGATCATGAAGTGGAACAAGTGCCTTAATATAAACCTTGCTGAAACTAGTGTCAATGCTGCTGTTATACAACCCCGATTCCAAAAAAGTTGGGACAAAGTACAAATTGTAAGTAAAAATGGAATGCAATGATGTGGAAGTTTCAAAATTCCATATTTTATTCAGAATAGAACATAGATGACATATCAAATGTTTAAACTGAGAAAATGTATCATTTAAAGAGAAAAATTAGGTGATTTTAAATTTCATGACAACAACACATCTCAAAAAAGTTGGGACAAGGCCATGTTTACCACTGTGAGACATCCCCTTTTCTCTTTACAACAGTCTGTAAACGTCTGGGGACTGAGGAGACAAGTTGCTCAAGTTTAGGGATAGGAATGTTAACCCATTCTTGTCTAATGTAGGATTCTAGTTGCTCAACTGTCTTAGGTCTTTTTTGTCGTATCTTCCGTTTTATGATGCGCCAAATGTTTTCTATGGGTGAAAGATCTGGACTGCAGGCTGGCCAGTTCAGTACCCGGACCCTTCTTCTACGCAGCCATGATGCTGTAATTGATGCAGTATGTGGTTTGGCATTGTCATGTTGGAAAATGCAAGGTCTTCCCTGAAAGAGACGTCGTCTGGATGGGAGCATATGTTGCTCTAGAACCTGGATATACCTTTCAGCATTGATGGTGTCTTTCCAGATGTGTAAGCTGCCCATGCCACATGCACTAATGCAACCCCATACCATCAGAGATGCAGGCTTCTGAACTGAGCGCTGACAACAACTTGAGTCGTCCTTCTCCTCTTTAGTCCGAATGACACGGCGTCCCTGATTTCCATAAAGAACTTCAAATTTTGATTCGTCTGACCACAGAACAGTTTTCCACTTTGCCACAGTCCATTTTAAACGAGCCTTGGCCCAGAGAAGACGTCTGCACTTCTGGATCATGTTTAGATACGGCTTCTTCTTTGAACTATAGAGTTTTAGCTGGCAACGGCGGAGGGCACGGTGAATTGTGTTCACAGATAATGTTCTCTGGAAATATTCCTGAGCCCATTTTGTGATTTCCAATACAGAAGCATGCCTGTATGTGATGCAGTGCTGTCTAAGGGCCCGAAGATCACGGGCACCCAGTATGGTTTTCCGGCCTTGACCCTTACGCACAGAGATTCTTCCAGATTCTCTGAATCTTTTGATGATATTATGCACTGTAGATGATGATATGTTCAAACTCTTTGCAATTTTACACTGTCGAACTCCTTTCTGATATTGCTCCACTATTTGTCGGTGCAGAATTAGGGGGATTGGTGATCTTCTTCCCATCTTTACTTCTGAGAGCCGCTGCCACTCCAAGATGCTCTTTTTATACCCAGTCATGTTAATGACCTATTGCCAATTGACCTAATGAGTTGCAATTTGGTCCTCCAGCTGTTCCTTTTTTGTACCTTTAACTTTTCCAGCCTCTTATTGCCCCGTCCCAACTTTTTTGAGATGTGTTACTGTCATGAAATTTCAAATGAGCCAATATTTGGTATGAAACTTCAAAATGTCTCACTTTCGACATTTGATATGTTGTCTATGTTCTATTGTGAATACAATATCCGTTTTTGAGATTTGTAAATTATTGCATTCCGTTTTTATTTACAATTTGTACTTTGTCCCAACTTTTTTGGAATTGGGGTTGTACAAAGTGAATCAACCTTTGGACCATTCAGAATCGAGAATTCAACAGTGGTGTGGGATAAATAACTTTAAATTTGCCTTGGGTTTCATCTGAAAATTTCATTTAAAAATGTATTTAAGAAATGTTTGTCATGTTTTAATGCGAATTGTGTCATTTATAAACAAAATGATATTTTGTCAGAGCCCTTTTTTGTTACAATAGCAAATGTTTTTCAAAATGTCAGTGACTTACATCAACTGGAAACTTAGACAGATGGTTACCAGCAATATCTAACATCTTCAGATTTTTCCATCCAAGAATTCCCTTTGGAAAAAACTGGAAATGTTTTGATTCATTCCAGGACTACCGTGTAGCAATGCATTAAACATACAGGATATGTACTGTATTGGTCGAAACAACTGGAAACCCAGAACCCACCTCTGGTAACTCTCTGAGACTGTTTCTAGCCAAGCTCAGTTTCCTCAGACGTGTTAACTTACACAACTCCTGCGGAATTTCACTCAGCTTATTCCTGGCTACATTCATCTCCGTCAACTTGCTTACCAGCCCCAACTCAGCAGGAATCTCTTCTAGCTGATTGTCTGCAATACTGAATCTTTCCAAACTTGAAAGGCTGTAAATGAAAACAATCGAAAGCCACATTCACATTTTGAATTGCAACTCGAGTCAATATCACACGCAGTATGAAAGCTGACAAGACAATTCACCTCTTTATAGCTTTAGGAATGATTTTGATTTTGTTGTGGCTCAAGTTGAGAACAATAAGGTTTGAAAGACCCTCTGAAAAAAAAGTATTTAAATAAACAACATTTAATTTGCAATGCAATCACACTGTGTATAATTATAGTGCATTGTACATTCATTAATTAAGTCTTAAACAGAATTTTTTTTTTTTGCTATTTTTGTATTTATGGTCACCCAGGTCTAGATTACAATAAGTAGCTCGAACCCAGGACCTTCCAGAATGCCTTCCAGAAATATTGGCACCCCAAAATTAACATATAAAAGAACAAGAAGACAGAGTCATCTCTATCCCCCGCCATATACACACACACACACACACACACACACACACACACATACATATACTAGTGCATCTCAAAAAATTAGAATATTGTGAAAAAGTTCAATATTTTCCATCAGTGATTTAAGAAAGTGAAAACGTTATATATTATAGACTCATTACACGTAAACTAAAATGTTTCAAGCATTTTTCTATTTTAATTTTAATCAGTATGGCTGTGGCAGCGGGGGCGTGGTCAAGCATCGGTCTGTGACCAGAGGGCGGAGTCAGGGAAGGTAAGTGGCAGAATCACTGCACCTGATGTCAATTAATGTGTTTGTGTGTCTTCCCCAGTGACCGCGCCCTATTTAAGGAGAGAGAGCGAGAGCAGAGGGAGCTCTCTCCCCAACCAGACGACTGATGTGTGTGCGTGTGTCTGAGTGTCTGGGAGAGTGGTGTAACGCTGAAAAGTGTAACAATAAGAAGAGTTTTGTGAACTCAGTTCTGGCCTGCCGTCCTTCTGTGCTCCACCCACCCATACGAACTGTCACAGTGGCATACAGAAAAAAAAAACATAAAAAAAGTCTCAAAATATTAGAATATTTCATTTCGAGTTTGAGTAAAACAGTATGAACACAGTGTATCTCTCGGTCTAGTTCAGTACACACAACCACAATCATGGGGAAGACTGCTGACTTGACTGTTGTCCAGAAGATGCTCACTGATGCCCTCCACAAGGAGGGTAAGCCACAAAAGGTCATTGCTGAAAAGGGTGGCTGGAAAAGGTGCACAAGCAACAGGGATGGCCGCAGTCTTGAGAGGATTGTCAAGAAAAGTTGATTCAAGAACTTGGGAGAGCTTCACAAGGAGTGGACTGAGGCTGGTGTCAGTGTATCAAGACCCATCACGAACAGACATCTTCAAGAAAGGGGATACAACTTTCGCATTCCTAATATCAAGCTACTCCTGAGCCAGAGACAATGTCAGAAGTGTCTTATCCGGGCTAAGGAGAGAAAGAAATGGACTGTTGCTCAGTGGTCCAAAGTCCTCTTTTCAGATGAAAGTAGATTTTGCATTTAATTTGGAAATCACGGTTCTAGAGTCTGGAGGAAGAGTGGAGAGGCACAGAATCCAAGGTGTTTGAAGCCCAGTGTGAAGTTTCCACAGTCTGTGATGATTTGGGGTGCCATGTCATCTGCTGGTGTTGGTCCACTGTATTTTATCAAGTCCAAAGTCAACACAGCCATCTACCAGGAGATTTTAGAGCACTTCATGCTTCCATCTGCTGATGAGCTTTTTGGAGATGCTGATTTCCTTTTCCAGCAGGACTTAGCACCTACCCACAGTGCCAAAACTACTACCAAATGGTTTGCTGACCATGATATTACTGTGTTTGATTGGCCAGCCAACTTGCCTGACCTGAACCCCATAGAGAATCTATGGGGTATTGTCAAAAGGAAGATGAGAAACACCTGACCCAAAAATACAGATACGCTGAAAGCCACTATCAAAGCAACCCGGGCTTCAATAACACCTCAGCAGTGCCACAGACTGATCACCTCTATGCCACACCGCATTGATACAGTAATTCATGGTAAAGGAGCCCCAACCAAGTATTGAGTGTATAAATGAATATACTTTTCAGAAGTTGGACATTTCTGTATTGTAAATCCTTTTTTTGATTGATCTTAGAGAATATTCTAATAATTTGAGATACTGGATTTCTGATTTTCATGAGCTATAAGCCACAATCATCAAAATTAAAACAAAAAAGGATTTAAATATTTCACTTTACATGTAATGAATATAGAATATATGAAAGTTTACCTTTTTGAATTAAAATGAAAAAAAGGAACTTTTTCATGGTATTCTAATTTTTTGAGATGCACTAGTATATACACCAAGTTTCAAGATATTATTTGTCACATTTTTCAAGTTGTGCTGCAGGAACCCAATCCTACTTCTTTACACTGACCTCAGCAGCCCATGGCATAAACCCACCAGACCTTTAGTCCAGGTGAGCTAAAAATGAAAATTTCTCACATTTCTTAGTCTCAAAAGGCACATATACATTACTTAATCAACACATATACCAACTTTCAAGACCATACCACTCATAGTTTTCAAGTTCTGCTCCAGAAACAAAACCTACCCCTAAGGCGTAAGAGAACTACCCCTAAGAGACTAAGTCTGAAACTGTTTCCATGGAAACATGAAAAATTAAAATTTCTCAAATTTCTTAGTATGAAAAGGCACATCTACATCACCTTGTTAACATGTATACCAAGTTTCAAATCCGTATCATGAATAGTTTTGGATATATGCTCCGGAAACGAACGTTGCTCTTAGAAACTAAGTCAAAATCTATTTTTTATGTAAAAATTAAAAAAATACTTTTTTCCAAAATTCCAAAATAGCAAAAGGCACCAGTTCACATGTTGCTTGATATGTATACAAAGTTTCATGAAGATATCTTCAGTAGTTTTAAAGATATGGCCCGGAAACGAAAACGTGACCAGATGGACAGACGGACGGATGGAACCCATTTCTATATCCCCTACCAAACTTCGTTTGGGCGGGGGATAATAACATGAGCACTAAGTGATGTTTTGAGCTCAAGTATACAGGGATACTGTTTAGTTTTATATATTTACTAGTTTCAAACACAAAGTTTTTTTAGTAGTACAGTTTATCCAGCAAAACACTGGCTTTAATATGACTTGAGTTAATATTTTGTTCTGCCTGCCCTGGAAAAAATAACAACACTCTTCCTGTAATAGCAAAATTGGAGATACTTTCTACATACAGGTCTCTGCCTGTGGATTTCCCTCTTCAATTCTGACCAGAGGTTTTCAGCAGGACTCCAAATCCAAAGACTGACATGCTTCTTGACAGACCTTTGACTTTATGGCCCTTTAACCATTTCTGTGACTCGAGTCATGCTTAGCCAAGTCAGAATGTTGTCCTGGGAGCAGCTTCTCCTATATAAGCTGTGGACATCTCTAGCTTTCTCAGTGTTACCCTTGGTCTCTGGGTTCCTTCTTTGATTAATGCCCTCATTATCCAGTCACTGAATTTTGGTAGATGAGCTCCTGTAGATGCTGTTGAGACATATTCATATTCATTCTGTTATTTAATTTACTAAAACTGCACAAGCAGGAATTCTGGTGAACTGAATACGATGATACACACCGATCAGCTATAACATAATGACCACTGACAGGTGGACAAACTGCTGAAAAAGTGAATGCTGGCTAAAACACAAAGGTGTCCGCATTAACTTTTTCAGCAGTTTGTGTAACAGTAGCTCTTCTGTGGGATTGGACCGTATGGGCTATCCTTCGTGCTTCATGAGAATCAATGAGCCTTCGACACCCATGACCCTGTCGCCGATTCACTGGTTGTCTTTCCTTGGACCACTTTTGTTCAGTACTAACCACTGCATACCGGGAACACCCCACAAGATGTGCCATTTTGGAGATGCTCAGACCCAGTCATCTAGCCATCACAATTTGGTCCTTGTCAAAGTCACTCAGATCCTTGCACTTGCCCATTTTTCCTGCTTCCAACACATCAACTTCAAGAACTGACTGTTCTCTTGCTGTCTAATATATCCCACCGCTTGACAGGTGCCACTGTAATGAGATATTTAAATAATATTGGCTGACTTTGAGTGGTCTATCAGATATATTCCATCCAGCTAGCATGATATTGAACAAGTCAAAGATGAATAGCTGAATGGAAAACATCTGATATACCACGAGAAAAAGCCAGCTAATATTATTATGATACATACACATTTGATGGAACAATTACAGATTTTACAAAAAGTTGAGCATGGGGGGGGGGCTAATTTACCAGCAGCAGAAAACTTTCCCATTGAATATTCACATCAGCTCTGATGTGTGACGTCATGTTGTCTTGACAACCATGCAATATTGTACACCATATTCAACACTCATTCTCCATTGGGTAGAGTGATGTAATACACGTAGGATAAGTGATATGCTAACAATATTGCATGCTATTAAACCAACTGAATGGAACCCATTAGAAGGGAATAGAACACATGTTTTTATTCCATCGAAAAAGTGTCCTGTATGTATAACAACCAATGTTATTCACTTCACCTGTCAGTGCTCATAATGTTATGGCTGATCGGTGTATATGATTCAGTATAACTGCAAGATTATGATATTCCTTGTGTACAACAGTTTTATACACATCCATCCATTATCCATAACCGCTTATCCTGTGCAGGGTTGCGGGCAAGCTGGAGCCTATCCCAGCTGACTATGGGTGAGAGACGGGGTACACCCTGGACGAGTCACCAAATCATCGCAGGGCTGACACATAGACACAGACAACCATTCACACTCACATTCACACCTACGGTCAATTTAGAGCCACCAATTAGCCTAACCTGCATGTCTTTGGACCAGGGCCGGCTCTAGGTCTTTGGCTGCCCTAGGCGAGATTGAGTTTTGGCGCCCCCCCCCAAGAAAAAAACCCCTCTAATAACATCTAAATAAATAATCACTCTATTCTATTACTATTAAACAATGTACGGTGCATGGACAAACAAGAAGTCATTTTTATCTTTTTCATTATTGTTATCATTATTAACATAAAGTGTCACAAAGTAAAATGACCACACAAATTCAATACATATCTCCATATAATGGGCAAAAACTCTTCCGCACCCTGTTCAAAGTGTAGTGCATGGACAATAAACAAGAAATTATTTTTAGTTTCTTTTTTGCTATTAAAAGTTAAGTCATCTCTGAAGAATTAACAAATTAAATGAATAAAAAATTCTACAATTCTAAATTGTGCAAACTTAAGCACCCTGTTAGGACATCAATGGGCTGTATTTTCAAACAAAAGTGCTATTATGGGTACTTTGTTATTGAAGTCTATTGCTGTTTGCATCTAGTTAGCTAGGCAGACATTGATTCAGGCATCTAAAATATTAATTTGCCACTATAATGGTTGATATGAGAGATTAGATCAGACTTGGCTCTATTTGTTTCTTCCTGTAGCCTTCGTTTGCGCCCTTGCGCACCCGAGAGTTTGGATTTCTTCGTTTAAGCACTTGTAGTCTGGGCTACTTTTTGCAGTGGATAGCCATTCTCATTCCCCGATGAACACCGCTCCCCCCGCCCCCCTTATAACCTATCATTGTGCATTTTTAGTAGGCATAAGGAAATCACCGACCACTACTGTGTAGGCTACACTTGTTTTTCAACCTTTTTGAGCCAGGGTGCACTTTTTTCAATGAAAAAATCTCAAGGCACATCACCAGTAGAAAATGTTGACTGAAACTAAAACGCTGTTGCCAATATTTACAATATACAGTCATTCTATAATTTTCCACGGTACACTTGGTGATCTCTCACAGCACACTAGTGTTCCGCGGTACTAGAGTTCGGCAGCACAGTGGTTGAAAACACTGTACACCACTGATGCACTTGGTAACATCTCCATTCAATAACTCCATCCCTCCTTTTTGGTGGGGTTTTAGTCGCCCTTGGCGCCCCTGGGCACACTTTGCGCTCTAGGCAATTGCCTAGGTCGCCTGTAGCAATCGCCAGCTATGATTACATGGCCAAAACAGAGAATAGCCGCGGATGCACACTTGCGCGCGCAAAGACACACTATAGACAGGGCGAACCACTGTTGAGCGCTTATTGTTTCATGATTAACAACCACCACCACACCCCACCCCACCCTGCTTTTTTTTTTTTGACAAATGGCACCCTGACTACATGCTTTGCTGTACAATTAAATTAGGCTAAGACATTATAATGCTGACTCGTTTTCAGAATAGTGGAAGTCATAATTTTTCTCCCCCCGTTTCTGCGCCCCTGGATGGACGCAGCGCCCTTAGCATTTGCCTATATTGCCTATGCCAGCTCTGCTTTGGACTGTGGGGGAAACCGGAGCACCCGGAGGAAACCCACGCGGACAACATGCAAACTCCACACAGAAAGGCCCTCGTCGTCCACTGGACTCAAACCCAGAACCTTCTTGATGTGAGGTGACAGTGCTAACCACTACACCACCGTGCCATCGTTTTATGAAATGTACTGAAAACGAATTTATTTTTGCTCCGCTAGCTGAAATAGGTCCCGAAGAAGCCACGCTCACTGATTGCCATTCGCCGAGCTGCCTAGCTAGCTCACAACGATTTGTACATCCAGTTATATTGCCTTCCCTTCTCCCTTTTCATCTTCATCTGATAAGCTTTCATGTTTTAAAATGGCTGGCTCACCCTTTCCCAGTATCCAATTCCTTGTTTTTGTTTTGAAAGCATGTTACTGCTACCTGCTAGCTCTCTGTGCAACAAAACCTCCACAAATCCACTGTTAGTGATCCCTTGGAAACCAATCTTGAAATGTTTCTTCATCTACGTGTCAATCATGGAAGCTTTGAACAAAATGCGCCTTATCTTTTCTTTTCTTCATGGCTGCCCGCATGATGGACAAGGCCGGTTCTGGTCCATGACAATGGAATAACCATACGAAAACGGAATGGGTCGATTGAAAAAAATTAAAATACAAATACTTTGACTAAATATCTTCCATTTCATGTTACAATTTACGTTCTATGGCTAAAGGATGTCACTAAACTGTTGCGGATTGGAAAAATACATTGTGAACAAAGACCAGCGGACTGATCCCTGTTTCACACTCGTGCTAGCGAACCATCCCATTGTGATTATACTGTACTCCCGAAACACCATTCATCCAATCAAATGAGTGGACCACAACTGACTGCTGCAGGCTATAATAAAGGATTTAAGACTTGAGACTTTTCTAAGACCGTGTCTCGGACCTGTTTTGATAGCGTTTTATTTTCACGATGCTGTCTGTTTTGGTATTTATCACATTATAGATGTAACAGTTCCAGGTTGTAACACTACAAAATGTAGAAAGG
Source organism: Neoarius graeffei (assembly GCF_027579695.1). Lineage (NCBI taxonomy): Eukaryota > Metazoa > Chordata > Actinopteri > Siluriformes > Ariidae > Neoarius > Neoarius graeffei. Next base: position 32,449,907 of record NC_083590.1, on the reverse strand, counting down.
TTCAAGGAGGGGGTGAATAGTTATGCAAGCCACGGTATCATTTTTGCTCATGTTTATGCATAATTCTGGAGGGCACTGAATGTAAACTGGTCCGGAAAAGTGAAGTTATTTATCTTGTGTGAACAAAAGTTGCTATTTAAATAACTTGTGTACACAAGCGTACAAGATAAAAAAATTACCTTTTGGGACTTTAGGGGCTATTGGGTTTATTGCATACTACTTTAATTTCATTCCCTTATTTCTTCTTTTTTCGTGACACATTAATGGATTATACAAAACTTTTTAGTTTGGTTGGAACTCACCCAGAACCTCTGGATGCAGTCTGGAAATCTGATCCCTGAATAAATGCAGCTTTTTCAAGCTGTGAAGATACTTCAGGACCAGTGGCACCTCCTCAAAAACGTTACTGCCCAGGTTAAGTTCTGTCAACTAAAGCCAAGTCAAGTCCAGTTTATTTGTCGAGCGCTTTTAAGAACAGACACTGTTGCAAAGCAGCTTTATAGAAAATAAAGCAGCAAATACTCAAATTAAAAAAAACAGACAGTACCAGTCAAAAGTTTATACACCCCTACTCATTCATAGGTTTTTCTGTATTTTGACCATTTTCTACACTATAGATCAATGTAGATCGCTTCTCGGCCTTTTAGCAAAGATCAAGTGGAGTATCTGTTCTTATCAGTTTATCATCTAATATGTCCTCTAAATGAGGACGTTATATTAAATGGATTTTTAGAGCAGGGAGCTTGCTCCTTCTGCTCCATGCATCAACCTGGTATTGCAGTATCTAACTCCAGGAACGATGCCCTTGCATGCCTGAGCATGGCTGCTCAGGAGGCAGCCATGGCCTGAAGGTTAGAGAAGCAGCCTTGGGCCCCAAAGGTTGCTGGTTCAATTCCCATGATTAGCAGAAAAAATGTGAGGGGAGTTGAGTGAATGAACAGCACTTACCTATCAGAGCTGAAGTGCCTTTGACTTAGCCAAGGCACCTAACCCCCAACTACTCCCCAGGTACTGTAGTATAGCTGCCCACTGCTCTACAGTGGGGCAAAGAAGTATTTAGTCAGTCACCAATTGTGCAAGTTCTCCCACTTAAAAAGATGAGAGGCCTGTAATTTTCATCATAGGCATACCTCAACTATGAGAGACAAAATGAGAAAAAAAAATCCAGAAAATCACATTGTCTGATTTTTAAATAATTTATTTGCAAATTATGGTGGAAAATAAGTATTTGGTCAATAACAAAAGTTCATCTCAATACTTTGTTATATACCCTTTGTTGGCAATGACAGAGGTCAAACATTTTCTGTAAGTCTTCACCAGGTTTTCACACACTGTTGCTGGTATTTTGGCCCATTCCTCCATGCAGATCTCCTCTAGAGCAGTGATGTTTTGGGGCTGTCGCTGGGCAACACGGACTTTCAACTCCCTCCAAAGATTTTCTATGGGGTTGAGATCTGGAGACTGGCTAGGCCACTCCAGGACCTTGAAATGCTTCTTACGGAGCCACTCCTTCGTTGCCCGGGCGGTGTGTTTGGGATCATTGTCATGCTGAAAGACCCAGCCACGTTTCATCTTCAATGCCCTTGCTGATGGAAGGAGGTTTTCACTCAAAATCTCACGATTCATGGCCTCATTTATTCTTTCCTTTACACGGATTAGTCGTCCTGGTCCCTTTGCAGAAAAACAGCCCCAAAGCATGATGTTTCCACCCCCATGCTTCACAGTAGGTATGGTGTTCTTTGGATGCAACTCAACATTCTTTCTCCTCCAAACACAACAAGTTAAGTTTTTACCAAAAAGTTCTATTTTGGTTTCATCTGACCATACGACATTCTCCCAGTCCTCTTCTGGATCATCCAAATGCTCTCTAGCAAACTTCAGACGGGTCTGGACACGTCTGGCACTGCAGGATTTGAGTCCCTGGCGGCATAGTGTGTTACTGATGGTAGCCTTTGTTACTTTGGTCCCAGCTCTCTGCAGGTCATTCACTAGGTCCCCCCGTGTGGTTCTGGGATTTTTGCTCACCGTTCTTGTGATCATTTTGACCCCACGGGGTGAGATCCTGCGTGGCGCCCCAGATCGAGGGAGATTATCAGTGGTCTTGTATGTCTTCCATTTTCTAATAATTGCTCCCACAGTTGATTTCTTCACACCAAGCTGCTTACCTATTGCAGATTCAGTCTTCCCAGCCTGGTGCAGGTCTACAATTTTGTTTCTGGTGTCCTTTGACAGCTCTTTGGTCTTGGCCATAGTGGAGTTTGGAGTGTGACTGTTTGAGGTTGTGGACAGGTGTCTTTTATACTGATAATGAGTTCAAACAGGTGCCATTAATACAGGTAACGAGTGGAGGACAGAGGAGCCTCTTAAAGAAGTTGTTACAGGTCTGTGAGAGCCAGAAATCTTGCTTGTTTGTAGGTGACCAAATATTTATTTTACCAAGGAATTTACCAATTAATTCATTAAAAATCCTACAATGTGATTTCCTGGATTCTTTCCCCCCATTCTGTCTCTCATAGTTGAAGTGTACCTATGATGAAAATTACAGGCCTCTCTCATCTTTTTAAGTGGGAGAACTTGCACAATTGGTGGCTGACTAAATACTTTTTTGCCCCACTGTAGGTGTGTGTGTGCGCATGCGTGTTCATTGCTCACTTGTGTTCACTGCTTCAGATGGGTTAAATGCAGAGGAGGAATTTCACTGTGCTTGAGTGTACATGTGACAAAGGCTTCTCCTTCAGTACTGAAAGCATCAAAACTATGAAATAACATATGGAATTATGTGGTAAACAAAAAAAAGTGTTAAAAAACAAACTATGTTTTATATTTTAGACTCTTCAAAGTAGCCAGCGTTTACCTTGATGACGCTTTGGACACTACTGGCATTATCTTACCCAGCTTCATAAGGTAGTCACCTGGAATGCTAATGAACACCACAAAAACTGTGACAAAACTCCTCCATTTGAACAACCACCAAGCAAATCAAAACCTACAGGTGTTACTAAATAACGAATCACTTCCCCCAGAGAAATACCCTAAATATCTACAGTGCCTTGCAAAAGTATTCATCCCCCTTGGTGTTTGTCCTGTTTTGTCGCATTACAAGCTGGAATTAAAATGGATTTTTGGGGGGTTAGCACCATTTGATTTACACAACATGCCTACCACTTTAAAGGTGTAAATTTTTTTTATTGTGACACAAACAATAATTAAGTTGAAAAAACAGAAATCTGGAGTTGACCAGAAATCATCTTTGACCAGAGAATTCCACCCCCAAAGTCAATATGTTAAAGAGCCACCTTCTGCTGCAATTCCAGCTGCAAGTCTCTTGGGGTGTGTCTCTATTAGCTTAGCACATCTAGCCACTGGGATTTTTGCCCATTCCTCAAGGCAAAACTGCTCCAAGTCCTTCAAGTTAGATAGGTTGCGTTGGTGTACAGCAATCTTCAAGTTATGCCACAGATTCTCAATCAGACTGAGGTCTGGGCTTTGACTAGGCCATTCCAAGACATTTAAATGTTTCCCTTTAAACCACTCCAGTGTAGCTTTAGCAGTATGTTTAGGGTCATTGTCCTGCTGGAACGTGAACCTTCATCCCAGTCTCAAACCTCTGGCCGACTCAAACAGGTTTTCCTCCAGAATTGCCCTGTATTTAGTGCCATCCATCTTTCCTTCAGTCCTGACCAGCTTTCCTGTCCCTGCAGATGAAAAACATCCCCACAGCATGATGCTCTGTGCTCACTCTAGGACCCAAATTGTTTTAGCGAAAAGTGCTAAAGACTCAAATTCTTCTTTAGCAATTTGCAATTTCGCTTAGCAAGAAATGCTAAAAGAACAATGTTCTTTTTAGCAAAGTAATTTTTTTAGCAAGATATGTTATACTTCTAAATGTTTCTTGCACTGACATAATACTGAAAAATGAATTATTGTAGTTTGTTGGTGTTTCAATAGTGCTTGCAAGCTTGTTTCCTGCCTTTGTCTTTCCATGTTCTTGATTTATGTTCATAGCATGCTTATTTATTCTTGAATCCTCTTTTGATCATTTCATCAACTGTATATACAGTTGTGTTCAAAATAATAGCAGTGTGTTTAAAAACGTGAGTAAAGCTCAAAATCCCTATAATAGTTTTTATTTCCATGCATTGGGAACACTGCACATTATATTCTACATCAAAACATGAAGAAAAATGTATCAATATTTTAATTACTTTACAGAAAATGAAGAAAAATAAACATTGGGCTGTTCAAAATAATAGCAGTGTCTGCATTTTTCATTACAAACTCCAAATATTTACTGTATACACTGAAAAAATCTTAAGGATTTAGTATTCCTGTGAATCACTAAACTAATATTTAGTTGTATAACCACGGTTTCTGAGAACTTCTGGCACCTGTGAACAGGTATTCCAGCCCAGGATGATTTGACAACATTCCACAATTCCTCTGCATTTCTTGGTTTTGCCTCAGAAACAGCATTTTTGATGTCACCCACAAGTTTTCTATCGGATTAAGGTCCGGGGATTGGGCTGGCCACTCCATAACTTTCATTTTGTTGGTCTTGAACCCTGATGCTGCTCGCTTACTGGTGTGTTTGGGGTCGTTGTCTTGTTGAAACACCCATTTCAAGGGCATTTCCTCTTCGGCATAAGGCAACATGACCTCAAGTATTTTGATATATGCAAACTGATCCATGATCCCTGGTATGCAATAAATGGGCCCAACACCACAGTAAGAGAAACATTCCCATATCATGATGCTTGCACCACCATGCTTCACTGTCTTCAGAGTGTACTGTGGCTTGAATTCAGTGTTTGGGGGTCGTCTGAAAAACTGTCTGCGGCTCTTGGACCCAAAAAGAACAATCTTACTTTCATCAGTCCACAAAATGTTTTTCCATTTCTCTTTAGGCCAGTCGATGTGTTCTTTGGCAAATTGTATCGTCTTCAGCACGTCTTTTTTTTTAACAGTGGAACTTTGCGGGGGCTTCTTGCCGATAGATTAGCTTCACACAGGCGGCATCTAATTGTCACAGTACTCACAGGTAACTTCAGACCGTCTTTGATCACCCTGGAGCTGATCATTGGCTGAGTCTTTGCCATTCTGGCTATTCTTCAATCCATTCGAATGGTAGTCTTCTGTTTTCTTCCACGTCTCTCTGGCTTTGCTGTCCATTTTAAAGCACTGGAGATCATTTTAGCTGAGCAGCCCATCATTTTCTGCACTTCTTTACAGTATACGTTTTACCTCTCCAATCAACGTTTTAATCAAAGCACGCTGTTCTTCTGAACAATGTCTGGAACGACCCATGTTTCTCAGGTTTTCAGAGAGAAATGGATGTACAACATGTGCTGGCTTCATCCTTAAATTAGGGCCACCTGACAGACATCTGTTTTTTCACAGAATGAATGATCTCACTAATTAAACTCCACACTGCTATTATTTTGAACACGTCCCTTTCACTTAATTATTCGATTACACAGACTCCGGAGCATGCATATCATGAATGTTGGGTCTGTTGGTTTTTTATGACTCTACTACACCTACTGGTAAATTATTTGCCATGTAGTAACATAATTTCCACCAAAAACAGTGACTGATCTGGTTAGTCGTGTTGGACTGCTATTATTTTGAACACAAGTGTATGTAATGAAATTGTGTGTTTAATTTAACCCGCTTAATCTGGTTTACGGAGTCCATATTTTTTCATTATAATTATATCTAACATCTGGTGTGATGTGCTTTGCATTCTTTGCTATCTATGCACCTTTTAGCCCTTCGTCAGCCTCTATAGTATGCTGTCTGGCTGTGTAACATAACTGCATGGTGAGTGGCTTCCAACTCTATCAGGGATTTATCACACCTATGGGTGTGATAAATTTTTGATTTCATACATTGCTGCCTGGGCTATTATTAACCAGAACTTGTGAGTATGGCATGGAGAACTCCATCGTTTACTTTTAAATGTTTGTTCAACTTCATACTGAAACGCCTGTCTTACATCTCTTCGGTTGAGTGCGTCATCCCCAAGAAGATAGTTTAGCAGTATGTTTTTTGGCACATGTAACATATCTGCACAGTAAATGAGATGAGGGTGGTTGAAGTAATCTTCTGTGTGACTGAATAGTTCGATAGCACACTCCTTCCGCAGACGAGAAGCGAGCGAGTCATCGCCTGCAACAATTTGGAAACTCATTTGAGAGCTGAACTACAATTTGATTCAACATATCAAATTTCACATGTCAGACTAAATATATGTCAGTAGTTATACTGACAAAGCAGAATAATCACATAAACCTGTTGTATAAGAGTACTACAAGATGGCAACACATTTCTTTGGGCCAGTGTTCAGAAAATCTGAGCTTTGAAAACTTGAACATGTTCGCTGTTAATGTGTAATATGGTCCATAACCAGTATATTTAGGAATAATTGTCTTGTGGCCTATTATCATTAATATAGATTTAACCCGCATTTAATTACCCACAGCTCAGTGTCACACGAGATGTGAGCTTTTTTTTAATTTATACCAGAGCAATTCCAGCGTTATGGACGTGACACTTGAACTCAAAATGGCAACAAATGACCCAGTGCATGTTTTATTGTCTCCCAGTATTTAAACAGGTGTTGCATGTTTTAAGGCTGTACCATACTGGAGAAGTGATAGAACAAGAACAATTCCCATAGTACATCTAGGGCATGCCAGAAAACGCCAATAAAAGATGCGTTATGGATGTGACAGAAAAAGTATCACTTTTCTTGGGTGACTGTACATTTTTATCAAACTCTGTGAAATCGTAAACCTAATGTCGAAATGGAGATATCCATTTGATAGAGGGGTCCAAGGTGAATATTAAAAAATCTTTGTTTAAAATATTTTGTATTTCATGCAGAGTTTCGGAAGGAAAAGTCAGCGTTATGGATGTGATGAAATTCCGTTATGGATGTGATGCGTCTGAAATGGACATGGCATATGTTTAGAAAATCAGCAATTTAACCACCATAACCCTTTGAAAAACTCTCTAAATATCAGCTAAAACTATCAAAGTTCTTAAATAATATTTAGGATGGCTATTGTTTTGCTGTTTTGTGGATTTTAGCATACATTTCTGTGGCTTGTGGCAATAATATAGAATTGTACATGATCAAAGTTGATTTTAGCTTGGGGTTTTACATTATAAGAAAGAAAGACTGACAGTGACATATTAGGTTGGTTACAAATTGGTTCAACTTATTCACATCTGTAAAATACAGGCCTAGGTGATATCTCTGGGAGTGGTTTTGATGTATTACATGTTGCTTTATTTTTGCATGGTGAGGTTGACATTTACATGGAATTGCCCACCATCTACTGTGATAGGTAGTACCTTTTATAGACAGGGACAGGCTGTTGAACAGGCAATTCCCATCACCAAGTGTTTGGATCGCTCTCAGATTGCTGTTTTTGACATTTGGACAGGGCGAATCTGGGGGAATGAGGCCTGTGGAGAATTCATCAACTCGCATCTTGCAAGGACTACTCAGACTGGCCTGAAAGATGTGAAATGCATTAACTGCTCATACAAACTTAAGCTTCATCTGCCATGGTTTGGGAGTTAAAGGCCATTTAGAGGTCCATGGTAACCTAAGGTCATGTATAAATTTGAACTGGCCAAGTCGGCCTGGCCAACATCAGTGTCTGACTTGACCAATATCAATAGCTGGCCTTGTTAATATATTAATTTTATTTTTTTCAAAATTCTATTTTAACATCTCAACCACTGGTATTGCCTCGTGTATGTGTGTGTGTTTTCATTATTGAGACGTGTGTATGTGTGTGGTTGGGATTGTGTGTATGTGTGTGTGTGTGTGTGTGTGTGTGTGTGTAATTGGGATTGTGTGTGTGTATGTTTGTGATTGGGATTGTGTGTGTGTGTGTTTAGGGGGAGGGGGTGTCTTTATAGGTAGGATGAAGGGAGCTCAGGGAGTTAAAATCAATGGTTGTTTCTTATAAATTAATCTCATAACCCAAATATAATGATATTCACCATTAATTTCTCAAATGAAACACTTGCAGTCAAAACTTTGAACCATGTGCGTCAAAACGCTCTGAAAACAAGGTACACTTGGTCGATATATCCTGGTTCATCTGTGAGTTCTTCCAAAGTTCTGTCAGGGTTGATATGTAGAAAATGCGTCTTTAGAATGGTTGTATCGTGTTTTTATCCCTAACTGAGAAAGCTAACAGAATATTCTAATGTGTTATCTCACTTTTTAGATAAGTTTTTGTCATACGTAAAGCCGGATAATTTATTTTAAACAAACCTCGCTATAATCTTGTTCACTAAATGAGCGAGAATTGCCGACATTATCAGCGCAACTCGGAAATTGATCATTTTATATGTAAGGTCCGATGCTATTGGAAGACGTAACTTGCGGTCAACCAATAAGAAGCTTCGAAACTCGGGGGTGTTGGTTATAAATCAAAACACCGAAGATGGACACAAAAGGTACTGTTTATCTCGAGAAATCGCAATTGTTTGATGGATTTTGCTTAAACTTTAAATGACTTTCGCATAAAATGCGAATACAGATGATTTTCTTTTCGCAAATTGGAATAAAACTTTGCAATTTGCAGACGTGCGAGCGGCTAGCGTGAGCCCAGATACTGCCACCACCATGCTTCATTATAGGGATGGTGTTCTCAGGGTGTTGGGTTTGTGCCACACATGGCATTTCCCATGATGGTCAAAAAGTTCAATTTTTGTCTCATTTGACCAGAGAATCTTCTTCCATGTGTTTGGAGAGTCTGCCACATGCTGTTGGACAAATTCCAAATGTGATTTTTTTTAAGTCGTGACTTTTTTCTGGCCACTCTTCCATAAAGCCCCACTCTGTGGAGTGTACGGCTTAAAGTGGTTCTATGGACAGATACTCCCATCTCCACATACAAAAAACACCTGGGAGACACCGCACAGAAACTGGCAAAGAGAAACTTACAGTACTCATCAGGAAGTTAGCAGGGACAACATGGGGAGCATCCCAGAGTATGGTAAGAACATCAGCACTAGCATTATGCTACAGTGTAGCTGAATATTGTGCCCCAGTATGGGCACGTAGCACCCATGCAAAAAAGATTGACATCAAACTGAACGAAAGCATGCGAATCATATCTGGTGCCATCAAATCAACACCAGTAGAATGGCTACCAACAATGAGCAACATTGCTCCACCACATCTTTGCAGAAAAAAGATCACTCAAAAACAACACCAGAGCATCTCAAACACAGAATGTGCCATACCACTCAAACAAATAATAGAAGTAGCACCTACCACTTCAAGATTAAAATCAAGAAAACCCTTCCATAAGACCAAGAAGGAAAACTTCAACATCAAAACTTCCTGGAGAGAAGAATGGAACCAAAATATTCCCAGAGGTGGGGAACTAATAGAGGGCCCCACCAATCCACTACCTGGCTTCCTCAACCAAACTAGATGACAGTGGACTCAAGCAAACAGGCTCATGCCAGAACATCCACCAGTTTGCATTGTTGGGGCTACACAGAGTTCCCTATATACCCTAAACCTCAGGAATCCTCACAAGACACTGATCATGTAGCGTTGCATTGCCCAGTAACAGCAGCACCAGAGGGCTACGCCACTATACATGAAGGAGGTGACGCCTTTAACAACTGGCTTAGAGATACTCATCTGGAGGTGTGACACCATACGAAACTACTACTACCACCCGGAACGCTTTTCAATTAAAAGGTGCCTCGTCAAAAGTTAAGGAGTGCAATTTCTTGCCTTCTTAATGCGTTTCAGATTAAATCGTAAATAATAAAAATACAGTAAACAGTCCTATTCCACAACTCTAGTAATTCATATTTCCAGAACCGAACAACTAAGTCCAGAGAAATGACATCCATCATTACTTTAAGACATGAAGTGAATTTTAATGAATAAAAATAAAACATTGTAATAGAAGGGCCGGCACGGTGGTGTAGTGGTTAGCGCTGTCGCCTCACAGCAAGAAGGTCCTGGGTTCGAGCCCCGTGGCCGGCGAGGGCCTTTCTGTGTGGAGTTTGCATGTTCTCCCCGTGTCCGCGTGGGTTTCCTCCGGGTGCTCCGGTTTCCCCCACAGTCCAAAGACATGCAGGTTAGGTTAACTGGTGACTCTAAATTGAGCGTAGGTGTGAATGTGAGTGTGAATGGTTGTCTGTGTCTATGTGTCAGCCCTGTGATGACCTGGCGACTTGTCCAGGGTGTACCCCACCTTTCGCCCCTAGTCAGCTGGGATAGGCTCCAGCTTGCCTGCGACCCTGTAGAACAGGATAAAGCGGCTACAGATAATGAGAGGAGATTGTATTAGAAGGTGTGTCCGGACTTTTGACTGGTACTGTGTGTATTTATATACCTCACAGTCTTGTTTTTGACACTGTCCTGCTCACCCATTGCAGTCCCAGAGGCAGTTGTTGTTTAAATGGATCCTCAAAACCCCAGTTAACTTTTCAGAACCTTCAGAAAGCTCAGTTATGTTCCTTGAGCTCAAATTTAAGGACTTTGCATTTGCTTTCAGTGCTTGAATTACCAAATCATTGGCCATCTGTCTAAAACAAGTCTTAAAATATCATCCAGATTGAGCATAGAGATTGTCACGTTCCCATAAAAACAAGCACCCCACACTCTTCCTCTCCAACGAATAAGTATGCATATAAACTTGTAACCAGTCTATTCTCCACATACTGGTTAATACGGTATGCTTGAAATGAAATTGTACAACACTGCCCTCTAGTGTCAAAGTACTGAAGACCTGAACGGCAAGCTCATTCTTTCAACATCCATCCATCCATTATCTGTAGCTGCTTATCCTGTTCTACAGGGTCACAGGCAAGCTGGAGCCTATCCCAGCTGACTACGGGCGAAAGGCGGGGTACACCCTGGACAAGTCGCCAAGTCATCACAGGGCTGACACATAGACACAGACAACCATTCACACTCACATTCACACCTACGGTCAATTTAGAGTCACCAGTTAACCTAACCTGCATGTCTTTGGACTGTGGGGGAAACCGGAGCACCCGGAGGAAACCCACACAGACACAGGAAGAACATGCAAACTCCGCACAGAAAGGCCCTCATCGTCCACTGGACTCGAACCCAGAACCTTCTTACGATGAGGCGACAGCGCTAATCACTACACCACCGTGCCACCAGGTTAGATATGTATGCACATAATTTAGGAGAGGATAACTCAACTGTTATAGGTTCATTTGAACCCAAGGAACAACTTGGGATGTGTGCCAAAATCGCTATCCGGGGCGAACAGGCCTAAAATTACCAATCCAAGAATGCTGCCGGTAGCCATATTGAAAATATCAATTTTTGAACCACTCACCACAGAAGTATGTGCAGTACCTTATTTTATGGGGTTTTGGGTATGGGGGATCCATTAGTGACATTTTCATGATTGAAGGAAAAGGGAACAAGCTGTGGTCAAGGGCAAGGTTAAAAAAAAAAAAAGAAAAATTGCAGTTTCACAGAAAATATGAGAAAAACAGAATAACCCTAGCTCAAACATGAAATCATGGGATTGGGAGACGGATGCACATAATTTAAAAAAGTATAAGAAAGCAAGCATTTGATTAAAATAAAGAAATTGTATTTTCAAATCATACTGTTATGATCAAGGGTATGTTAACTTAAAGTGAAAAATACAAAATGAAACATATTACTTGAGTAGGCAGCGATATCTTGAGAGCCGAAATGTTTAACAGCCAACAATACAACTTTTAACATCACATTATTACTGTTTATGTGTCACATAGACCAGGGTCAGGAACATGAAGAATAACACTAATAATACCGTAAAACCAGCAGCCATCTTGGATTGGTCATTTTGAAGCTGTTCGCCCCGGATAGGGATTTTGGCACACATCCCAAGTTATTCCTTGGGGTCAAATTAGCCGAGAACAGTGGAGTTATCCTTTCCTAAATTACGTGCATACATGTCTAAGCCAGGTCCTCGACTACCAAGTTTAGATGTTAACTCATTATTTCTAGTTCTCTTTTATGTCTAGTTAACTTCATATCTCATTATTTCAAAATTAGAAATAACCAAGACAAAATAATTACACATCTTGAAATAAGGAGTTTTTTGCATTAACGAGATAGTCTTATTTTGACTTAACTCATTTCAAGTTTCAATATTATCTCATTATTTAGAACGATAAACACGCCAAAATCTATGCCAAGACTCTGGCACTGATCGTTTATATCAGAAGAATCAACCACGGCTTATACACATTGGACGTTATCTCATTAGAAGCCATGGCCTAATGGCTCAAGAAGCAACTTTGGTACCAAAAGGTTGCTGGTTTGAGTCCCTGGACCAGCAGGAATGGCTGAAGTTCCCTTGAGCAAGGCACTGAACCCACAACATACCTGGAGCAGTTGGACGTCGCTCTGGATAAGAGCGCCTGCTAAATGCCATTAAATGTAATGCAAGTCTGGAATAATCATCAAATATATTTGTCTTATTGATATTTAACACCCCACAATATGTCAAAATTACAAGATAATGTTCAAGTTATCTTGTTTTATCATAACCTTATTTAAACACCCCATAATCTACAACCCCAATTCCAAAAAAGTTGGGACAAAGTACAAATTGTAAATAAAAACGGAATGCAATAATTTACAAATCTCAAAAACTGATATTGTATTCACAATAGAACATAGACAACATATCAAATGTCGAAAGTGAGACATTTTGAAATTTCATACCAAATATTGGCTCATTTGAAATTTCATGACAGCAACACATCTCAAAAAAGTTGGGACAGGGGCAATAAGAGGCTGGAAAAGTTAAAGGTACAAAAAAGGAACAGCTGGAGGACCAAATTGCAACTCATTAGGTCAATTGGCAATAGGTCATTAACATGACTGGGTATAAAAAGAGCATCTTGGAGTGGCAGCGGCTCTCAGAAGTAAAGATGGGAAGAGGATCACCAATCCCCCTAATTCTGCGCCGACAAATAGTGGAGCAATATCAGAAAGGAGTTCGACAGTGTAAAATTGCAAAGAGTTTGAACATATCATCATCTACAGTGCATAATATCATCAAAAGATTCAGAGAATCTGGAAGAATCTCTGTGCGTAAGGGTCAAGGCCGGAAAACCATACTGGGTGCCCGTGATCTTCGGGCCCTTAGACGGCACTGCATCACATACAGGCATGCTTCTGTATTGGAAATCACAAAATGGGCTCAGGAATATTTCCAGAGAACATTATCTGTGAACACAATTCACCGTGCCATCCGCCGTTGCCAGCTAAAGCTCTATAGTTCAAAGAAGAAGCCGTATCTAAACATGATCCAGAAGCGCAGACGTCTTCTCTGGGCCAAGGCTCATTTAAAATGGACTGTGGCAAAGTGGAAAACTGTTCTGTGGTCAGACGAATCAAAATTTGAAGTTCTTTATGGAAATCAGGGACGCCGTGTCATTCGGACTAAAGAGGAGAAGGACGACCCAAATTGTTATCAGCGCTCAGTTCAGAAGCCTGCATCTCTGATGGTATGGGGTTGCATTAGTGCGTGTGGCATGGGCAGCTTACACATCTGGAAAGACACCATCAGTGCTGAAAGGTATATCCAGGTTCTAGAGCAACATATGCTCCCATCCAGACGACGTCTCTTTCAGGGAAGACCTTGCATTTTCCAACATGACAATGCCAAACCACATACTGCATCAATTACAGCATCATGGCTGCGTAGAAGAAGGGTCCGGGTACTGAACTGGCCAGCCTGCAGTCCAGATCTTTCACCCATAGAAAACATTTGGCGCATCATAAAACGGAAGATATGACAAAAAAGACCTAAGACAGTTGAGCAACTAGAATCCTACATTAGACAAGAATGGGTTAACATTCCTATCCCTAAACTTGAGCAACTTGTCTCCTCAGTCCCCAGACGTTTACAGACTGTTGTAAAGAGAAAAGGGGATGTCTCACAGTGGTAAACATGGCCTTGTCCCAACTTTTTTGAGATGTGTTGTTGTCATGAAATTTAAAATCACCTAATTTTTCTCTTTAAATGATACATTTTCTCAGTTTAAATATTTGATATGTCATCTATGTTCTATTCTGAATAAAATATGGAATTTTGAAACTTCCACATCATTGCATTCCATTTTTATTTACAATTTGTACTTTGTCCCAACTTTTTTGGAATCGGGGTTGTAAGACTACACAAGACTCATTTATTGAATATTTTAAAGCAACCCAACCCAAGGCTTTCAAAAAAAAAAGGAAGAAACTTCGCATGAATTTCAAAAAAAGGCTTTTGGTTTTTTATTATTCCAAGCTTCATCGTAGCCTATTTCCTCAGACCTAACCACTGCACATCGATCAATTATGATAATACAAGTATGCTGGGAATATTGCGCATAAAGTAATTAGATAATTATCAATCAAATCAAAAGCAGTCATCATCACTCGGTTCTTCTAGAAGCCATTTCTCCTTTGTTTCAGCACCTACACTAAACCTGGAGTCGCCAAAGCCGCGAGTTTGTAGATTTGCCTCCATCCAATTTGAAAAAGATTTCAGCACAAAATTTCAGTTTTGCTCTTCATCCGTTGGATCTTTCCGTGGTTCCACAGAGTTATAGTGCTCACCCAGTCCATACGCATGCCTCATGTAACTGTAAAATGTCAAGAACAGGAAATCAACCATATTGTCATTGAATACAAACCAATGAGGAATAAAATAAATAAAAATATATATATATTTACACAAGAATGATGGGTGGTTTGTCATATTCTTCACCGATAATAACAGCAGGAGAATCCGCCTGAATAATCTCTATCGGTAACTGGAGGACGTGCGTAAGGGCTCTCAACTATGATGAGAAGAAACCAGATTAAGCAGTGGACAAATATCTATCAAGATGACTAACACTACGTTCACACTGCAGGCTGAAGTGACTCAAATCCGATTTTTTCGCCCATATGTGACCTGTATCCGATTTTTTATTGACGACATGAACGACACAGATCCGATTTTTTCAATTCCGACCCAGGCCGTTTGGATATGTGGTCCTAATTCCGATTCCTATCCGCTCTTTTCATATGCGACTTCAGTCTAAACCGCCAGGTCGCATTCATCCGACTTACACGTCATCAACAAGCCACAAACGTCACTATTCTGCGCTGAAGTAGGCGGCGGGTCTCTCAAAAAAAGTCACAACATGGCGCATGACATCAATGCGACTCCGCACCCACACGTTCCTTTGAACGGAGGTTGCAGTCACTACCCCGCAGAACGCCTGAGCCAAAACCCTTGCCCTCTTCCTTCTCAACCTCCTCCTTAACATCAGGCTATTGTGCATGTTCTGGCTCCGTCGCAACAACAACTGCATCATCGCCAGGTACTCCATGCTGGCTACAGTCATACACAGGAAACTTTAGGTTACTTCCGTAAACACTGGCCATGCTCACTGCGTGTGACGTCATCGTATCCTGCAATGCGCATGCGGAACACTTTTAGGTCGCTTTTCGTTCATACTGAGGATCACATACAAGTCGCATATATCTGTTAATGTGAACGACCTCACAAAAAAAATCGGATTTCACAAAAAAATCGGAATTGAGCATTAAGCCTTGCAGTGTGAACGTAGTGTAATTTACTGAAATAAGATATAAAAATAGATACAAGATACAGTTGTGCTCATAAGTTTACATACCCTGGCAGAATTTTTGCTTTCTTGGCCTTTTTTCAGAGAATATGAATGATAACACAAAAACTTTTTTCCCTACTCATGGTTCGTGGTTGGGTGAAGCCATTTATTGATAAACAACTGTTTTCTATTTTTAAATCATAATGACAACAAAAAACATCCAAATGACCCTGATCAAAAGTTTACATACCCCAGTTCTTAATACCGTGTATTGCCCCCTCTAACATCACTCACTACGTTTACATGCACATAGAGAGAATCGAATTTCTGCCGTTGCTCGACTGAAATCGAAGTTCAAAATGCCATGTATACACCTTAATTCGGCTGAAATTGAACCGAACTTGATTTCTCGGAATCGAGCTACACGACCTAGTTTATGCGATTTCTGCCGAGCTACTTTGCGCATGTATACCCTATCGAGCTAGTTGTCGAGCTACTTCCGGAAGTGACGAGTGACGAGACCACAAGCGGGAAACACAACAGCCTCGGTCGGCATGACAACGAATCATGACAACGGCATGAATCTTTTCTTTTTGTGGCATTGTTTGCACTGTTAAAATTTAGCTCACTTACTGCATCACCAAATACATCTGTACAGCTGTTGCATAGCTGTGAACTATGTACATAAACAAGTCACTGTATTTGTGTGTGTGTGTGTGTGTGTGTGTGTGTGTGTGTGTGTGTATATATATATGTCCAACATCTGAAGAATGTCAATAAAAACAAAACAATTGAACTTTTTGTGTGTTTATTAAGACATAAGTTAAATTGTAAGCAAAAAAAAAATATTTTTTTGTAAGCAAAAAATGGACTTTAGAAAAATATTATTGTGCAAAATAAGTTGTCTTACAAAACAGTGGTCTGCGCCGGACAGTTTGTAGCCATAGTCTGTTAGAGCAAGCCTAACAGCTTGAACACGGAACTGGCACTAGTGTTGCCAGATTGGGGGTTTTAAGTGCATTTTAGCGGATTTGAACATGTTTTGGGCTGGAAAACGTCAGCAGTATCTGGCAACACTATAGCTCTTCTTCATGACGACAACCGGAAGTGTACCAACACGATGGGGCGTGTAGCGCCACGTGTGGCTCGGGTGCACAATAGCCCGATTTCACTTGTGCATGTAGGATTGGATTTCTCTGGCACCCCTGCTGGGACCCTTTGCTCGATTACCAACAGCAGCTCGATTTGGACGTGCATGTAAACATAGTCAGTGACAGCCTGAAGTCTTTTGTGGTAGTTGTGGATGAGGCTCTTTATTTTCTCAGATGATAAAGTTGCCCATTCTTCTTGGCAAAAAGCCTCCAGTTCCTGTAAATTCCTGGGCTGCCTTGCATGAACTGCGCGCTTGAGATCTCCCCAGAGTGGCTCGATGATATTGAGGTCAGGAGATTGAGATGGCCACTCCAGAACCTTCACCTTGTTCTGCTGTAGCCAATGACAGGTCGACTTGGCCTTGTGTTTTGGATCGTTGTCATGTTGGAACGTCCAAGTACGTCCCATGCGCAGCTTCCAGGCTGATGAGTGCAAATTTGCCTCCAGTATTTGCTGATAACATGCTGCATTCATCTTTCCTTCAACTTTGACCAAGTTTTCTGTGCCTTTGTAGCTCACACATCCCCAAAACATCAGCGATCCACCTCCGTGCTTTACAGTAGGAATGGTGTTCCTTTCATCATAGGCCTTGTTGACACCTCTCCAAATGTAACGTTTAAGGTTGTGGCCAAAAAGTTCAATTTTGGTCTCATCACTCCAAATTACCTTGTTCCAGAAGTTTTGAGGCTTGTCTCTGTGCTGTTTGGCATATTGTAGGCGAGATACTTTGTGGCATTCGCTTGGTTTGAACAGAGCCCCTGATTTTCCATTTGTTAATCACAGTTTGAACACTGCTGACTGGCATTATCAATTCCTTGGATATCTTTTTGTATCCCTTTCCTGTTTTATGCAGTTCAACTACCTTTTCCCGTAAATCCGTTGGCAATTCTTTTGCTTTCCCCATGACTCAGAATCCAGAAACGTCAGTGGCTGGATGAAAGATGCAAGAGTCTGTCTGGATCCCAGAAACTCACTCAGCTTTTATGCACACACACTGATTACAAGCAAACAGATCACAGGTGAGGACGTTACCTTTAGTAGCCATTCAAACCCATTTGTGTCAACTTCTGTGCATGTTATCAGGCCAAAATCACCAGGGTATGTGAACTTTTGATCAGGGTCATTTGGGTAGTTTCTGTTGTCATTATGATTTAAAAAGAGAAAACGCAGTCGTTTGACAATAAATGGTTTCAACCAACCACTAAGCATGAGTGGAAAAGATGTTTTTGTGTTATCATTCATATTCTCTGAAAAATGGTCAAAGAATCATAGATTCTGCCAGGGTATGTAAACTTATGAGCACAACTGTCACTAGAAATGAGTTAAGTCGTCTAAATGTTGACAGAGTATATTGAATTAATATGCTATGTAAATAACTGCGAGTTGGCCTAGTGGTTCGCGTGTCCGCCTCTCGATCGGGACATGGTGGACACGGTCGGGTCATACCAAAAGACCATTATTTAAAAAAAAAAAAAGAGAGAGTGGGGAGTCAAACTCTCACGGTTACCAGAGGACTAGCCCCCCACTGTAACCCTAGCTATGTAATAGGTGAGAGGTCGAGGGCTACGGAAACGGAGATTGGCGCCGCCCTATGGCATGGGAAGGACTTGTTATTTTGACTTAACTGGTTATTCAATATCAAAAAGACATTACTTTGTTATGCCCAGGTCAGACGGCAAGCTGGAACTAGTTTTCAACTACTTGCGTCGACGTGCGATGACGCAGATAACTGCAGAGTGTTGCAGAGGGCCTTTAGTAGAGGCAGATTGACACAAGTGGATCACGATCTGTTCGCATTTCAGCTGCGATTCGCTTCCAATCGGTGCAAAGAGCAGGTTGACGCATGTAGAGGCAGGCGGTCATACAACGCTTGAGCGACTAATCGCAGGTTGAAGCAGGTAGTGGCAGCTAGACGCAGGGGAAGACAAGTCTTTATAGATGGCTGTGATGCACTGCAGGTAGACGCAGACTGCACCTGCAAATAAACTCAACAAAAATAAAAACTTTACACTCGTTCTAAAGTCAATAATTTGAACATTTTGGAAAATAGGTTTGAAATAACGATTGTATTCAATTATCTTGTCATTAAAGATGCTATAGCATACAGATCATGTTTGTCATGGAATCGGTTCCACCGCAAATGCGACGACAATGTCCATGATCAAGAACTGTGAGTCACAACTTAATGAAATCATGTCAATATCGGGTGTGTCCTCCATGGGCGTTCACAACTGCGATACAACGTCTCCTCATGGATTGGATGATGCGTCTGAACACAGCTTGGGGAATGCGCCGCCATATTTGTACCAACATGGCACCAAGCTCCTGCAAGTTCTGTGGAGGGTTCCTTACGGTCGGCTGTGGTGCCAGTTTGATGGAGACGTGTCTGGAGATTATGGATGGTCTGTCGACTGCATCCCATAACCCTCGCAACGTCAGTGACGGATGTTCCCGTATTCAGCATGCCAATGGCACGTTCACGCTGAATGTTTGACAGTCGTGGCATTGCAAATTAACGAATAATTAACCATCAAACCTTGTTTTTCTGAGATGACACTCTACTCTGCTACCGTGAGATCAATTGCACGTGTATCAATAGGTCACGTCACTTGTGTCACGTGGAAACGTGATTTTAGCGTGCAGTGCTCTCGCACGTGCTACGTAGGCCCGACCAGTAGAATGAATGTGTGACGTAATGCCCTTGACGATGCATTTAACCATAATCACAACAAGAACTCTTTCAAGAAAAGTTTCTAAACACTATTTGAAAAATAATGAGTGTCAAGTTTTTATTTTTGCTGAGTATATTTACAGAAACCTGCGAGCAGTCTTATAGCCTGATATATTTTTTAAAGGTTTTCCGTGCGCTGTGTCAACCTGCGTCTGCTTCCGATTGGTTGATTCAGCTTAAAAACTCTGTGTCTTGCAAATACGTCTGACCACAACGAAGGATTTGACGCAAAATGCCTGCGATCAATCGACACCCAACTGATTGCAGGCCGCAGCACGCGTCTTTCCACCGTCTGACCTGGGCATTAACTTATTTCAACATCTTGTTATTTAAAAACAGGATAATTAGAATTATTCCATCCACATTCACTGGATATGAGCAATCGCACGATCTGATTGGCTAATCTACGACTAGGCTATCAGCTCATATACGGTGAGTAGAGAAAAACAAAACGGTGGCGCGTGTTGCTGAGCCAACCGAGGACGAAATAAAACTCTACTCGAAAACAAAACCAAAAACATTCAAAAAAAAAAAATTATATATGGAGAAATGTATTTGACGGCAAGAACGCATTTTTTTCCCAAGAATCATCATCGCATTTTTCACAAACTGCTCCTGTCACTTCGCTGGTTTGTTTACATTCTAAGCGGAAATTATTTTGTCGGATGTTTTGTATAAAGCTTTTATTTACCGAACTTGCAAAAAATAAAAATGCTCAGTTTTTCAAAATCCAGTGAATGTGGATAGAATAAAACAGCTATTCCACTCAATCTCGTCATACATGGGTTATAACCGACTCGGTGCTACGCGCCTCATCAGCTCTCGGGTCATGTACAACCCTGATTCCAAAAAAGTTGGGACAAAGTACAAATTGTAAATAAAAACGGAATGCAATGATGTGGAAGTTTCAAAATCCATATTTTATTCAGAATAGAACATAGATGACATATCAAATGTTTAAACTGAGAAAATGTATCATTTAAAGAGAAAAATGAGGTGATTTTTAAATTTCATGACAACACCACATCTCAAAAAAGTTGGGACAAGGCCATGTTTACCACTGTGAGACATCCCCTTTTCTCTTTACAACAGTCTGTAAACGTCTGGGGACTGAGGAGACAAGTTGCTCAAGTTTAGGGATAGGAATGTTAACCCATTCTTGTCTAATGTAGGATTCTAGTTGCTCAACTGTCTTAGGTCTTTTTTGTCGTATCTTCCGTTTTATGATGCGCCAAATGTTTTCTATGGGTGAAAGATCTGGACTGCAGGCTGGCCAGTTCAGTACCCGGACCCTTCTTCTACGCAGCCATGATGCTGTAATTGATGCAGTATGTGGTTTGGCATTGTCATGTTGGAAAATGCAAGGTCTTCCCTGAAAGAGACGTCGTCTGGATGGGAGCATATGTTGCTCTAGAACCTGGATATACCTTTCAGCATTGATGGTGTCTTTCCAGATGTGTAAGCTGCCCATGCCACACGCACTAATGCAACCCCATACCATCAGAGATGCAGGCTTCTGAACTGAGCGCCGATAACAACTTGGGTCGTCCTTCTCCTCTTTAGTCCGAATGACACGGCGTCCCTGATTTCCATAAAGAACTTCAAATTTTGATTCGTCTGACCACAGAACAGTTTTCCACTTTGCCACAGTCCATTTTAAATGAGCCTTGGCCCAGAGAAGACGTCTGCGCTTCTGGATCATGTTTAGATACGGCTTCTTCTTTGGACTATAGAGTTTTAGCTGGCAACGGCGGATGGCACGGTGAATTGTGTTCACAGATAATGTTCTCTGGAAATATTCCTGAGCCCATTTTGTGATTTCCAATACAGAAGCATGCCTGTATGTGATGCAGTGCCGTCTAAGGGCCCGAAGATCACGGGCACCCAGTATGGTTTTCCGGCCTTGACCCTTACGCACAGAGATTCTTCCAGATTCTCTGAATCTTTTGATGATATTATGCACTGTAGATGATGATATGTTCAAACTCTTTGCAATTTTACACTGTCGAACTCCTTTCTGATATCGCTCCACTATTTGTCGGTGCAGAATTAGGGGGATTGGTGATCCTCTTCCCATCTTTACTTCTGAGAGCCGCTGCCACTCCAAGATGCTCTTTTTATACCCAGTCATGTTAATGACCTATTGCCAATTGACCTAATGAGTTGCAATTTGGTCCTCCAGCTGTTCCTTTTTTGTACCTTTAACTTTTCCAGCCTCTTATTGTCCCTGTCCCAACTTTTTTGAGATGTGTTGCGGTCATGAAATTTCAAATGAGCCAATATTTGGCGTGAAATTTCAAAATGTCTCACTTTCGACATTTTATATGTTGTCTCTGTTCTATTGTGAATACAATACCAGTTTTTGAGATTTGTAAATTATTGCATTCCGTTTTTATTTACAATTTGTACTTTGTCCCAACTTTTTTGGAATCGGGGTTGTACGACTCGATTTGGTGGAATAACTGTTAAACAACTAGCAAAGTCAAAATAACCCGAACAAGTTATTCGTATTAATGAGATGTCACATTATTGCCACTTAACTCATTTCTAGTTACAAGATGAGAGATGTTATTATCTCATTATTCCAAGATAATAATCAACGCCATATAATCTATGTCAAAATTTTGTAATTTACTGTATATCTGAAAAATAAATCAAAGGTTATACACTATGGAGGGAATCTTATAAATGTAATTTCAATCCAAGTTCAAAAACTGAGTGCACGGTTCGAGATCGGCACACGTACCCATGCATAGATTTAATTTGGGGATTTGATCAGAATTCTTACCTCCAATTGTCCGCCCCAAGCTGCTGTTTCTGCAACATCACTGCAGTACTTCTCAAATTCATCTGTGTACAAAAAGACCAAAGGGTTTTCTCTTTGTGTGCGTTTTTGAAAAGCACGCACGCGCGCACACACACACACTTGGGATTCTCATCATTTTTCTGAACTAGTTTTATGCCACATGCCTGAAACTCATTTATCAAGCATGTGATTATAACGCGCTAACTTGTGCTGCGTATGTTCCACAACATTAAACCCGGTTAAAACTATGACGAGTTATCATTTAATACGTTTTAAATAAATCTTTGGAAATTTCCGTAATATAAGACGAATAAAACATTTCAGGATGGGTTATTAGAGGAAAATAAACTATAACGTAATCTTAGGGCCCGTTTACACGAGGACGCTGTCGGGTAAAAACGACTAAATATTTTATCGGAAGTGCCTTTCGTCTACACGGGGACAGCGTTTCCGAGGCTGAAAAACGGAAAAAAATTGAAAACGCCTTCCAGAGTGGATAAGTTAAAAACAGCCCCCGTTGCATATCCGTCTAAACTACCCAATACGCGAAACTCTGCTCGGATCTGCTCACGTCGGGTACGCGTTTACGTCATACATATGTCATATACTGTACATGCCAGCCCGGGAAGAAAGAAAGTAAGTAAAAAAGTAAGAGCATGTCTGATTATATCGATCCAACGGACCTTCAAGCTGCTCTGGCAGCTTTAATAAACGTCCAGGAGTCCTTCGAACATCTATACCGAATCTGCACATATAGCGTTAATGAACAGAGGCGGGTATAGCATGCACTTACTTTTTTACTTACTTTCTTACTTACCATAGCCAGAGTAGTCAAAGTTTTCGCGGCGCAGATGTGCAGATCAGACAAGACGGAAGACGTTGCGCATGCGTGCAGACATAGCGGAGGTCTTTCACAGCACCACCTAGCCGCCTGGCATGCACATCCAATTGAATTCCACACGTTTATGCGTCACCGTATAGACGCAGATTTCCTCCATGAAAACGGTCGTGTAGACGCGGAAAAAAGTGAGAACGAAAACGGACTTTTGCGTTTTTGTTTCAGACCGTCCCCGTGTAAAGTGGGCCTTAATCAAGTTTGATATCATGGTAATAACAGTAACTTCGCTTTGAGTCTGGCTGCTTCACACCAACCTGGAGTTGATTACTTTCCTATAATACAGGGATCCCAGCAGTAATTGAAAAAAAAATAGAGGAATGTAAGAAACTATCAGCATGGATCAAGGGGGCTGCAAGCCCTTTGCGGGGTGCAGGGGCAGCACCCCTGCTGGGGGTACAGGGGCAGCACCCCTGCTGGGGGTACAGGGGGTGAAGCTGTTGAGATTTTAACATTTAAAGATGCTATAGAACACTTTTTTTTATAATAGATTTAACATAGAAACAATAATGCGCATCTATTTGATACCATATTTTGTAATCTATGACATAAGTGGCAAAAATTTTTTTTTTAATAAAAATTAGACGAAAATGTAGCTTTGAAGAATATACTTGCCTAAATATTCCACTGATTTTGTTATAACAATAGTATCCAGAGTTCATCTCATTTGTTTATTTTTTGTTTCGAGTTAGTCAATACGAGTCTAATATAAGCCACATTCATTTTTCAAAAATCATGAATATGAGCAGAAATCAACGATTCAGTAATATTAGATATATACACATGTACAGCAAATATTAGAGACATTTGATTTAAACCTCTCTCTTTTTGAAAGGTTTCACTGCAGAGGAATTTAATGCTCTTTTCTGGGGTGCATTCTGTGATCTTTCCTCCAGTTTTCTCCGCTTTTGTTTCTCTGATCTTTCCTTCTGCTTTTTCTGATCTTCCTGCAGTGCTCTTTTGGATACTTTCTTGGCTACTCTGTCCGCATGAGCTTTTGTTTCAAGTTCTGTATTCACCACATTCATTAATCTCTTCTTGGATTCAACTTCCTCTCTGGCTAAGCGCAACTACGAGTTAGTCAATACTAGTTATATATGTTATATATAATATATAGCAGGGCTTTTCAAAGTGTGGGGCGTGCCCCCCCTGGGGGGCGCCAGAGTTCTTCAGGGGGGGCGCAACGTGAGAGACAAAATGGATCGATTTTTAGTACCTAAAGCTACAGTGAGTGAGGAGACAAAGTCTGGGCCAAGCAAAAAAAACGGAACCTCCAGGATGTTGCGATTTGCAACTTCAGCGCAAATTCAACCAAGGCGGTGTTGCAATTATATCCAATCACCGCAACTTTCCCGCAAATTTGACCAATCATTGGCGTCGTCTTGAGGTGACGTCGACAAACTACCTTCCGCCTTACTTCCGTGTGTTCAAGAGAAGCAGCATATTTTGGACTGGAAAACGTCAGCAGTATCTGGCAACACTGAAGTGTGTTATGTTTACAGTGAAGGACTGTGTGCACTTTATTTTTTTTTTTACTTAATACAAGAAATTAATGGATGCCAACATTTTTGCCAAAATGGTATTTTATTTTCCATTGTTTAGGCAGCTTCAGCATCATACTGTGAGATTCTGTTCAAATTGTTTTTTTCTTCTATGAAGCCTGAGCCATTTATTTTATTAGTTTATAATTATTGTTTAATTTAGTCTTCAGGAGAGACTGCCTGCACACAGTACTAGTATTAATAGTTTTTTTCTTATATGAAAGCTGAGGCATTTATATTATATTTTAAGGTAACTTCATGTTGTGCTGTGAGGTTCTCTGCACTTTAACTTTTGACCCAACAGGTGCATTTGGATAAGTAAAGCCTATTTTTCTGCATTTTTGTAGTCCTGGTAATCTTTTATATTGGTAAAGTTGTTTATAGGACCATTTCTCAGTGTCTTTGTTTTTTTAATCAATAGTTTTTCAGTAATAACTTAATATTTAACATATCACTCAATTTTAATCACAAAAAGAGAAAATCGCAACAATTTCTCGCAACTTTCACTTCCTCCCGCAATGTAATCGCAACAAAAACCTAAAAAACACCGCAACTTTCATCGCAATTTTTTTTTGGAAAATCCCCGCAACGTCAGACATTTTAGCCCGCAACAATCACAAAAAAGGCCCGCGGAATCCTGGGGGACTGGAAAAAGAAGGAAGTATGACCACGATTATTTAAAGTTTGGATTTTCATGGACTGGATCTGAAGATGCTCCACTGCCACAGTGTGTTGTCTGCCAAGAGGTGCTAGCTAACAATGCTATGAGATGTTTAAAATGTGTAAAACAAGATGTTTTAAAAAGCACAGATGTTTAAAATGTGAAAAAGAAAAAAATAATGTGTACAACAACCATTTTTTAAAAATATGAATGGAACATTAAGTATAGCAACAACAAAAATTGTAAGGGGGGGCGGTTGTTTATTTGCTCTCCGAGGGGGGGCTGACTCTCCCACACTTTGAAAACCCCTGATATATAGTAATATATGTTTAAGTAAAATGACCAGCAGAATATGTTCTGATTTGGTTTGGTAATCGAACAGGCCTAAAATTACCAATCCAACATGGCTGCCGGTAGCCATATTGAAAATAGGGCTGTGCGATATGGGAAAAAATGAATATCCTGATTAAATTCCTCTGCAGTGAAACCTTTCAAAAAGAGAGAGGTTTAAATCAAATATCTCCAATATTTGCTGTACATGTGTATATATCTAATATTACTGAATCGTTGATTTCTGCTCATATTCATGATTTTTGAAAAATGAATGTGGCTTATATTAGACTAGTATTGACTAACTCGACATATTGAATTAAGTTCAACGCATTAGAAACAAAAGCACGAGCGGAGTTAAAACACGTTTTCTAGCAAATGGGCGCAGCCGTATTGTTTTCTCGTTCTATTGCGTACAGTCTTGCGGTATTTACATCAATTTAACTTCCGAGTGTTCCCGAATGCCAACGAGAACAAACGAAGCCGACGAAAACATCGCTAAACAAGCAAACCAAATCAGAACATATTCTGCTGGTCATTTTACTTAAACATATTTTTAACGGATATACAACAGATTTAAAAAAAAAACAACACCAGCACTTTGGCTAGAAAAATAGCGGAATTCCGCTAAATAGTGGACGTCTGGGATCAATGATAACAGCATGCCTGGTAGGAGATAGTGAGGTAAGGTGAAAGAACTCCTCTACACACAATTTTGATATCATGGTAATTGCTCAGCCTTGTATCACGATCTTTTAGAATACCCAGACATATCTTTCAACAAAATAAAAAACGGCTAAAAACGTCATTCTTTGGAAGAAGATGTAAGCAGTTCTCCTTCAAATACGTCTGAAATAAGGAAGCAAATGGGACGGACTTTCTCAGGAGCAGAATTAAAGACAATAACTCAAAGTGTAAACAAAAACATGTGCTGAATACTAGAATACCAGACAGTTACTTGTTTGCATAACCGTTAGTTTTTGCTTCAGTATCACTTTCACTTGCAAAGCTGAGGACATTGAACGACTATCTTTTTCCCCTCATGATAATTTGTATTCCTTCTATTGCAATTTTTAACCATCTGCCAAGGGCGTTGTGCTTTCGGTGCAGTGTCTTGATTTATTGTCTTGCGCAAAACCTGCCAATCTGATTTCCATGAAACTTGGTAGTGCAAGTAGTCGAGGACCTGGGTTAGATATGTCTGCACATAATTTAGGAGAGGATAACTCAACTGTTATAGGTTCATTTGAACCCAAGGAACAACTTAGGATGTGTGCCAAAATCGCTATCCGGGGCGAACAGGCCTAAAATTACCAATCCAAGATGGCTGCCGGTAGCCATATTGAAAATAGGGCTGTGCGATATGGGGAAAAATGAATATCCCGATACATTTTCTCCATTTCACGATATATATCTCGATATATTTAAATCTCCTCTAAAGGACCCCATGAAATCTAACTTTTACTCTTTACTGTTTTCACTACAATCCCTGCAGATTAAATAACATTCTTGGTTAACTTTACAGGTGGTTTTCAACAACACATTTTAAGGCCCACTTTACACGGGGACGGTCTGAAACAAAAACGCAAAAGTCCGTTTTCGTTCTCACTTTTTTCCGCGTCTACACGACCGTTTTCATGGAGGAGATCTGCGTCTATACGGTGACACATAAACGTGTGGAATTCAATTGGATGTGCATGCCAGGCGGCTAGGTGGTGCTGTGAAAGACCTCCGCTATGTCTGCACGCATGCGCAACGTCTTCCGTCTTGTCTGATCTGCACATCTGCGCCGTGAAAACTTTGACTACTCTGGCTATGGTAAGTAAGAAAGTAAGTAAAAAAGAAAGAGCATGCTATACCCGCCTCTGTTCATTAGCGGTATATGTGCAGATTCGGTATAGATGTTCGAAGGACTCCTGGACGTTTATTAAAGCTGCCAGAGCAGCTTGAAGATCCGTTGGATCGATATAATCAGACATGCTCTTACTTTTTTACTTACTTTCTTACTTCCCGGGCTGGCATGTACAGTATATGACACATGTATGACGTAAACGCGTACCCGACGTGAGCAGATCCGAGCAGAGTTTCGCGTATTGGGTAGTTTAGACGGATATGCAACGGGGGCTGTTTTTAAACTTATCCACTCTGGAAGGCGTTTTCAATTTTTTACGTTTTTCAGCCTCGGAAACGCCGTCCCCGTGTAGACGAAAGGCACTTCCGATAAGATATTTAGTCGTTTTTACCCGACAGCGTCCTCGTGTAAACGGGCCCTAAATTTTCATGTTGGTGATTAATCACAACTGAATTGAAATAAGACTATTTTTATTCAACAAAGATGTGGCACAAACTGCAAAAACAATCTTGAAAATTGCAACAAAGGGGCAATACAGTACAGAGCTGCTCAGAGCTCAAACCAATAAAGTGCAAGCTCAACACTGAGAAAGACATTTAGCCTAAATAAGAAAATGTTAGGGTTTTGCTGGGATTCGAACCTGGTTCGCTGGTGTGATAATCCAGCAAACCCCCACTAGGCCACCAGGGGGATGACTCAAATGCAGAGGCGTGAGGCGGAAGTAGAAAAAGTACCAAAAGGTTTATTTACAATATTTACACGAAAAAAATCCAAAAAGTAATAATCCAAAACGCTCAGAAGATATAAAAGGGAAAAAATAAAAAACCCAAAAGTTCAAAGTCAATACAAAAGCCAAAAAACTAGAAAAGGCAAAAATACCAAATGCTCAGAAGATCCAAAAAGTCAAAAACAAAATCCACAAAGTCCAAAAGAAAGCAAAAATACAAAGAACACAAGGACATAGACGAGGAAATCGAAACAGAGGTAACTGGAGCTAAATATAACAGCACAAAGACTCCGTGACAAGAGGACTGAACTCAGGGGTATAAATACACAAACTAAAATAGGACACAGGTGACACTAATGAGGACTAGGCGGGCACAAAACACATGGAAAACAACAAACATAAAACACAGAACAGTGGCGGCCTCTAGAGGCCAAAACAAACATAAGAAAAGGAAATAACAGCGGCCTCTAGAGGCCAAAACAGTCCCAGTCCTAACAGAAAAGTGCTCTTTCATTAAATTATTTTAAAAAAATAGATCTTCAAGCTATTAACCTGACTATTGAGAACCTCTGGAACATTCACAATAGAGAGAGAGATTGAGGGGGAGAAGAGAGAGGTCTGCAAAACATTTTTCTCTTTGCACACTTTTGAACTGAATGTTTTCTGGCTCTGCCTCTCAGATGTGTATAATTCCGGCTGCTGCCTTTCGTGATGACAGGGGTTTTTTTGCACACTTTACAAACTGCCATTTGCTGCTCCATGTCCTCCTCGCGATATCCAAAAAATGCCAGGTGACTGACCCCTTACTAGTTCTTTTAGGAACCAATTCGTCCGCTTCCATTTTTAATTTGTCGCTGAAATTGACAGAGCTTACACGGTAGCCTACGCAACACCAGCGACTGCACGAACAGAGTCAGCGCTGTTAACCGAAACTAGGAAATCTTCCCGCCGCAGTGTTGCCAGATACTGCTGACGTTTTCCAGCCCAAAATATGTTCAAAACCCGCCAAAACGCACTTAAAACCGCCCAATCTGGCAACACAACCGAAACTAGAAAATCTTCCCGGAAGTTCCTTTCAGCACCGAGATGTCGCCCGGGATTGGTTGGCGAGTGCGTGACGTTATTGTTTTCTTTACCCTTAGGCAGCCTCTCACGTTACTGCCTGAGGGACAGGGAGAAAACCACCAGGAAAGGTTTTAAACAAACACCAAACGAATGCAAGTCGGAAGATGACCATAAAATATTCGATAGTTACGATATAATAATTTTATGTATCGCACACAGAATTTTTGGCGATATATCGAGTACATTCGATATATCGCACAGCCCTAATTGAAAATATCAATTTTTGAACCACTCACCACAGAAGTACGTGCAGTACCTCATTTTATGAGTTTTTGGGTATGGGGGATCCATTAGTGACATCATTTTCATGATTGAAGGAAAAGGGAACAAGCTATGGTCAAGGGCAAGGTTAAAAAAAAAACAGAAGAAAAAAAATTGCTCAAAATTGCAGTTTTGCAATTTTGCAGTCATAAAACTTATGATCAAGGGTATGTTAACTTAAAGTGAAAAATACAAAAAACAAAACATATTACTTGAGTAGGCAGCAAGATCTTGAGAGCTGAAATGTTTAACGGCCAACAATACAACTTTTAACGTCACATTACTACTGTTTATGTGCCACATAGACCAGGGTCAGGAACATGAAGAGTAACACTAATATTACCGTAATACCAGCAGCCATCTTGGATTGGTCATTTTCAAGCTGTTCGCCCCGGATAGGGATTTTGGCACACGTCCCAAGTTATTCCTTGGGGTCAAATTAGCCGAGAACAGTTGAGTTATCCTTTCCTAAATTACGTGCATACATGTCTAAGCCAGGTCCTCGACTAAAGGAAGAAACTGTTACATTTTGGAGAGGACTGGAGTCACGGGGCACATCTGTGAAGTTAGTTTCACTTTCACTATCGTTGCAAGATATGGTATTTGACCTTGGTGGAAGCGTGCACTCAAGAACGCACAACAATCCTCCATAATCTTCAAGTACAGTAACAAGGGAAAAATATAACCAATGTAGAAATAGGATGACTCCATAACAATCCAGATGAACAGGTACCAGTAATCCTCTGGGACACACGTGTCATACACACCGCCTAGTGGCCAGTGTTAGTAATTACCAGTCATACGCACCGCCTAGTGACCAGCGTTAGTAATTACCAGTCATGCGCACCGCCTAGTGGCCAGCGTTAGTAATTACCAGTCATACGCACCGCCTAGTGGCCAGCGTTAGTAATTACCAGTCATGCGCGCCGCCTAGTGGCCAGCGTTAGTAATTACCAGTCATGCGCACCGCCTAGTGGCCAGCGTTAGTAATTACCAGTCATGCGCACCACCTAGTGGCCAGCATTAGTAATTACCAGTCATGCGCACCGCCTAGTGGCCAGCGTTAGTAATTACCAGTCATGCGCACCGCCTAGTGGCCAGCGTTAGTAATTACCAGTCATACGCACCGCCTAGTGGCCAGCGTTAGTAATTACCAGTCATGCGCACCGCCTAGTGGCCAGCGTTAGTAATTACCAGTCATACGCACCGCCTAGTGGCCAGCGTTAGTAATTACCAGTCATGCGCGCCGCCTAGTGGCCAGCGTTAGTAATTACCAGTCATGCGCGCCGCCTAGTGGCCAGCGTTAGTAATTACCAGTCATGCGCGCCGCCTAGTGGCCAGCGTTAGTAATTACCAGTCATGCGCGCCGCCTAGTGACCAGCGTTAGTAATTACCAGTCATGCGCGCCGCCTAGTGGCCAGCGTTAGTAATTACCAGTCATACACACCGCCTAGTGGCCAGCGTTAGTAATTACCAATCATGCGCGCCGCCTAGTGGCCAGCGTTAGTAATTACCAGTCATGCGCACCGCCTAGTGGCCAGCGTTAGTAATTACCAGTCATGCGCGCCGCCTAGTGGCCAGCGTTAGTAATTACCAGTCATGCGCGCCTAGGCGGCCAGCGTTAGTAATTACCAGTCATGCGCGCCGCCTAGTGGCCAGCGTTAGTAATTACCAGTCATGCGCACCGCCTAGTGGCCAGCGTTAGTAATTACCAGTCATATGCACTGCCTAGTGGCCAGCGTTAGTAATTACCAGTCATGTGCGCCGCCTAGTGGCCAGCGTTAGTAATTACCAGTCATGCGCGCCGCCTAGTGGCCAGCGTTAGTAATTACCAGTCATGCGCACCGCCTAGTGGCCAGCGTTAGTAATTACCAGTCATGCGCACCGCCTAGTGGCCAGCGTTAGTAATTACCAGTCATACGCACCGCCTAGTGGCCAGCGTTAGTAATTACCAGTCATGCGCACCGCCTAGTGGCCAGCGTTAGTAATTACCAGTCATGCGCACCGCCTAGTGGCCAGCGTTAGTAATTACCAGTCATGCGCACCGCCTAGTGGCCAGCGTTAGTAATTACAGTCATGCGCACCACCTAGTGGCCAGCGTTAGTAATTACCAGTCATGCGCACCGCCTAGTGGCCAGTGTTAGTAATTACCAGTCATGCGCACCACCTAGTGGTCAGTGTGTGAGTGGAGCTCTGACCCACAAGAACGGAGCCCAAAAGGCATAGAGCCCAAAAGGCATAGGCGTGAAGTGAGTAGTGAAGCGTGAAGTAGAGTAGTAGTCGGGACAGTATAGCAGTGAGTAACTTGCCGCTGTTGTCACCCAACGTCGCCGTGTGTCGTGTACTAGCGTGCCTGCCATCACAGGCAACCCAATCATGGTGGGACAATCTCCATGCACGATGCGCGCGCATCATGCCTGAGTTTTTATTTTTTAGGCATTTCTCCATATAAAACAAAAGAGGCTGGCTATGATGTAAGAAATTTCTACAACCCAGAAACAGATGGGCGCTCCGCTTTCCGGCAGTGCCTAAATCTATATATTTGTTTTGGGAATATGTCCAGCTGTATAAAGTGGTTGTGGTTGCAGAATTGTAGATCATAGAAGAGTCAACGATTGTACTTGGCGGAAGTCAACGTTCTCCGAACGCCCTTCTAATTATCGGAATATATTTACTGCTACAAATCAACAAACTTACCAGTCTATATATAATCTTTCAAATAGTTGAAAAGAATGTGCATGAAGAATAACACTTTAAACTTGTGGACTTTAGTGCTGCTGCTCACCTGCAGTGTACATGTCCCCGGTGTTGGGGTTGGTAAGGAAAGGCAGGAAGTCGTCCTCATGGCTCCTCATGTACTGAGCTGTTTGAACTCGGAGCTCCTGGATCCTGAGAGAACGGCCACGCCCCGTTAGCTGATCCTCTACTGCACGATACATGCAATGGCCATCAGACGAGATCTCTTTAATCTGCAGCTGCTTCTCTTCCAGCTTCTGTCTTAGTTTTAATCCTTCCTGATGTCTAGATCCTGACAGATTCTCTACTTCAGCCTCAGCGATGCGGTTCTCTCTCTCCTTCTCCTGAGCTGCTTTCTTGTCCTGGAAATGTGTCCCCCACCAAAAAAAAAACACTGAGGGCAAAAACAGCACTGAAGTCACCAGATGGAATCAAATATCACACTATCATGAACCGATATCAGTGCTGTTGAATTCTTGGCTCTGATTGGTCAGAAGGTGTCGATTAATTTTCTGTAACGTCACAGCTCTGACAATAGTGTTGGCTGTCATTCAAATTGAATACGTTATCATTTTTAGAGTGAAAACTCATTCACAGGAAAACAAACAATAACAGAAAACTAATCAATAACAGATTTTTAAAAATGCGTTATTTAGCAAAGAAAAGCGTATAATCGTTGATACAGTGAAGATTTCTGTATCACATATAATGATTTATGGAAGGAGTCTCCAGTGCTGGTGTTCAGTAACAGTCAGTACATTTGTCTCCTGTTCAGGACAGAGCACTTGACGCATACTGGTTTCTGTGTAACATGACGGTGCATTTACTGGTGACAGAGCAATAGTTTCTAGCTGCTACACTGACAGTGGACAGAACTTGTCTTGCGGATATTCCACAAGATTAAACACAGCTATGAATGTTTAAAAAAAAAATTAAAAATACACCGAGTCATTCTTTAAATAAAAATTCTAACCATGACCAAACTGATGTGATCGAAGAGGAACAAAACACTTCAAGATGTGCTGCTATAGAAAAACAACCCTGCTTAATGTCAACTGCTGTTTCTGATTACAGTGCATCCTGTCGTGGTTTATTCTCTAATTAAATCATTTTATTTCCTCAGCAATCTCGAAAGGACCGTGACTGATGTTCTCAGTAGCAATGAGACAACCTACAAACTAACAGAGAGACAGACAAAGGAAGACAGGGAGGGAAGCAGATACAGGAGAGTAAAACAAACAGATGGAGAGGAACACACAGAGGCAGAGATGTACAATAAAATACAGAAAAAAATATGCACAAGCAGGCAGACACGCAGGCAGACAGGCAGGCAGGCGCGCAGACAAGCAGTCAGGCAAGCGCGCACACAGACAGAGACAGGCAGGCAGGCGGGCGCGCACACAGATAGAGACAGGCAGGCAGGCGGGCTCGCACACAGACAGAGACAGGCAGGCAGGCAGACGGGCGCGCACACAGACAGAGACAGGCAGGCAGACGGGCGCGCACACAGACAGAGACAGGCAGGCAGACGGGCGCGCACACAGACAGAGACAGGCAAGCAGACGGGTGCGCACACAGACAGAGACAGGCAGGCAGACGGGCGCGCACACAGACAGAGACAGGCAGGCAGACGGGCGCGCACACAGACAGAGACAGGCAAGCAGACGGGCGCGCACACAGACAGAGACAGGCAGGCGGGCGCGCACACAGACAGAGACAGGCAGGCAGACGGGCGCGCACACAGACAGAGACAGGCAGGCAGACGGGCGCGCACACAGACAGAGACAGGCAGGCAGACAAGCGCGCACACAGACAGAGACAGGCAGGCAGACAAGCGCGCACACAGACAGAGACAGGCAGGCAGGCGGGCGCACACAGACAGAGACAGGCAGGCAGACGGGCGCGCACACAGACAGAGACAGGCAGGCAGACGGGCGCGCACACAGACAGAGACAGGCAGGCAGACGGGCGCGCACACAGACAGAGACAGGCAGGCAGACGGGCGCGCACACAGACAGAGACAGGCAGGCAGACGGGCGCGCACACAGACAGAGACAGGCAGGCAGACGGGCGCGCACACAGACAGAGACAGGCAGGCAGACGGGCGCGCACACAGACAGAGACAGGCAGGCAGACGGGCGCGCACACAGACAGAGACAGGCAGGCAGACGGGCGCGCACACAGACAGAGACAGGCAGGCAGACGGGCGCGCACACAGACAGAGACAGGCAGGCAGACGGGCGCGCACACAGACAGAGACAGGCAGGCAGGCGGGCGCGCACACAGACAGAGACAGGCAGGCAGGCGGGCGCGCACACAGACAGAGACAGGCAGGCAGGCGGGCGCGCACACAGACAGAGACAGGCAGGTGGGCGGGCGGGCGCGCGCGCACACAGACAGACAGGCAGGCGGGCGGGCGGGCGCGCACACAGACAGACAGGCAGGCAGGCAGGCGCGCACACAGACAGACAGGCAGGCAGGCAGGCGCGCACACAGACAGACAGGCAGGCAGGCAGGCGCGCACACAGACAGACAGGCAGGCAGGCAGGCGCGCACACAGACAGACAGGCAGGCAGGCAGGCGCGCACACAGACAGATAGACAGACAGGCAGGCGCGCACACAGACAGATGCGCACACAGGCAGGCGCGCACACAGGCAGACAGACAGACAGGCAGACAGATGCGCACACAGACAGACAGACAGACAGACAGACAGGTAGGCAGGCAGGCAGGCGTGCACAGACAGACAGATGCGCACACAGACAGACAGACGCACGCGCACACAGACAGACAGACAGGCAGGCAGGCGCGCACAGAGACAGGCAAGCAGGCAGGCGCGCACAGACAGACAGGCAAGCAGGCAGGCACGCACAGACAGACAGGCAAGCAGGCAGGCACGCACAGACAGACAGGCAAGCAGGCAGGCACGCACAGACAGACAGGCAAGCAGGCAGGCACGCACAGACAGACAGGCAAGCAGGCAGGCACACACAGACAGACAGACAGGCAGGCAGGCAGGCGCGCATACAGACAGACAGACAGGCAGGCAGGCAGGCAGGCGCGCACACAGACAGACAGACAGGCAGGCAGGCAGGCAGGCGCGCACACAGACAGACAGACAGGCAGGCGCACACACAGACAGACAGACAGGCAGGCAGGCGCGCGCGCACACAGACAGACAGACAGGCAGGCAGGTGCGCACAGAGACAGACAGGCAGGCAGGCGCGCAGACAAGCACACAGACAGGCAGGCACGCACACAGGCAGGCAGGTGCGCAGACATTAACACAAAAACAGAGAGATGAAGAGAGAGAGAGAGAGAGACATGAACTCACCCTCCTCTTTTGAGCTTTGGATATTCGGGTGTGTTTGATATCTGCTTGCTCTCCTCCAGACACGGTCACGCACTCAACAGCATCTGCAACCTCATTAACCTGCACACAATCATCACACAGTTCCAGCTCTCTCCGCAGGTGACTCTTACACACACACACACAGCCGGAGTGCTGCAGCAGGACACAGCCGCGCTTCCTCCGCCGTTACTGTACCTCAGCAGCGGCCATGTGCAGCCGCCTCAGCTCATCCTCATGCTTCCGGCTCAGCTCGGATTCCAGCCTGGTGATGTCCTCAGTCAGCTGCTTTCTCCTTTTCTTGTCGTTTTTAGGAACAGCATTTTTCATACTCTGGATTTTAGCTACAGAAGGTGAAGAAACACAGAAGGCTGAGCTCCATTCCGCCCGGAGCACCGAGTAAAGCCCTGCGCTCTGTTCCCTCAGCAGGGCAGCCCACAGGCTAACCAGCTGCATGCTATCAGCTGCTGGAACAATGCTCAGAACAACCCAGTTTTAACTCGTAAAGCAAGTCAGCGACTGTAAATAATAAACAAATAAATAAAAACCAAAACAAGTGTGCTGAATGTAGAAGTATCCCACCTTGCAGGTCTTTCTTCTCCTTGCGATGCTGCTTAGCTAACAGCTCCTCAGCTGTCTCTGCTTCCTCCATGTTAGCTAACTGTGTTCACACAACACCTCACCACAGTCAATATTAAACACATGACTCTTCCGACAGTAAACTTAAAAATAAAATCACAAGTCTGATCCAGAGCTCAGGGTATGAAGTCTGTGTCATGCTCTCAAAAGGATGTGTGAAGTCAAAAACTTTCATTATCTTCATTTCTAAATAAAAGTCCCTTCCTTTTCTGTGGTGTCCTCAATAAAATGGTCAAGAAGTCTTTTTTTTATCCATTCATCCTTCTTTCTTCTGGATGAATGGATTAAAAAAGACTTTAGATTCATCCTTCTTTCTTTTTTGTTTAATAAGATCCTAGAGAATGAGAAAATGACGAATGAATGGAGAGAGTGTGTGCTAGTCCCAATATACAAGAATAAGGGAGATGGACAGAGCTGCAGGAATTACAGAGGAATAAAATTGATGAACCACACCATGAAGCTCTGGGAAAGGGTATTGGAGAGACGTGAACAGCAGTACGGGTTTATGCCAAGGAAGAGCACGTCGGATGCAGTTTTTGCTTTAAGAATGTTAATGCAGAAGTACAGGGAAGGCCAGAGAAAGCGACACTGTGTGTTTGTAGACCTGGAGAAGGCGTACGATAGAGTGAGATGAGTTATGGTATTGTATGAGAAGTATATCAGAGGCGGCACGGTGGTGTAGTGGTTAGCGCCGTCGCCTCACAGCAAGAAGGTCCGGGTTCGAGCCCCATGGCCGGCGAGGGCCTTTCTGTGCAGAGTTTGCATGTTCTCCCCGTGTCCGCATGGGTTTCCTCCGGGTGCTCCGGTTTCCCCCACAGTCCAAAGACATGCAGGTGACTCTAAATTGACCGAGAGTGTGAATGGTTGTCTGTGTCTATGTGTCAGCCCTGTGATGACCTGGCAACTTGTCCAGGGTGTACCCCGCCTTTCGCCCGTAGTCAGCTGGGATAGGCTCCAGCTTGCCTGCGACCCTGTAGAACAGGATAAAGCGGCTAGAGATGATGAGATGAGATGAAGTATATCAGAGTGGTGCAAGTTATGTATGAGAACAGTGAAACAGCAGTGGAACGACTGAATGGTTCGAGGTGAAGGTGGGACTCCATCAAGGCTCTGCTTTGAGTCCTTTCTTGTTTGCCATAGTGATGGATAGCTTGATGGACGAAGTGAGGCAAGAGTCACCATGGAACATGATCTTGTGATATGTGGTGAAAGTAGAAAGGAGGTTGAGTTGGGTTTGGAGAGATGGAGGGATGCATTGGAACAAAGAGGAATGAAGGTGAGCAGGAGCAAAACAGAATACATGTGCATCAATGGGGAGAATGGGGATGAGAGTGTAGTGAAGATGCAAGGAGTAGACGGAAAGAAAGTTGGTGAATTCAAGTACCTGGGCTCAACTGTGCAGGAATAGTGAGGTGAGAAAGAGAGTGCAGGCAGGGTGGAGCAGCTGGAGAAGGATTTCAGGAGTCATTTGTGATCGGGGGCGGCATGGTGGTGTAGTGGTTAGCGCTGTTGCCTCACAGCAAGAAGGTCTGGGTTCGAGCCCCGTGGCCAGCAAGGGCCTTTCTGTGTGGAGTTTGCATGTTCTCTGCGTGGGTTTCCTCTGGGTGCTCTGGTTTCCCCCCACAGTCCAAAGACATGCAGGTTAGGTTAACTGGTGACTCTAAATTGACCGTAGGTGTGAATGTGAGTGTGAATGGTTGTCTGTGTCTATGTGTCAGCCCTGTGATGACCTGGCGACTTGTCCAGGTTGTACCCCGCCTTTCGCCCATAGTCAGCTGGGATAGGCTCCAGCTTGCCTGCGACCCTGTAGAACAGGATAAAGCGGCTAGAGATAATGAGATAAGATTTGTGATCAGAAAGTCCCAGCAAAAGATGTATAAGACAGTAGTGAGACCAGCTGTGATGTACGGATTGGAGACCGTACCCTTAACGAAGAGACAGGTGGCGGAGTTGAGGATGTTAAGGTTTGCGATGGGAGGTTGGACAGGATAAGGAACGAGCACAATGGAGGGACAGCACATGTGGAGAGCTTGGGAATGAAGCCAAGAGAGATGACACTGAGATGGTATGGGCACATCCTGAGAAGAGATGCAGAGCATGTTGGAAGGAGAATGTTGAGGATGGAGCTGCCAGGCAAACGGAAACGAGGAAGGCCAAAGAGGAGATACATGGATGTGGTGAGAGAGGACATGAAAGTGGCAGGTGTGGTAGAGAAGGATGCGGAAGACAGGGAGCAACGGAGACGAAAGATCCGCTGTGGCGACCCCTAATCGGGAGCAGCCTTTTCATAAGGTGTTAGTCAAATGAAGGGTTTATAAATAATCTCAAATACTCAAGCTTTTCAAGGACCCTCCATGTTATTACTGTCCACGTTATGAGGGAGGAAACAGGAATCTGAGGCGAACATCTATCCATGTCTTTACCCATGATGGCTTCAGATTCTTGTTTTTGACTGACAGGAGTAAAACCTGATGAGATCTTCTGCTGTTGTCACCAAACCACGTCAAGGTTTGAAGAGTTGTGCGTTCTGAGATGCTTTTCTGTGCATCACGGTTGTAAAGAGTGATGATTTGAGTTACTAGGCCAGTCTGGTCATTCTTCTCTGGTCCCTTTCACTGGCAAGGTGTTTCAGCATACATATCTTCCTCACACATGTTTTTTTGCACTATTCTCAGTGTGTGTGTGTGTGTGAAAATCCTAGATGATCAGCAGGTCCTGAAATACTTAAATCAGCCCATCTGGTACCAACAACACCACCATGGTTCAAGTCACAGAGATCATATTTTTCCTTCATTCTGATGTTTGATGTGAAAATTGTGGTTGTTTTGTTTTCCTTGGCTGTTTGCTAATTCTTGAAGTACCAACAGAAGAATTCCATCCATCCATCCATCAGCTGCTTATCCTGTTCAACAGGGTTGCAGGCAACCTGGAGTCTATCCCAGCTGACTATGTCGCCAGGTCATCACAGGGCTGACACAGAGACAAACAACCATTCACACCTATGGTCAATTTAGAGCCACCAATTAACCTAACCTGCATGTCTTTGGACTGTGGGGGAAACTGGAGCACCCGGCGAACATGCAAACTCTACACAGAAAGGCCCTTGCCGGCCGCTGGGCTCAAACCCAGGACCTTCTTGCTGTGAGGCGACAGCGCTAACCACTACACCACCGTGCTGCCCCGGAAGAATTACACTTAACAGTTATTCCACAAAATTGACTCGTACA
Organism: Neoarius graeffei; assembly: GCF_027579695.1. NCBI lineage: Eukaryota > Metazoa > Chordata > Actinopteri > Siluriformes > Ariidae > Neoarius > Neoarius graeffei. The sequence continues at coordinate 32,410,230 of NC_083590.1, read as the reverse complement.
TGAGCAGGGGTGGCCAACCCACGGCTCGGGAGCCACATGCGGCTCTCCAACTTAAATTAAAAAAAAAAAACTTTCATCATTTTTTGTGTCTTCCCTCTCCTTTTAATTATTGTTATGCTTGTGTGTATTGGCCTATAACTGCTTAAAAGAGCCACAAACATGCCACGGAACCAATTATCTTGGGGTGGAACAACCTGCACTGCACGCTCCTGTGCACGCGCACAAGTTTTCCGACGTTTTCTCGGCAAGCTGTGATTCAGTCACAAAAATGGCTAAATGCAAAGCTAAACGCAAACAAAGACGAGCACAGGACACTTCTCGAGGACTGGGAGGATGCTTACTTTTTTGTTGAACGAAAAGGCAAGCCTTTCTGTCTGATACGTGATACGTCATTAGCACATTTCAAAGCTTCAAATCTTCAGCGCCGTTTCAGCAATGCTCCATTCAAACATCGACAAGGAATTCCCCAAAGGTACTGAACTTCGCAAGCCCAAATTAAACACGCTGAAAAGTCAGGCAAAAAAAAAAACAGACCCAGATGTTCCAACAATATGCCGAGCATGCTGAGACAGTGACTCTTGCATCCTACAAAGTGGCGTGGAACATTGCCCGTGCTAAAAAACCATACGACGAAGGAAATATTATTAAACAGTGCTTCACTGACGTGATTGAAACCTTGGCTCCAGAAAATAAAAACTGAAAGATTCAATCAAAGACCTCCAACTGTCACGCCACACCATTGAACACAGAATATCTGACATGAATGCAGCAACTGAATCAGAGTTACACTCTGATCTTCAAAAATGTGCATATTTCAGTGTGGCATTGGATGAGTCTTGCGACATTCAAGACAAGCCGCGGTTGGCTATATTTGCACGGTCAGTGTCAGAAGATTGTGTGGGTAAAGAAGAACTCCTTGACATCGTACCGTTAAAGGACAGAACCCGCGGCATTGATGTGAAAGAAAAAATGTCTGATGTTTTTGAGAAAACCAGTCTGCCATTACAGACGCCAACAGCAATAGCCACGGATGGGGCTCCCTCAATGATTGGATCTGTGAATGGACTTGTGGGGCTATGCAAGGCTGATGACTCATTTCCCAAGTTTTGGAATTTCCACTGCATCAAGTCTGGCCTGTAGTCTTGGGATGAGTTTAAGCCCATTTTTGTCAATCTCCTGTTTCATAGTGAGGGGTGTGTGACACTTGTGACATGGTAAATTGTTAATATTTCATTCTGTGTGTGTGTGTGTGTGTGTGTATATGTATATGAGGGAGAGAGAGGGTGTAAAAATTTTGGCTCCAAGTCCCTGGCTGGTTGGCCACCCCTGTGATAGCTGATGAGGCGGATAGCACCAAGTTGGCTATACTCCATGTACGACGAGATTGAGTGGAATAACTGTTTTATTCTATCCGCATTCACTGGATTTTGAGAAACAGCATTTTTATTTTTCGCAAATTCGATAACTAAAAACTTTATACAAAACGTACGACAAAATTATTTCCGCTTAGAATGTAAACAAACTGGTGAAATGACAGGAGCAGTTTGTGAAAAATGCTGTAATAATAATTCTTGAAAAAAAAAAGTTTTTACTATCAAATACTTTTATTCCATATTTTTTGTTGTATTTTTGGGGTTAGCGCTGTCGCCTCACAGCAAGAAGGTCCGGGTTCGAGCCCCGTGGTCGGCGAGGGCCTTTCTGTGCAGAGTTTGCATGTTCTCCCTATGTCCGCGTGGGTTTCCTCCGGGTGCTCCGGTTCCCCCCACAGTCCAAAGACATGCAGGTTAGGTTAACTGGTGACTCTAAATTGAGCGTAGGTGTGAATGAGTGTGAATGGTTGTCTGTGTCTATGTGTCAGCCCTGTGATGACCTGGCGACTTGTCCAGGGTGTACCCCGCCTTTCGCCCATAGTCAGCTGGGATAGGCTCCAGCTTGCCTGCGACCCTGTAGAAGGATAAAGCGGCTACAGATAATGAGATTTTTGGGGTTTTGTTTTTGAGTAGTTTCTATTTCATCCTCAGTTGGTTCAGGAACACGTGCCGCCATTTTGTTTTTCTCTACTCACTAGGGTGCATCAGTTGCCCTCACTTTCATAAAATCTGATGCATTTTTGTTTGGGTGTTCCTTTTCACCAATAAAGACATCCTGTAAAATGTTTTGACCATATTCAAAAGTCTAATGGTGGCACCATGAGGTTCATTTTTTTTGCCAAAAAACGCTTATTTTATGTTTTTGCGTAAGGTTTGAATCACAATGTTGGACTCCATTTATTGATTTCTTGTGAGCCAGAGATCATGTTAAGAACCTTTGCAAGGGATTGAGAAGCATTAATGTGATTCATAATACATTTGTATTGTTTAAAAGTAGTTGAACAATGATTCAATAAACAGCTAAAACTCAAACTGTGCTGGATGATATATTTAGAATATGTACTAAAAATGTATATCTAAGATATTTGGTATACTCTATAAAGGTGCCATAATGTTTCATGAAAAGTGATCGAAATTTTGTCATAAAATAGCAGCTTTTTCCATAACTTTGAGCTCCTGGTGCCACCATTAAACTTTTGAATTTTATCAAAATATTTCACCCAGTGTGTTTTCTTACCAAAAGGAACATAAAAACAAAAATGCATCATGATCGGAGGAACTTTTCATTTTTAGGGGGCAACTGATGCACCCTACTACTCACGGTATATGAGCTCATAGCCTAGTACTAGAGGAGCCAATCAGAGTGTGCGACTGCTCATATCTAGGGACCGTGGATTGAATAATAGACTGGTACCAAAATCCAGAATTGCGACACCCAAAGGCATTTTTGAGACAAAGTCGGCAAACAGTCTTATTTTGTCAATTTGGGTGTGCCGAATTCAAATCTGCAATATGCCGAGCTCTATCTGACCTCTGTTGACCTCTAGAGGTCATTGAACTTTGGGCCTGTAAACGTCTCAGCTGAACCCAGTTTCTCAGCTTTCTAAGGAATGACATGTACTAAAATGATTAATGAAGTTAGCAAATGGCCTTGTTTGTTAAATGTTTGGGTGCTGAATTCATTTTTCATTTGTAAAACGACATATGACCTCTGATAACCTCAAGGTCATTAAACTTGGCCTATAAGGCCTATGCATTTAACGGCATTTTTAAACTGACTTTACTCCCCCAAAAAGAATATGAACAGACAAAAAACAAATAGAAAGCAACAAATACAACATTAAATGCCAGTCCATGTACATGTGACTTACTTTTCACAATGAGAATGCCTAGGCGATCACCTTACATAACATTGCATTACATTTAGCGGTTATTGTTTATACAAAGCTACTGAAAAAAGGACAGATTCAGCAGCATACAAAATGTGGGGGCGTACAGGGTATACAGGTTAATCAGGGTTAGTATATATGAGAGTTTTTTTCTTTGTTTGTTTTTTGTTTTAAAAGGGGTAAAGCCTTTACAAAAATCAAACAACAAAGAAAAAAACTCTCATATATCCTAACCCTGATGAACCTGTATACCCTGTATGCCCCCACATTTTGTATGCTGCTGAATCTGTCCTTTTTTCAGTAGCTTTGTATAAACAATAACCGCTAAATGTAATGCAATGTTATGTAAGGTGATCGCCTCGGCATTCTCATAGTGAAAAGTAAGTCACATGTACATGGACTGGCATTTAATGTTGTATTTGTTGCTTTCTATTTGTTTTTTGTCTGTTCATATTCTTTTTGGGGGAGTAAAGTCAGTTTAAAAATGCCGTTAAATGCATAGGCCTTATAGGCCAAGTTTAATGACCTTGAGGTTATCAGAGGTCATATGTCGTTTTACAAATGAAAAATGAATTCAGCACCCAAACATTTAACAAACAAGACCATTTGCTAACTTCATTAATCATTTTAGTACATTTCATTCCTTAGAAAGCTGAGAAACTGGGTTCAGCTGAGATGTTTACAGGCCCAAAGTTCAATGACCTCTAGAGGTCAACAGAGGTCAGATAGAGCTCGGCCTATTGCAGATTTGAATTCGGCACACCCAAATTGACAAAATAAGACTGTTTGCCGACTTTGTCTCAAAAATGCCTTTAACTCCTTAAATAAGCACTTTTTTGAATTTTGGTACCAGTCTATAATAAGTGTTATTCTGTCATTTGGCACTAAAACTCTCTTGTATAGTAGTTCAGCACTTCTTGTACGTCGTTCTGGGTAAGAGCATCTGCTAAATGCCATGTAGCGCAACATTAACTAAAGCTCTTGAACTGTATTTATGAGATTTTTTTTTGCATTGCGCTGCTGCCACGATTGGCTGATTAGATAACTGCACGAACATGCATTCCTCATAAATTGGATGGTGAGAAAATTACATAATGAACAGACAAGTTCGAAAAAGACATGCATACAAATAGAGTCTGAGTTTGATAAACAAGCAAAATATAGACACCAAACACGAAATATTTTTCATCATTTTGTGGTAAATCCTAACTCCGAAGACTCACAATTGGTAAAGTACAACACTTTAATCCTTCTATTTAATAATATAAAAATGTTCTAACGTACGAGTCAAAAGAAACAAACAGCTGACGGGACACAAAAATCACTCAAGCATTTTTGTGTGCGTGTTGCGATAGTGTATAACAAAAACTTGTGCTGAGTGACAAACAGATAACGACGTCTCCTTCACTTCACACACATCAGCGGGGCCGATTCAATTCTTACATCAAACTGTACAAAATAATATCAAAAAAGACTAAATGCACATCTTGGTATGGAGTTGTGCGTAAACGTACTGTATAGAAAGGAAACGACATGATGTGCAGCTACATTGTCCAAAAAAAAAAAAAAAAAAAAAATGAAGTATCCTTTTCAAAAATCATGATTGTTTAATTAATTCTTTAACTACTAAAAGGAGTTCCTAGCGTATGTTTTTAGCCATAATAAAAAAAAAAAAAAAAAAACACCGACTCAAACTCAATCTGGGAGAAGTGTAGAAATTTTGAGACACGCATGGAGTCTGACGTCAGAAAACCAAACTAAACATTCATTCAAAAAATGTAATACATACTCTCATAGCAATGAGAGAAACTTCGAAACAGACAGACAATCTACTGTAGAGTTGACGAATACAACAAGGAGAATGAATATGAATTAGCTTTACAGTAGCAGGAAATTGAAAAGCACTATAATACAGTTAGGATCATGCTCGGTCACTCGGAATTGAAGTGACTTTTCAAAATGTGTCAAATATTAATTATAATGGTGTGATTTCAGAAAAATGGGGCGCTGAATTCGATAAACGTGAACCGTTCTAAACAGAAAATTGAATAAAAGCACCGCAGAATGATTTACAGGATTGAAATGAAGATTGTGCGCTCGTGGATTTGAAGTCCGGCCATGTTCTGATTACTGAGCACCGCTACGTCCTTAACGTCTCCAACGTCATAGCAAGCACTCGGAACAGCTATGGAATACAAAAAGAACCGTTCCAGAGGATTTGAGCTCCTGCGAGAACAGAAGCACTCTACTGCTTTTAAGTCTGTAAAAGTGCAATCACTGCTGCATTATTCTGAATCACTTTGGTTCTCTGGGTCAGACGTGTTCAGGGGCTTCTCTCTCTCGAGGTGGATCTCTCGAACGGTGAGGATGCGAGTGAGCATGCTCCCCAGCTCTTCGTCATCCAGTGACATGTGGGAGAACCACAACGGGCTGTTGGGGACACACGAGCGCTCGGGACGCAGGTAAAACACGGATGTACGCTGCTTTACCATGCTTGAGCTGGAAGAATCAAAAGGCTTGTGTTAGACTGCAATGCAATACGACAATATATATTTAAGAAACACCCCCCACACACACACACATTTGCAAGTTATGAAACGAAAGAAAAATAAAAATGAAGGTACGAAAGGAAGAAATTCTACAAAAGGTATCAAGGGGCTGTTTCACAATCATGGTTGTGTTTTTGAATAACACCAACTAACTCCTGTAACTTGGTCCACAGCGTTCAAGATCATTTTTTTTTTTGTGTAGCAATTCCAAAATTTTGTGTAGCATTTTTTTGTTTCAATACATATTAAGTAATAAATGTGCGAGTGAGGGTGGCACGGTGGTGTAGTGGTTAGCGCTGTCGCTTCACAGCAAGAAGGTCCTGGGTTTGAGCCCCGGGGCCGGCGAGGGCCTTTCTGTGTGGAGTTTGCATGTTCTCCCCGTGTCCGCGTGGGTTTCCTCCGGGTGCTCCGGTTTCCCCCACAGTCCAAAGACATGCAGGTTAGGTTAACTGGTGACTCTAAATTGACCGTAGGTGTGAATGTGAGTGTGAATGGTTGTCTGTGTCTATGTGTCAGCCCTGTGATGACCTGGCGACTTGTCCAGGGTGTACCCCGCCTTTCGCCCGTAGTCAGCTGGGATAGGCTCCAGCTTGCCTGCCACCCTGTAGAAGGATAAAGCGGCTACAGATAATGAGATGAGATGAGTTCTGAGTAATATTAAGAAAGGTTTTGGTGGACTTCTAAAGTTCATGAATAATGCTTAAAAGTTATAATGCCCCAATGAAGTTCAAGGCGAAGTCCGACAACGTAATGGCTTATTTGATATTCAGTTTTAATTTGTGCAAATAAACGTTGACATTCCGTTTCAAATACTGGATTCCGTGTTTTCCGTCTGTTTACCGCGATTGCGGAACACTGTCGTCTCTATATTATTATTAATTTATTTATCCATCCATCCCCTGCTGGACAATCAGCGACTGACTAACCCAGTTACCCTGGGAACGTTAGGAAATAAGGAAAGCTTATAATTTTCTTTAGAGGTGTTAGCCAACTTTTTGCATCACATTTCTACGCAACACACCAGGAAAATTGGTTAGCAATTCTTCAAAATTGGGTCGCATTTTGCAACGCGATACCGGCCATCTTGAACGCTGTAGGTCCAGTATATACACACGCACACAAGTTTCTGATACCTTATTTTACAGGGACACACCAGCCCTAATGACAGCAGTAATGTGTCTTATAACTTCGTATAAACATGTTTAAGAGTCAAACGCAGCTCAGTTTTGACCCTGTGGTCATTTCATTTCATTCTACTTTAATTATTACACTTAGATTTTACTGGTTAAATTCAAAATTGCATTTTATTTTTATTTTGTTTTTTAGCACTAAGTTTGACTTTGGGACATATACAGTACTTTCATTCAAAACAGAAAGATATTTCAGCGGAAGTTACTTTTTTTGTAAACTAGGTGGCTCTGACAGGATTTTTTTGTCCGTCAAAAATGTCCTCTCCAGAAAAACACTCACCGTATGATGAGGTTGTAAATTATTTAAGAACATATTTGAGTCTTTTGAAGCAGAAGGCTCTGTTGTTGCACAGTAAAAACCAGGACTTGAAACAGACACGAGACACTTTTGCAGCAGAGCTTCACATGTGGTTGAAATGTGAGTCCGTCAGAAAGTGTCCTCTCTGTAAAACCTACAAAGATCAACACCACTTCAGGGGTTATTAGATTTACCACCGTGTACAAACACCGCTGCACAATATGTACTTAAAATCGCATCCATTTCAAACGTTTTTCTTTTTTTTTTTTTTTTACTTTGTATCCCTTGTGGACGATAAGAAAGGTGGTCAGTTTTAGAAACACACTTTAAACCCCTTACACCGATGTCATGTTTACCTTAGCAACCATCACTACCCTAGACCTGGGGGACAAGCGAACTTTGTTTACCTACTGAAGCCAAGCGAAGATGTCCGGCATGTGTTGCTGTTGTCCGAAGAACTTAAAGAAGAACTACAGCTTAAAAAAAAAGCTCTACGACTGGATTACTTGGATAACCTTAGTCAAAAAGAAGCAAAGGATAAATATACGTGGAAATTAGAGTTTATTAGCGGTTCTGATCCATACAAAATTCCTCAAAACGACTGGAGTGACGGTGCAGATTTGTGGCCTAGCATTAGCTACATGTTGGAACATGCCTTCTTTTTCCCCCGAAGAGTACCGACATGGAAGAACAGCTCTCATCTCATCTCATTATCTCTAGCCGCTTTATCCTTCTACAGGGTCGCAGGCAAGCTGGAGCCTATCCCAGCTGACTACAGGCGAAAGGCGGGGTACACCCTGGACAAGTCGCCAGGTCATCACAGGGCTGACACATAGACACAGACAACCATTCACACTCACATTCACACCTACGGTCAATTTAGAGTCACCAGTTAACCTAACCTGCATGTCTTTGGATTGTGGGGGAAACCGGAGCACCCGGAGGAAACCCACGCGGACACGGGGAGAACATGCAAACTCCGCACAGAAAGGCCCTCGCCGGCTACGGGGCTCGAACCCGGACCTTCTTGCTGTGAGGTGACAGCGCTAACCACTACACCACCGTGCCGCCCTGGAAGAACAGTTTAAAAAATAAAAAATAATACAGAAGCAAGAAAACCTTCTTTGTGTAAAGACTCCCCCCTTGGAGAGTAAAAGCCAAAGCATTTACTCTCAAAGGACTCCGACCTGAACTGTGGGCTAGATGGTATTCCCGCCACTCCATTTCTCAACAACTCCAAGGACATCTTGTTACACAGCTATCTGCACTCTCATTTATAGATTGATGCTTATTTTTATTCAAACAATATCTGAAGTATGATTTGTAAAATAACAAAATATCTTACTTGAGACTTTCAAACAATATTCTAAGATTTTATTTTTATCTATCCAATAGTGGATGGAACAATAATTACAAACGCTAACAATCAGCACATTCCAGTTGTAGCTATGGTCATATAGTAACTATAATCACCCTTGCAATAATAATTTCAAGACATGGTTAATGTTCAGTTCCCTCTTCATTTATTCTCTATTCAAAAGGCACAGGTTGATCAGTGTGTAACGGACAATCACAAGTTTATCCAAAATAGTTTTTCCTGCCTTAATCGATTTCCATTTCACATGCGTGCAACTGTTCCAAAGTGAAGTCTGTGTGTGTTTTCAGGCTTAGCTCCTCTCGTTGTATTCCCTTTAATCACTGATTTCTTTGCCGTTCTTGAAGAATTTGCTTCCCTGTTCAAATTTTTCTCAATAGTAGGGACACGGTAATAACTTCTGTTTGAACGATTTGAACAACCAAAAACAGCACAAAAATGAACCATATTGAAGACAGATTAAGCCTTGCTTACACGAAAGACTGTCTGTTTGACCCTTAGGTGAAATTATCACATGATGCGTGATGTCATGCACAAGGGGTCTATATGCTGTCTTCTCGCCACAAGTAACACGGCAAGTAATATGACCTGTAGCGCTGAAATTCTGCGCAGTTCATTTCCATCTCAAAAGGTCATTTTTGGCAGCAGAGAGAAACAAAAATCTGAGGTTTGATTTTTGGATGACTGTGGACCCAAAAAGTAAACCCTGATTGTGAAACAGCCCCAAGAATGTATAAAGATCAACAGTAGATCGTTTTTAGTTCTGAAAGAGGAAAAAGGATGGTTATAGAAAAATACCCCAGTATAAACAAATATAAGAAGTAAGGAATCAGGTTTGATTCTTCATATTCCACAGCAAGTTGCCAAAGATGATATTTTATAAACAATAATACACCTTACTTTATCAGTATGTAGTTACATTTAACACATTGTGGAGTTCTGTGAAACAAATTCGCTCCTGTTATCACTTGCATTATAGCAACTACAAACATCATTTCTAAATCTCGTCATATTACAGAGAAACCAGAAAACAAAGTCGTCCGTCTTGAAGCCTTTCTAGGCACGGAAAACTGACTGATTGTTACAAAGCACTAATACTGGAGACTCCTTCCCTAAATGTGAAATAAAAACATCTCGCTACAGAAAGCTTTACCACATCAATACTTTCTGCGCATTCCATTTGAACTCGCAAGTCAGAATTACAACTCGGAATTTCGGAAGAACCTCATCAACCCCGACCTCGAAATCCAAGATGGCTGCTGCGCGCATCAACAGTTCTCATCTCATCTCATTATTTCTAGCCGCTTTATCCTGTTCTACAGGGTCGCAGGCAAGCTGGAGCCTATCCCAGCTGACTACGGGTGAAAGGCGGGGTACACCCTGGACAAGTCGCCAGGTCATCACAGGGCTGACACAGAGACAAACAACCATTCACACTCACACTCACACCTACGCTCAATTTAGAGTCACCAGTTAACCTAACCTGCATGTCTTTGGACTGTGGGGGAAACCGGAGCACCCGGAGGAAACCCACGCGGACACGGGGAGAACATGCAAACTCCGCACAGAAAGGCCCTCGCCGGCCACGGGGCTCGAACCCGGACCTTCTTGCTGTGAGGCGACAGCGCTAACCACTACACCACCGTGCCGCCGCATCAACAGTTAAAAAAAAAAAAAAACCCAGCAGTAATATAATTAAATAATATTGGCTGGCTTTGAGTGGTCCATCAGATATATTCCATTCAGCTAGCATGATATTTAACGAGACAAGTTCAATACCAAGTGAGCCGAATGGAATATATCTGATAAACCACTTAACACCAGCCAATATTATTTATTATTATGCATACACATTCCTTTTGGATCTGTGGTTGGTAGAAGAGATCAACTGGACTTGCTTGAAAAGTCTTGAAGACGTTTCGCCTCTCGTCCAAAAGGCATCCTCAGTTTTGTCTGTCTAATAGGGAGTATCAAGTATTTATCCTCTCATGGATCATCATAGAATCCGAATCAGAATGCTGATGGCTGCATTGTAGGTGGCTGATAGATGTCATAGACACCCACCTCTGTTCAGTGATGGTCGTTCCAGGTTGACAAAAATGAACGATCCTCTCTGGCTAAGATGTCTGCCAGTTTTCTGGAAGTCCTCTCATACTCCCGCACCAGTCGAGGGGAACTCATCCCAAAGTGCGTAGAAACATATCTGTGAAGATACTCAGTCATCCAGGTACATAGTAATCTGTGGTTGGTAGAAGAGAGCAACTGGACTTGCTTGAAAAGTCTTGAAGACTTTCTAGAAGAGAGCAACTAGACTTGCTTGAAAAGTCTTGAAGACTTTCTAGAAGAGAGCAACTAGACTTGCTTGAAAAGTCTTGAAGACTTTTCAAGCAAGTCCAGTTGCTCTCTTCTACCAACCACAGATTACTATGTACCTGGATGACTGAGTATCTTCACAGATATGTTTCTACGCACTTTGGGATGAGTTCCCTTCGACTGGTGCGGGAGTATGAGAGGACTTCCAGAAAACTGGCAGACATCTTAGCCGGAGAGGATCATTCATTTTTGTCAACCTGGAACGACCATCACTGAACAGAGGTGGGTGTCTATGACATCTATCAGCCACCTACAATGCAGCCATCAGCATTCTGATTCGGATTCTATGATGATCCATGAGAGGATAAATACTTGATACTCCCTATTAAACAGACAGAACTGAGGATGCCTTTTGGACGAGAGGCGAAACGTCTTCAAGACTTTTCAAGCAAGTCCAGTTGCTCTCTTCTACCAACCACAGATTACTATGTACCTGGATGACTGAGTATCTTCACAGATACATTCCTTTCGGATGTTCAACGCATCTTTCTCTTTCAAAATTCTATCAAAATCTTCTGTATTTAACAAAGCAAACCTGGCGGCCATGTTTATTTACAAACTGTCACAGTTGCTCGCTAGCGCGGATGTTTTACGTCTCCGACGTGCGACGTCATGTTCTGACAACCATGCAATATCGTAAACCGTATTCGACACTCATTCTACATTGGGTAGAGTGACGTAATACACGTACGATAAGCGATATGATAATATTGCATGCTATTGAACCAAATGAATGAAACATGCTAGAAGGGAATAGAACATATGAAAAAGTGTCCTACATGTTTAATAATATTTATGAACACTTGCGTCTTATTTGTGTGTCATTAAATCATTCGTGCACACAGTGGTGTCCAATGTCTGTCTATGGACACACTGCTACGGTATTTGTATGCAGGAAATACCATGTGATACGTTATCAACTGGTATTGCACAAATGGCACCCATCTTAGCATTTTGACTACTGGAATTCAGGTGAAACGTCATTCCTAGTTCCGACTTCCGAGGAAAATGGAAGTCTTTGGTAAACAAACACGTTTTTAAAATTAGCGAAATGATCATCACAAAACCTCTGGTTTGAATTACAGCCAGTGTTGTTGTCGAGTCACTAAACCTGGAGTCCAAGTCCAGTCTCGAGTCCCCAGTGTTCAAGTCCGAGTCATTAAAAAAAAAAATTTGAGTCGAGTCCAAGAACAACATTCCAACCGCACCATGTGACGGTGGCTGTTTTAGCGCCATTAACATTAGTTTGTTCCTGAACATGACGTATGAACAGGTGAATGTGCTTCTCTTTGTCAGGGAGTGTGAAGTATTCTGTCAGAGATGGTTGGGAGACGGATGTAAGTGCAGAAGGTGTGTTTATTAATACAAGTGAAGACGGTAAACAATCCAGAACGGCAGGCAAAATTGTAAAACGGTGAAACGGGCAATAGGTTGAGCGAGGCACAAACATGCTATCGTAGACTCGGCACAATCAAAGACGAGAAACAGGAAATCAGGGATCAGCAAACCAAACAAGGAAATAAGGCTTGGTAATGTATCAGTAACGCAACTCAATACTTCGCAAAGTAAGTGTGTTTTCACAGTTTTTATATCGGTGTGCTGATTGCGCCTTAATCCTGTGCAGGTGCGAGTCGTTTACGGTGAGCGCGTGAGAGTCCGCTTGGCGTGCGCACTGTCCAGAGTGCACCCAAGTGTCTATCTGATGCACGTGCCAAGGCGCGCAGGTACAGTATGATACTCATCTCATCTCATTATCTCTAGCCGCTTTATCCTTCTACAGGGTCGCAGGCAAGCTGGAGCCTATCCCAGCTGACTACGGGCGAAAGGCGGGGTACACCCTGGACAAGTCGCCAGGTCATCACAGGGCTGACACAGACACAGACAACCATTCACACTCACACCTACGGTCAATTTAGAGTCACCAGTTAACCTAACCTGCATGTCTTTGGACTGTGGGGGAAACTGGAGCACCCGGAGGAAACCCACGCGGACACGGGGAGAACATGCAAACTCCACACAGAAAGGCCCTCGCCGGCCCCGGGGCTCGAACCCAGGACCTTCTTGCTGTGAGGCGACAGCGCTAACCACTACACCACCGTGCCGCCTACAGTATGATACTCTTGAACGAAATTAGTATAAGAATTAATGTAACTATAAATATCTTATGGCAAATTATTATGGCATGTTACAAAAAATAAAGAAAAAATCCGAGTCCTCGTCTCTAGTTTACGAGTCCGAATGTAGTTGATGCACGAGTCTGAGTCCAAGTGCGAGTCATCAGTGCTCAAGTCCAAGTCAAGTCATGAGTCCTTAAAATTAGGCCACGAGTCCTGGACTCGAGTACTACAAGCCTGATTAAAGACGGCACCATTTTCAGAGCTGGTGTTACTGAATATTCTGACGAATCAGCTCTAAGAATTCTTTGGGGATCGGGCCACAATACACTACCGTTCAAAAGTTTGGGGTCACCCAGACAATTTTGTGTTTTCCATGAAAAGTCACACTTTTATTTCCCACCATAAGTTGTAAAATGAATAGAAAATATAGTCAAGACATTTTTCTGGCCATTTTGAGCATTTAATCGACCCCACAAATGTGATGCTCCAGAAACTCAATCTGCTCAAAGGAAGGTCAGTTTTATAGCTTCTCTAAAGAGCTCAACTGTTTTCAGCTGTGCTAACATGATTGTACAAGGGTTTTCTAATCATCCATTAGCCTTCTGAGGCAATGAGCAAACACATTGTACCATTAGAACACTGGAGTGAGAGTTGCTGGAAATGGGCCTCTATACACCTATGGAGATATTGCACCAAAAACCACACATTTGCAGCTAGAATAGTCATTTACCACATTAGCAATGTATAGAGTGGATTTCTGATTAGTTTAAAGTGATCTTCATTGAAAAGAACAGTGCTTTTCTTTCAAAAATAAGGACATTTCAAAGTGACCCCAAACTTTTGAACGGTAGTGCGTGCCACCTCATCAGTACTGTAATTATTTTCACTATAACAGCATGTCTTGTCATATTTTACTCCTTACTCCTGAGCCAGTGTTACAAAATAAGAGTTCTGAGCACTGAATTATGAATACAGCATCCCCAAGATGATTGCCATACCATTTGGAGAGATAGAACTCATAGAGTCTAACAGGGCAGTGGAGAGGGTTTTCTGCATTCTCCTGCATCTCCAGCACCACGCCTTCTTCCTCTTCGTCTTCTCTTTTCCTCTTGGCAGGGACACCATCGTCATCTTCATTCGCTGTAAGAAGTACAGAGAAGTAATCCAAACATGAGTGTTTAACAGTTAATTATTATTTTTTTTTATTGGTGCATTAATCAATTCTTCAGGAAAACACGAACATGTATTTTTGTTTTCTTTGTGCACGGGAGGGTAGAAGCGGAGGCAGGACATCTTGCTCCCGTTGCTGTGTGTACGAGTGCACCGCATGATGTGGGCGAAGGAAAGGCGCCGGTGCTGTGCGACAGTCTTGAAGTCGAAGAACTTGGTGCAGAAGTAAAGCAGAGTGTTGAGGAGCACGCTCGGGGAGAAAGCACCCAGCTGCTTACACTCCCACAGATACTCTTCCTCCACTCGAGAGTGTATGTACCCTGGGCGCGCATGCAAACACACACACACACACCATATGGGGAAGCATTAGTACAGTGGTGCTTGAAAGTTTGCAAACCCTTTAGAATTTTCTATATTTCTGCGTAAATATGACCTAAAACATCATCAGATTTTCACACAAGTCCTAAAAGTAGATAAAGAGAACCCAGTTCAACAAATGAGACAAAAATATTATACTTGCTCATTTATTTATTGAGGAAAACGATCCAATATTACATACCTGTGAGTGGCAAAAGTATGTGAACCTCTAGGATTAGCAGTTAATTTGAAGGTGAAATTAGAGTCAGGTGTTTTCAATCAATGGGATGACAATCAGGTGTGAGTGGGCACCCTGTTTTATTTAAAGAACAGGGATCTATCAAAGTCTGATCTTCACAACACATGTTTGTGGAAGTGTATCATGGCACGAACAAAGGAGATTTCTGAGGACCTCAGAAAAAGTGTTGTTGATGCTCATCAGGCTGGAAAAGGTTACAAAACCATCTCTAAAGAGTTTGGACTCCACCAATCCACAGTCAGACAGATTGTGTACAAATGGAGGAAATTCAAGACCATTGTTACCCTCCCCAGGAGTGGTCGACCAACAAAGATCACCCCAAGAGCAAGGCATGTAATAGTCGGCGAGATCACAAAGGACCCCAGGGTAACTTCTAAGCAACTGAAGGCCTCTCTCACATTGGCTAATGTTTAATGTTCATGAGTCCACCATCAGGAGAACACTGAACAACAATGGTGTGCATGGCAGGGTTGCAAGGAGAAAGCCACTGCTCTCCAAAAAGAACATTGCTGCTCGTCTGCAGTTTGCTAAAGATCACATGGACAAGCCAGAAGGCTATTGGAAAAATGTTTTGTGGATGGATGAGACCAAAATCAAACTTTTTGGTTTAAATGAGAAGCGTTATGTTTGAAGAAAGGAAAACACTGCATTCCAGCATGAGAACCTTATCCCATCTGTGAAACATGGTGGTGGTAGTATCATGGTTTGGGCCTGTTTTGCTGCATCTGGGCCAGGACGGCTTGCCATCATTGATGGAACAATGAATTCTGAATTATACTAGTGAATTCTAAAGGAAAATGTCAGGACATCTGTCCATGAACTGAATCTCAAGAGAAGGTGGGTCATGCAGCAAGACAACGACCCTAAGCACACAAGTCGTTCTACCGAAGAATGGTTAAAGAAGAATAAAGTTAATGTTTTGGAATGGCCAAGTCAAAGTCCTGACCTTAATCCAATGGAAATGTTGTGGAAGGACCTGAAGAGAGCAGTTCATGTGAGGAAACCCACCAACATCCCAGAGTTGAAGCTGTTCTGTACGGAGGAACGGGCTAAAATTCCTCCAAGCCGGTGTGCAGGACTGATCAACAGTTACCGCAAACGTTTAGTTGCAGTTATTGCTGCACAAGGGGGTCACACCAGATACTGAAAGCAAAGGTTCACATACTTTTGCCACTCACAGATATGTAATATTGGATCATTTTCCTCAATACATAAATGACCAAGTATAATATTTTTGTCTCATTTGTTTAACTGGGTTCTCTTTATCTACTTTGAGGACTTGTGTGAAAGTCTGATGATGTTTTAGGTCATATTTATGCAGAAATATAGAAAATTCTAAAGGATTCATAAACTTTCAAGCACCACCGTACACAATTTTAAATTTCAACTCAAATATCGATGTATAATTTCTATATGTCAATAATTAAAAGTGAAGAGAAAAGGAGGGATATTTCTAATTGTGCTTTAATTAGTTGATCCAGGACATATTTTTTTTCATAAATTAGGTCTTCTACGACACGTTAGTAAGATAAATTATGGATGTATCTCACCACTAGGAAGTATCGTGGGTTTCCAGTCTGTCAGTAACCTGGACATAGTTTGAGTGAATTTAGTGTAAAATAAGTCCGTGAAGATATTCTCCATTCTGCCATTTTCAAAAAGGTGCTGCACAGAAAAGAAACAAATAATCTTGATTTAAAATGTTTGATATTTGGACAAAACATGAGCGCGTCTTAAATTATTGTGCTTTATTTTCTGAATACACCATTTTAACACCGTTCCTTACCTGCTGAATGCCTAAGCAGAGGTAATAGATGCTGTCTGGACTGTACGTTTCTCCATTCGGGCGGCGAACTTCACTGACGAATTTGCAGAGGCCGTAACTTAGCTCAGCCGTGCTGCACTGTAACACGTCCTCCTTTATCGTTATGTTCCGCGCTGGTTGAGAAAATGGGAGGAAAGACAAGCTTTAGATAGCCAGGTGTTTAAATAAATCAATTTTTTTTTTTAAGTTATTCCACAAAATCAAGTCATGTATGAGCTGATAGCCGATGAGGCATGTAGCGCCAAGTTGGCTATAAGCCATATACAATGAGATTATGGATAGAATAACAGTTATTCCACTCATTCACTGGATTTTGAGAAATGGAGCATTTTTAAATTTTTGCAAATTCGATAAATAAGACTTTATACAAAACGGCCAACAAAATAATTTCCATTTAGAATGTAAACAAACCGGCAAAACGACAGGAGCAATTTGTGAAAAATGCGATAATTATTTTAAAAAAATTTTAAAAAAAGAAACGTTCTTCCTATCAAATACTTTTATTCCATATTTTGTTGCTTTTTTTTGGGGGGGGGGGGGTTGTTTTTGAGTAGAGTTTTTATTTCGTCCTCAGTTTGTTTCACAATCACGCTCCGCCATTTTGTTTTTCTCTAGTCATGGTATATGAGCTGATAGCCTAGTAGTAGAGTAGCCAATCAGAGCGTGCGATTGCTCATATCCAGTGAATGTTGATAGGATAAAAATATTTACACACACACACAAACTCGAGGGGTTATAACATGCAAGTAATAAGTAAATAGGTAAATCAAGGTGGTGTCGTGGTTAGTGCTGTCGCCTCACGGCAAGAAGGTTCTGGGTTCGAGCCCAGTGGCCGACGGGGCTTTTCTGTGTGGAGTTTGCATGTTCTCCCCGTGTCTGTGCTCTGGTTTCCCCCACAGTCCAAAGACATGTGGTTCAGTAAACACGATTGGGCTGAAGTGCCCTTGAGCACGCCTCTGGGTATCAGCGTTGCCAGATTGGGAGGTTCCCCGCCCAGTTGGGCGGTTTCAAGTGCATTTTGGTGGGTTTTGAACATATTTTGGGCTGGAAAACGTCAGCAGTAACAGATACTGCTGACGTTTTCCAGCCCAAAATATGTTCAAAACCCACCAAAATGCACTTGAAACCGCCCAACTGGGCGGGAAACCTCCCAATCTGGCAACACTGCTAGGTATGTGTGTGTGCTCATTGCTCACTTGTGTGTGTTCACGGTTTCAAATGGGTTAAACACAGAGGAAACATTTCACTGTGCTCAAGTCTGTGCTTGAGTGTACGTATGATTATTCTTGTAAGTAGAGATATGTAAACAAATAAATAGCAGGTAATCTGGTACACATGTAAGAAAATCAGCCGTGACTCACAGCCAAATTTGGGCATCTCCATTTTCGGCTGCGTTTCCATCCAGCGTACCCAGCTCTTCCAGGCCTGAACGCCGTATTTGGTGTGCAATTTGGACGGGTGGTGAACATCAGCTGCTGATGACTGAGGAGGAGTTTCTGTACGTTTACGAGCCTGCATTTACACACATCACACTCTGAGTTCTCTGAATAGCATTAATACGTCATCAACAAATACAAAGATAAAATCCTACTGATGTCGGATGCGTATGAATACAAGCGTCAGAGCTCAAGCTAGGTTTAAAAGTTTAGCAGTTTTGGCTCCGTGATGCCTATTCCAGCCTGCAGGGCTGGTGAATAAAAGCAGATTACCGTACATTACTCTGTCTTAAGTACAATGAATGGTTGAAGTATGATCATGACGTTCATACTCGTTTTTTCTGAGGGAAACAATCGCGGTTCTTCTTGCGTGTTTTCAGCCTGGTAGGAGTCACGCTCTTGTCCTCTTGTGTGCGTTGTTCTAAATGCTCAAAGCTCTCTGCCAATCACAAATGTCAACCAATAGCAGATCAGCAAGTATACTAAATAAAATACAACTGAAAGTGATGCTCTTCACAGCCCTCACCGACTGGAAAATCTGCCTCCAGGTCCATTTGTGGCTCTTGCGGGGCAGGGCTGGGAGACTGCTGCGCCTGTCCGGATGGAGGCACTTTTTCAGACTCTGAGCTACGTCCCCATCGGGAGGCACTCGAGATGCTGTCGTCCTCCCAACTTAGATGGCTGGAGAGGGCTTCCAAATCGAAATCTTCGATAAAATTATCATCCTGGTCTGAGTGAACAAACACGACAGCAGAGTGGAATGAATTAGAAGTGAGCTACTGAAGTCTTGAAGAATTTGTGCGGTTCGTTTGTAAGAACACCATTTCTACAAGCAAACAGTACATACACACCATATGTGGTGACAACAGATTCTACAGACTCTCACACAGTTCTGGATTATGCGTGAAATATGCACAATTTAAACTTAAAGGAACAGTCCACCGTACTTCCATAATGAAATATGCCCTTATCTGAATTGAGACGAGCTGCTCCGTACCTGTCCGAGCTTTGCGCGACCTCCCAGTCAGTCAGACGCGCTGTCACTCCTGTTAGCAATGTAGCTAGGCTCAGTATGGCCAATGGTATTTTTTGGGGCTGTAGTTAGAGGCGACCAAACTCTTCTGCGTTTTTCCTGTTTACATAGGTTTATATGACCAGTGATATGAAACAAGTTCAGTTACACAAACGTGGCGATTTTCTATGCTATGGAAAGTGCGCACTATAATGACAGGCGTACTAACACCTTCTGCGCGCTTCGGCAGCACATTGATACGGAGCTCAGATATCAATGCGCTGCCGAAGCGCGCAGAAGGTGTTAGTACGCCTGTCATTATAGTGCGGACTTTCCATAGCATAGAAAATCGCTACGTTTCAATTTGTGTAACTGAACTTGTTTCATATCACTGGTCATATAAACCTATGTAAACAGGAAAAACGCGGAAGAGTTTGGTCGCATCTAACTACAGCCCCAAAAAATACCATTGGCCATACTGAGCCTAGCTACATTGCTAACAGGAGTGACAGCGCGTCTGACTGCGTCTGACTGACTGGGAGGTCGCGCAAAGCTCGGAGAGGTACGGATCAGCTCGTCTCAATTCAGATAAGAGCATATTTCATTATGGAAGTACGGTGGACTGTTCCTTTCAGCAAAAGGTTATTTTCAGCTTTACATCCAAAAGGACAGAATATTGGGAGTAAAAACTGACAACTGTTTCTATAATGGCCTAAAAATAGACAAGTATGGTTAGCTGTACTCGTTCTTAGAAAAAAGGTAAGGGTCCGGTCCCACACCGATAACAACTATACCTATAATTACAACTGACTGTCCCTCTTGCTGAATGTAGTTCCAGTCTGGAGCAGTCGCGCCACAAATATATCATCGCGTGGTCCGGACACTCAGGGAATAGAGATGAAAGTGGGGCAAAGGAAAAAACCGTCCCCCAAAAATATTTGAATAACATAACATGCAAAACCCTACATTCTAGTGCATTTTAGTACTTATTTTCACTAAAACAAGTTATAAAACTTTTAAGCCTTTTTCTTTCATGTACATTAATGATTAACATGTCAAAAATATCAAATTTAATTCCCCTAGTTAATGAGTAATTTTCAGGAGTGCGTTTAGAAAACGCGGTGATTTTCCTGCTACACAGTTCATTACTTTGAAAAAATATCAGACAGTTGAAGGTAAACTCAGCAAAATCCCAAAACAGCATTGTTAAAAAGTAAAGGTCTGTTAGAGTTTCTAAAGCTTTCAGGTTTCAATGTTGGGGACATTGAGCCTCGTTTATCAATCTTTTAGTAGAGTTGTGCGTTTGCAGAAGCTAAAGTGAACTAAACATTTCCAATTCAGATTTATGCCAATTGAAGCCAATTGTTGAAGCCAATTGTTTACATTAGTTCGTATTGTCTGTAAATTTAAACACACCAATGAATACCACATTTCTCATGTAAATCAGGGGCGTAGGGTGTGTGTGTGTGTGTGTGTGTGTGTGTCACACACTGACGGGCAGCCTGAGTACATTATGTAACAAAAAAATAAATTACCACTGCTAGTTTTAGGCAGCTTATGGCCCTTTTCCACTACCCTTTTTCAGCTCACTTCAGCTCGCTTCAGCCCGACACGGCTCGCGTTTCGACTACCTAAAAACAGCACGACTCAGCTCGCTTCAGCCCTGCTTAGCCCCTAAAACTCGCACCGTTTTGGAGTGGGGCTGAAGCGAGGCAAAGCGAGCTGAGTGAGGCTGGGGGCGTGAGCAGACACTCCCCTGTGCACTGATTGGTGAGGAGGAGTGTCCTCACATGCCCCCACACGCCCCGCGAGCACGCTGGGATCTGTAAACACCGTAAACCCGGAAGGAGAAGAATTACGAATTACGAGAATTTCTGAAGCCTTATGCGCCTCGCCTCATCTATACGCTCTTGCCAGTATCTGTTGGCGTTGTCGGTGACAACAAGCCACAGCACCAAGACCAGCAACACTAACGACTCCATGTTTATTGTTTACTCTCCGGGTCGTGAGACTACCGCTTAAAAGCTCACTGATGTCACTGTTTGCACTGCTTAACGACATCACGTGACGTCCACCCACTTTCGCTAACTCCACCCAATGTGTCCACCCACTTCCAGCCAGCACGGTTCAGCGCGGTTGTAGTCGAAATGCAACTCCAACAGCCCCACTCAGCTCGACTCAGCCCAACTCAGCACGGCACGACTCAGCCGCGTTTGTAGTGGAAAAGCGGCATTAGAAACCGGCTCTTCCATTATTGCTGTTTCTTCCACGTTTTCCTGATGTTGTATTCTAGAAACGGCACTAAAACTTAGCTTTGAAGCCACAAAATGCAACTTTGATGGGAATATATAAAATAAATTGCTTACCTCTCTTCACGTCGAAAGAAGGAGGAAAGTTTTGCTTGTTTTGACATGGCGAATTATTAACACGAGAAAATACTCGTAATTCGCAAAGTCTGCAGCTACACTGGCTGCTTGACCATGCTTTCTAATGCGATTGTGTTGCGCTTGCGCAGAACGGCGTCAGTCCTGCGCGCCTTGGCTCGTGCACCTGAAGGCACGCCTTGGCACGCGCGCCTAATGAGCTCCGGCACACGCGCCGTTAACAAAGAACACCTGCCTTTAATCAATGAACTGTGTTTGGGCTATTTAAGGACTGCGCCCACGCAAGGACGATGCGAAGTATTACGCCGCGTCTAGGAACGTGAAAAATCCAAAAAATAAATTTCTCCATTCGGAAAACCGGAGATTTTCAAGAGTTTTGTCAAATATCCGGATTTCCAGGTCATTAGCAGAAAAAATCCGGCAGAAAATCTAAAAACCCGGAATTCCGGGACACTTTCATGACTAAGGGAAATAAACACATGCAACTTCAGAATAGTCATGGAAGTTTTTTTTTTTTTTTTACAAGTAGTAGCACATTATTCCGGATCGTACTGTACAGCTTGGACTCCAAAACAACCCATGTACACACTCCAGTGGTTGATATAATACAGTTAGGTAACGGACTACGGAAATATAATTTAAAAAAAAAAAGGATACAAAATACAGAGTGGTTACGGATTTTAATACGGACGCTAATAATTTACAGATTGGTCATGGAGGTTTCAGTATATTACAGACTGGTTAGCGATTTCATACGGATAATGCATCACGGATAAAAAATTAACAAGTCTAAAACAATTAAAATGTTTGGACTGCCGAAGTTCATAATTAAAATACCTTACCTGCATTTATATATTTACTTTATTAATTTACTATTGATATTTCACGGAAAAAAAAAAAAAATTCCGTGACTTCATGATGCAACAAGGATGTACAAAGATAAACAATGACCTGATTGGTCAGAAATTTTATCATCAGATCAGATTTTTCCAGGCCTGGAAGGAAAAAAAATAAAATAAAATCGCTCCAGAAGCAAGCTCACCGATACGGATAAACCCAGGCAGCGCTCGAAACTAACGGTGTCCCGACGTCCCGGGGACCATAAAAAATGTCATCGGGACACAAAATTATCATATCTGGGACAATCCCGGGACAATGGAAAAAAATAGATCTAGGAAAAAAGTTCTACATTAATATTGTTTACAAAGCCGTAACACATACGTAGACATTCACCTAATTTGTCAATTTTAATTTTAAAACGTTAACAGCGAAAAATACATAGTAGCTACACTTTCGATGCACCTGCATCCGTAGGCTACAGAGCAGCGCGTCCTGTTCTAGAATCTTCGGCCGGAGTCCGCATTATATGGACTTGGAATGGAATTGCTACCGCACACGCTGCGCCGACTCTTGCCAGAACAAAAATGCTTAAGTGGTTGAAGCGGACCGACCGCGGGGAAGAAACTGAAAGCCCAGACATAACGTCTCCGGGACCTTCAGGATCCAAAGTGTCATCGCCTGGTCTGCAGGCAACGCTAGCAACTGAATGAACTTAATGAACACTGTTAGACACGTTATAAAATACAACAGGAATGATGTGGATGATATTGACGGAAGATACCGTTCAACAGAATAAGTGAGTTTTCTTGGTGTCTTTCTAGTTCAGAAAGTTTAGTCAGTCAGCAGCACAACTAGGCTCGGACCTGCTGCCACTATGTTGATGTTGCTAACATTTGCACCCACGTTTCGGCAGCGAAAGTTCATAAAAATGGATAACGGAAAGTTCATAAAAATGGATAACGGAAAGTTCATAAAAATGGATAACGGTAATGGATAACGGTAATGGTGAAAATTATAAGTTGGCCTTATAAGTGCCAACAGATATTCAAGGTATAAGTAGATGAAATGAACATAAAAGGGGTCTTATTTTCAACTAAAGTGTACTGCAGATGTAGGGAGTTGAAACGTTTTCTGAATGAGCTAGTTGGCCCCTTTAAATAAACGGGTATCTATTCATACAGTGAGATCGCCAAAGTTTAATAAACTGAAAATGCAATAACTGTAATTTTGAAGTAGATGATGTATAGGGGCGGCACGGTGGTGTAGTGGTTAGCGCTGTCGCCTCACAGCAAGAAGGTCCTGGGTTCGAGCCCCGGGGCCGGCGAGGGCCTTTCTGTGTGGAGTTTGCATGTTCTCCCCGTGTCCGCGTGGGTTTCCTCCGGGTGCTCCGGTTTCCCCCACAGTCCAAAGACATGCAGGTTAGGTTAACTGGTGACTCTAAATTGACCGTAGGTGTGAATGTGAGTGTGAATGGTTGTCTGTGTCTATGTGTCAGCCCTGTGATGACCTGGCGACTTGTCCAGGGTGTACCCCGCCTTTCGCCCGTAGTCAGCTGGGATAGGCTCCAGCTTGCCTGCGACCCTGTAGAAGGATAAAGCGGCTAGAGATAATGAGATGAGATGAGATGATGTATAGGACATGTGTCACTTGTGTTTTGTGACTTATTGTAAAAATGATATAAAGGGTTCAAAATCGCATAGTTATAAATATAATAGTAACTTCATATGATAATATTAACCACTGGTTATTTCAGAGAGGAAAAAAAATGGGGACACTATTGCTTCCATTCGGGACAATACAACACAGAATTCGGGACCACTGGGGGACACAAAGAAAAAAAGTTAATTTCGAGCCCTGAACCCAGGCCTGGGATATACAGTAGGTATCATTATCGGGCTGGTGTGACCACCAACCACAAACTGCAGAGGACTGTTTTATTTATAGTTATCGTTGAAGTTATCAGTACTATGGGACCGGGCCTGACACAATGTACGCGTGTGATCCGCTAAGATATCGTTCATACAAATATTTTAAAGAAATTATTTTTGCATGGTGGATTAATTAATGGTATTTGAACGCATATGCACATTTTAGCTCAATGTACATCAACATGGCTTTGAAATAAATGGGAGAGTTTAGAGAAAATGCAGTTGCTATATTCCTAACCAGAGATACGATTATGAACATTTTAAATAAATAAATGAATGAATGGAATGAATGAATGAATGAATGAATGAATGGAGCCACCCACACCACTAACTTTTAATCACTGTAATACCTTTAGAATTATGTGACCGAGATGATAAAGGTCAGTGCAGAACGACCTCAAAATCCAAGATGGCTGCTGCAACAGCGCGTCTTTCTCTTTCAAAATCTTCCATATTCAATGAAGCAAACCTGGCGGCCAGGTTTGTTTACAAATTGTCACGGTCGCTCGCTGGTGCGCGAGTTTTACGTCTCCAACGCGTGACGTCATGTTGCCTTGACAACCGTGCAAAACTGTAAACCATATTCGACGCTCATTCTCCACTGGGTAGAGTGATGTAATACACGTAGGATAAGCGATATGCTAACAACATTGCATGCTACTGAACCAAATGAACGAAACCCGCTCGAAGGGAACAGAACTCATGTTTTTATCCCATCGATAAAGTGTACTGTATGTATAATAATTCCCGATATTTCACTCTGATGACGTCACTCGCAGTGTTTTTCCGCTGACTAATTTTGATTAATTTGCGTTTTATTTTCCTTTTTTGTGAATGTGCCCATATAATATAAAGAACATTACACGGTGGCATGAAGATATGAAGTTTATCTTCTCATGTTGAGAACTTCACATCTTTGTGCAACCGTGTAATATCCGAAATGTCATGAAAACGTGCTCCAACTGTTTTGCTCATGCACCTCCTTGGGAGACAGCTTTATCCTTCTCACTGTCCTCCGCAACCATCTCTGCCATCATGATCAGGTCGGCTTCCAGCGGGTTGTCTGGAATTCTCTCTTTGATCATCTGAATGGTCTCCACTATTCGCTCAGCGCTGTCCAGAGTAGTGGGCAGAAACAGGGGCACTGGTACCTACGGTGAGCAAAGAGACCAGCAATATTAATAAATGTAAATCAGGACTGTATGGTTAGCGTCTTAACAGTCATTTCACTTGCATCTTCCTCCTCCATCATAATCAAATGACATCACTTCCGGTGTGTTGCCAGCACGACAGTCATTTTTAACTGAACGGCCAGTTCTGTATCATAGAAAGCGCTGACTAGCATGCCTGGCAATAAGATATGGTATTGTCATTTTGAAATATCCATGATAATCCTAAAAAGTGCCTGTCACTAGTCTTTGCGCAAGTATTCACCCCTCCAAACTTCCCTCGCCATCTCCTTTCCTTTTTTTTTTTTTTTAAATCCCTTGCGCCATGGTGTATTTTTAGTAACCAAAAGCCGATACTTTTCTTCGGACGTGTTTGAAGAGCGCCTCGGTCTTTGTGATGCTGTATATTCTCTAACAAAACTCTTAAGCCCTCTAGAGACAGGTGTCCTTATAGACCCTTTTCAGTCACGTGACCTTCGTAACAGCGACCGCCATTTTGGACATGTAGTGGACTTCGGCTCGAATCGGTTTGAATGCGAGGAAGGCGACAAACATAAAAGAAAAAGGAGCGAGATGCAGAAAACTGTATTTACTAGTTTACTGTAATTATGATCGGGCAGCTATTTACACCGGATCCAGTGTAAATAGCTGCCGGAGCCAACGTCTGAGGTTCCGGAGCCAGCGCTAGCTCGCACGTTGGCTCCGGCAGCTATTTACACTGGATCCGGTGTAAATAGCTGCCAGATCATAATTACAGTAAACTAGAATGGAATGTTAACAGCAATGTAATGCCTTTTCTGGCTAATTTTATTCGTCTTACCTCCAACAAAGTGGTCACTACACAAGCGTTGGTATGCCGCTATCCATCTTCTCTGTCAGTCAGCAACTACCGGGATCCGATAAAATGATAACCCTTGCCTTGTTTGTTGATGGTTACTACATCCAGGTACACAACAATATAGTGGCATGATGGAAGTCTTGCTGAAAGTAAAAACTTTCTTTGCTGTCGTTCCTCAATGCTGGCTGTGGTAAACTACTGGTAGTACACGTCCAAAATGGCGGCCGCGTTTGTCGTGACGTCACGTGAAAAGGGTCCATACAGAGATCACAAGACACTAATTGCACACAAGTAGACGCCAATCAATTACGTGACAATTTTGTTTTACTTGGAAATCGTTTTGCAAACAATATTGAATTTTTCCTTTCATTAGAATGAAAGGAAAAATATAGTGTAGATTCATGACTTATCATCCCAAATGCGTCCAGTTTGTAACACTACAAGAAGTCGAAAAATACAAGGGGCGTGAATACTTATACAAGACATTGTATACACTCTGGAATACCAGTACATTGGACAGAAATAAGCTGAAGTGAATGGAATTAACCCTTTGGTGACTGACCCCTTGAAAATGGTTCCTCCAGGAACGATGACGTTTCAGTTGTCAAGACAACGGAAAAACTAAAATACAAAAACAGAAAGATACGTCACAATGCTCTTGTGCACAAAACAAAATGCTCTTGTATTTGTATTTTAGTTTTTCCGTTGTCTTGACAACTGAAATGTCATGGTTCCTGGAGGAACCATTTTCAAGGGGTCAGTCACCAAAGGGTTAAGAAAAGGTAACAAAATCAGTCATAAGCTTCAGTGATGAATTCTGGACAGGAAGCAGCTCACCGGGAAAGGAAATCCAACAGGTTGTGGCGTGTACTGCGTGTAGAGGTGCATAGGCACAGGAACAAATACCGGCACTGCTAAAGGCAACACTATTACTTGAGGTGGGGTTTCATCTGTGGACAGATTTGTGAAAATGAATTGTACGTTTGCACTGAATCATCAAGCATACTAAATGCATGTTTATGCACGCAAGTCAACGTTTCCCAAACCGATCCTCAGGCACAAGAGATGCTCGTACATTTTTGTCCTCAAACAAAACGTAAAGGATGTAGCAGCTCATCGGGCCTGCCGTCAAAACAACCATGACGACCAAAACATCAAACAGAACTGAAACGTGACCGTGTGAGAGAGGACCAACCTCCACGACTAATTGTTTACGACAGGAAAATCAATAAAGGACTAAAATTTTGTTCCCCGACAGAAGATCGGCCAAAAACATCGATCAGAACTGAATTTGCACGATAAATGAGAGGAGATGTAATCCTAGTTAGAAGAAAATGTCTTAAGTTCATTCATTCATTCATTATCTGTAGCCGCTTTATCCGGTTCTACAGGGTCGCAGGCAAGCTGGAGCCTATCCCAGCTGACTACGGGCGAAAGGCGGGGTACACCCTGGACAAGTCGCCAGGTCATCACAGGGCTGACACATACACTACATTCAGACTGCAACCTGAAACGACCCATATCCGATTTGTTGTGAAATCCGATTTTTTTGTTAGGCCGTTCACATTACCAATTATATGAGACTTGTATGCGATCTCCAATATGAACGGAAAACGACCCAAAAGTGTCCCGCATGCGCAAATTGACACGTAATAAGCACATCTACGTAATACGTAAACCAAAAAAAAAAAAAGCACTCTTCAAGTTTGCAAGTAAAGCATGGAGATGAGGCGAGACCTGGCGATGTGGTTTTTGTGGCGGCGGCGGAACTCACACAATAATCTGATTAATGTGGGCAGCAGACTAACGAGACCAAAGGTGTCAAATTACTGGAAATTTCCAGAACAATCTTGTAATACAGGATGATTTAACATCCAGGTCCCTACCAAATCCACCATTAGCTTGATCAATTCTATAAAAGGTCTATTTAAATTCTGAAAACTGTACAAATGTTGTTGTTTTCCACCAAAGAGGCGGGATTAGCCAACGCAGAATAGTGACGTTTGTCTCTTGTTGATGACGTGTAGGTCGCATGAATGCGACCTGTCCGGTCAGACTGCAGTCGCATGTGAAAATAACGGATATGCATCGGAATTAGGACCACATATCCAAGCGGCCTGGGTCGCATGTGAAAAAATCTGATCTGTGTCGTTCAGATTGTCAATAACAAATCGGATACAGGTCGCATATGGGCAAAAAAAATCAGATATGGGTCGTTTCAGGGTGCAGTCTGAACGTAGTCATAGACACAGACAACCATTCACACCTACGGTCAATTTAGAGTCACCAGTTAACCTAACCTGCATGTCTTTGGACTGTGGGGGAAACCGGAGCACCCGGAGGAAACCCACGCGGACACGGGGAGAACATGCAAACTCTACACAGAAAGGCCCTCGCCGGCCACGGGGCTCGAACCCAGGACCTTCTTGCTGTGAGGCGACAGCGCTAACCACTACACCAGGGTGCCGCCATGTCTTAAGTTGACCTAATTATTAATTTGATCATGAAATTGACAATACAATGACCAAGTTTTGTGCAGAAGGTCTAGTTCTTTCAAATAAAACAATCAGAACTGAAATCCATTGAGAACTGAGGGACGAGATAGGATTTAACTGAAAATAAACAAAAGTTGTAAGCAAATTGTTTACAACAAGAAAATCAACAAACAAATGACCGAGTTTTGTTCCCCTGAGGGAAGATCTACCCAAAACATTGATCAGAACTGAAATCGGGTCAGAACTGCGAGAGGAGATACAATTCTAATGAGAAGTCCCAAAACTCGTTAAGGTGATCTAATTAGCAGTTCGTTAACAAAAATTGACAATACAACGACCAAGTGTTGTGCTGAAGGTCCAGTTCTTTCAAATAAAACAATCAGAACTGAAAAACTGTTTACGACAGGAAAACAAAGTTTTGCTCCTCAAGGGAAGATCTACCCAAAACATCGATCAGAACTGAAATTGGATGAGAAAATGAGAGAGAAAGTAAAATCTAGCACGAGGCCTGGAAAATGTGTTAATTTGGCCTAATTACGAACTCGTTAAGAAAATATATGACAAAACAATGAACAAGTTTTGTGCAGATTGAGGAGTTCTTTCAAACAAAACAATTGGAATGGAAATCCGTGGAGAACTGATGGAGGAGATACGATTGAACTGAATTGTGGACCAAGGACAAATGACGGACACCACGCTATGGCAACAGCCCATCGGCCTTATGGCCAGATGAGCTAATAAACATCTGTATCAGGTGTGTTTGGAGCTGCGAGAAAGCAAAACTGTGCCCCGAGGTCTGGTTTGGCAAACACTGATGTAGCAACTACAAGTTACTCATCTCTGTGGGAACTTCACGGTGATCTGCTCAGTACCTGTTTGCGTGTTCATGTCGGAAGTGTTGGGTTTGCAGGACGTGCCCTTGTTCTGGTTCATTGGTTTGCAGAGCAAAGCTTTGTTCTTCAGGATTCTCGTCGGAGCAGAGGGCGGCTTCACGCTATCCGTCTGTGTGCTGGCCTAAAAACAGCAATATATTTTATTGAAATATCAATTATCAAAAACTAAACAAATTTTAATCAATTAAGTCATTATGCAAGGAAAATATCCATGTTTATTCTATTCTATCCACATTCACTGGATATGAGCAATCGCGTGCTCCGATCTGACTGGCTACTCTACTACTAGGATATCAGCTCATATACCGTGAGTAGAGAAAAACAAAATGGCGGCGCATGTTGCTGAACCAATCGAGGACGAATTAAAAACTCTACTCGAAAATAAACCCCCCCCCCCCCCAAAAAAGCAGCAAAATATGGAAAAGTATTTGGTGGCAAGAACATTTTTTCCAAGCATTTTTCACAAATTGCTACCGTCATTTTGCCAGTTTGTTTGCGTTCTAAGCAGAAATTATTTTGTATAACGTTTTTATTTATCAAATTTGCAAAAATTTAAAATGCTCCGTTTCTCAAAATCCAGTCAATGTGGACAGAATGGAAGTGGTAGTGAAAACCCAACCATGGGGATCAGGAAAAAAACCCTAAAAGTACGAGTTTCTATCAATGGTCAGTCTCCAGTTTTGTTTCTTGTTGACACTGGTGCTACATTCTCGTGCACTGGAACACCGGGATCAAACCTTCCCCTCTCGAACAAAAGCTGACAAGACAAGGTTTCTCCAGGAAAAGTATTAAAGTACTCACTGAACCACAGATATTGACCATTGAAGGACAAACATAGAATATAGCATTGGTGCAATCAAAGGACGCCCCTGTGAACTTATGGCGAGATTTGATGCAAGCTAAAAACAAAAACACGATATAGTCGATGGGATCCAATTAGAATTTCCCTGAATACTGGCTGATAGCACTGATTACCGACAAAACAGGAAAGGCAGCCCGTTCTGCCCACTGTATCCTGGCTAAGACTCATGGAGAACCATCTGAGCAAAGACTTTGGGGAATGGAAACCATGGCTACAATAGGTGAAACCAGACCTGGTGATGGTTACCAGTCCATTACACTCCACCCCATATTATGGCCCAACCAGTACAGATGAAACGTATAAATGAGATTTGGGCAGACCTTATGGAGGGCAAGATCTTGAACATTGAGACAAGGAATGTTATTATGGGACCACAGAGAATAACAGCAGAGGCTAAACTGGGTGATGGGAAAGAGCAGAGTAAGAAATGCAGTACACATGCGTCATTAATGAGCTCATATCATCTGTAGCCGCTTTATCCTGTTCTACAGGGTCATGGGCAAGCTGGAGCCTATCCCAGCTGACTATGGGCGAAAGGCGGGGTACACCCTGGACAAGTCGCCAGGTCATCACAGGGCTGACACATAGACACAGACAACCATTCACACTCACATTCACACCTACGCTCAATTTAGAGTCACCAGTTAACCTAACCTGCATGTCTTTGGACTGTGGGGGAAACCGGAGCACCCGGAGGAAACTCACGCGGACACGGGGAGAACATGCAAACTCCACACAGAAAGGCCCTCGCCGGCCACGGGGCTCGAACCCGGACCTTCTTGCTGTGAGGCGACAGTGCTAACCGCTACACCACCGTGCCACTCATCATTAATGATATTTGGAGAATAATTTGATTTTTACACAGGCAGCAGGAACAAGTTGCACCCACTTTCCTTCATGTTTATATGCTCACTAACTTCCAGTCTGCCACCAATAGACAGGTGACGACAAAAGTGCACATGCGCAAATCAGTAATCAGGAGCAAAATGGCGAGTGACAACAAAAGGCGTGCTTTCATATTTTTCAACGTTTTCATGGCTCTTATAAGAAAAAGAAAGTGACAAAGGATCCAGAACATAAACGCGTCATATCAGGATGCTCCAAGAACGTCAACGGCGGGAAAGAATCGCTTCTATGCTGACACCGATGATGGTGGTTCCTCTCCTTGTCCAACCAGTACAACGTTCAGTCTGGAGCTACAAAAGGTTAGTAGCTCAGTCGACTTCTCGATGGTCTTTTCACATATTCTAATGTGTTTATAGATAACTGTTTATTGTTATCTTATCTATAAACCAAAAACAAAAACCTTCCGACAGATGAACGGACATTCAAAATATTTTTCACAAATACAGAAGTAGCACATGGTGGGACCATTTTGCCAACCAGATGTTTACAGATGACTACTGGCTGGAAAATTGTCATATGTGACGGGAAACGTTTATGTATTTGGTGAGACAGCTGGGTGACACTTGCTAGAGAGGAAAGTACTATGCCCAGGTAATAAAATTCTTTAAAAAATCCCATTCGGAATAAATCTTTACCAGAGGTTTGCAAAGTAAAAAACAAAAAACGAGTCTCTACTGGATAGTAACTGGTATTTCACACTTTAAAAATTTCAGATCCATCTCAGCAGAAGTAAGAGTTGCTGTAAAACTGTGGATCCTTGCAAATGGATCCAGTTTTAAGTGTGCTGGGCAGTTTTTTTGGACTGGTCGACGTCAAGCTGCTGCCTTAGTTTCAAGGAAACGTGTGAGGCTATAGTGGCTATATTACTGCCACGTTACATTCGAATCCCGACTGGAGAACGACTGCAGTCTATTATACAAGAAGAAGAAACCTTTGTCACATGCACACTTCAAGCACAGAGATTCATCCTCTGCATTTAACCCATCTGAAGCAGTGAACACACACACCCAGAGCAGTGGGCAGCCACACTACAGCGCCTGGGGAGCAGTCAGGGGTTAAGTACCTTGCTCAAGGGCACTTCAGCCCAAGGCCGCCCCACATTAACCTAACTGCATGTCTTTGGACTGTCGGGGAAACCGGAGCACCCAGAGGAAACCCACGCTGACACGGGGAGAACATGCAAACTCCGCACAGAAAGGCCCTCGCCAGCTGCTGGGCTCGAACCCAGAACCTTCTTGTTGTGAGGCGACAGTGCTAACCACTACACCACTGTGCCACCCCAATACAAGGATTTCAAAAAAGGTGGGGCTTCAATCAATTGTGCCGGTGCCACTGATGGGACTCATATTCCAATTCTGAAACAAGCAAGGGTGGGTTTCCCAAAAGCCTCTTAACACTAAGAGCATCTTAACTAGGAGAGTGTGTGTTCATTGTGATGCTTGCTCTACCATTTAATGATGATCTTGTGCTGCGATGCTTTTGGGAAACTCAGGCCAGTTTATTACACAGACTACCACAACCGGAAGGGATATTTTCCCCGATTGTAGCACAAGCGGTCTGTGATCATAAAGACTGTATTTGGATTGTTGCCATTGGGTGGCCTAGGCGTGTGCATCATGCACGAGGAGTGCTAGTTAAGCCGGAATTGCATCGCAGGGCAGAGGAGGGAACTTTGTTTCCAAACAGACCAGAGCAGGTTGCTGGGATTGGTGTCCCAATATTATTAAGGGGGATCCTGCTTACTCACTTTAGTCATGGCTGATGAAGCCATTCAGTGATGACCCTTTGACCTAAGAACAGTGCAGGTTTCACTACTGCCTTTCGCAGTCACGCACGTCTATAAGAACACATTCAGGAGTTCCAAAGGCTGCTGGAGAATTCTGTTGAAGCACAATGATAGTGCAACAGAACATGCATCAACCATGGCCCTGGCATGTTTTGTTCTACACAATGTTTGAAGTTCACAAGAAGCACTTCAGTGAACAATGGCTCAGGCCCTGGTCACACTAAAACTTGAAGGGTTTGGGGTTTGCAAATACTTAGCAATGAAAAATTGGTAGCATCACCACCAATCATATGATGCATGGTGAATGTTCTCCGGGCTTCAAGAGTTTTTTTTTTTTTTTTTTTTTAAGTGTCTCCACCTTACGAGTGGCCAAAAATGGCACGAAATATTTCAGTGTATGTACTGAAATTTGGTGGCCATATTTTCATCAGCAAACTCATCTCATCTCATTATCTCTAGCCGCTTCATCCTGTTCTACAGGGTCGCAGGCAAGCTGGAGCCTATCCCAGCTGACTACGGGAGAAAGGCGGGGTACACCCTGGACAAGTCACCAGGTCATCACAGGGCTGACACATAGACAACCATTCACACCTACGGTCAATTTAGAGTCACCAGTTAACCTAACCTGCATGTCTTTGGACTGTGGGGGAAACCGGAGCACCCGGAGAAAACCCACGCGAACACGGGGAGAACATGCAAACTCCACACAGAAAGGCCCTCGCTGGCCACGGGGCTCGAACCCGGACCTTCTTGCTGTGAGGCGACAGCGCTAACCACTACACCACCGTGCCGCCCGACATCAGCAAACTAAGCAGCGAATATTTGCAGACGGGTTTGGGAATCTAGTGAAGCTCGGGAAAGCATCGCCACCGAACGCGTCTTTCATCAATAACCCAATGCAAAGTATCGTGAGCTGTAGTGTGACTGTAGCTGAACAGATCTACAAGCTAACTGGGGCAGGAAGACAATACTGTTAACCACGCTACTGACGATGCTCATCCATCCAGGCAACATAACTGAGAATGGTCCAGCCATACAACAAGCATTAATACAGCACTTCAGTTTGTGAAGGTGAACCATTTATTAAAAAAAAAAAAAAAAAAAAAAACACCTTTGTCAACTCATACATTTGTATAAACAGAACTTTTTACTCAGCCTCATCAAAATGCTCAAACAAAATTGCGTCTTTACTGAGCATTCTATTGATAGTGTAAATTCTATTGATATTCAGCGCTGTGTGTTATTGTAATCGTCCTTTGCAGGGAGTTTCATCAGTGCAGCTTGTGAGATCTGCTGAGTCTTTTTTTATATTATTTGACTCAATATATAAAATATAAGTATTAGTGATGCAAACGATGAGAATTGCATATTGTAATGTCATCAGAATTGCTTCAAATGTGAATATGAACTTGAATCATTCGGTTACAACTAGGCTTGTGGGACTTGAGTCCGACTCGTGCCCTAATTTTAAGGACTCATGACTTGACTCAGACTCGTGCATTAACTGCATTCGGACTCGTAAACTGGAGACGAGGACTCAGATTTTTTCTTTATAATATGCCTAAGATATTTATACCTACATGATATTTTTTTAAAAACCAATTTCGTGCAAGAGTATCACACCTGTGCGCTTTGGTGCCTGCATCAGATAGACTCTCGGGCGCGCTCCGGACAGCGCACGCACCAAGAGGACTCTTGCGCGCGCGCGCCGTAAACGACTCGCACCTGCACAGGATTAAGGCGCAATCAGCGTGCCGATATAAAAACTGTGAAAACACACCTTACTTTGCGAAGTATTGAGTTGCGTTGCTGATACATTACTGAGCCTTATTTCCTTGTTTGGTTTCCTGATCCCTGATTTCCTGTTTCTCATCTTTGATTCTGCCGAGTCTACAATAGCCTGTTTGTGCCTCGCTCGACCTATTGCCCGTTTCACCGTTTTTACGATTTTTCCTGCCGTTCTGGATTGTTTACCGTCTTCACTTGGATTAATAAACACACCTTCTGCACTTACATCCATCTCCCAAACATCTCTGACAGAATACTTCACACTCCCTGATAAAGAGAAGCACATTCACCTGTTCAGGAACAAACTAATGTTAACGGCGCTGAAACAGCCACCGTCACATGGTGCGGTTGGAGTCTTGGACTCAACTCGGACTTGAACACTGGGGACTCGAGACTGGACTCGGACTCTAGGTTGAGTGACTCGACTAAAACACTGGTTACAACTTGTCAGTATATTAAAGCTGTACAAATGTGAACAATAAAATTAAAAAAAGGTAAGAAACAAAAATGGTCTTAGTTATTAATATAGTTTAATGTACATCTCGAAATAAATCTGCTCCAAACATCTTTGAAGTAAATAACATGCATATAATCAACAGACGTGTTACGTTCATTATGTCTTCTTATTAAATCAAATCATTGGTTTTCTTTTTTCAGACATGTAAAAGTTTTTTTCCTTTACCTGACATGTTTCGACGGTGTAACTTCCGGCTTCATCAGAGGGTCACCTGGATGTTGGTATGTGACGTGCTTTTATAATCAGCTGATGTTACACAAAGTCATACACAAGGGCGCACAACAAGTGAAAACATAAGAAAAGACACAGACGAAAAAAGGAAGAAAACAGACAACCCAAAAACAGGAAAGCAAAGCAGTAATGACTCTACCGTATGTCGGAGGAGTTACAGAACGAATCCAAAAAGCCATGAAAAAACAACATACAAACACCTGTGAAACCACACGCCAAACTACGACAGCTACTAGTTCACCCTAAGGACAAAATCGACCAACACAATAAATGCAATGTCATATATGAAATACCATGCCAGTCATGCAATAAAACCTACATTGGGGAGACAGGAAGGAGCTTTAGTACACGAAAAAAAGGACCATAAAAAGGAATGTGAAAAAGAAACAGAACAGAGACAAACAAGAGCAATAAAAGATAAAGCCATGCAAGAGAACCTCAAATCAGCAATAACAGACCACTGCAGAAGGGAAAATCATATAATTGACTCAAATATCATACAACAAGAGAACAACAGATACCACCGTTGGATTAAGGAGTCAATAGAAATCAGAAAGCGTAGCCCAAGAACGATAAACAGGGATGAGGGGGCATACACTTGTGTTCAAAATAATAGCAGTCCAACACGACTAACCAGATCAATCACTGTTTTTGGTGGAAATTATATTACTACATGACAAATAATTTACCAGTAGGTGTAGTAGAGTCATAGAAAACCAACAGACCCAACATTCATGATATGCATGCTCCTGAGTCTGTGTAATCGAATAATTAAGTGAAAGGGACGTGTTCAAAATAATAGCAGTGTGGAGTTTAATTAGTGAGATCATTCATTCTGTGAAAAAACAGATGTCAGTCAGGTGGCCCTAATTTAAGGATGAAGCCAGCACATGTTGTACATCCATTTCTCTCTGAAAACCTGAGAAACATGGGTCGTTCCAGACATTGTTCAGAAGAACAGCGTGCTTTGATTAAAACGTTGATTGGAGAGGTAAAACGTATACTGTAAAGAAGTGCAGAAAATGATGGGCTGCTCGGCTAAAATGATCTCCAGTGCTTTAAGATGGACAGCAAAGCCAGAGACACGTGGAAGAAAACAGAAGACTACCATTCGAATGGATCGAAGAATAGCCAGAATGGCAAAGACTCAGCCAATGATCAGCTCCAGGGTGATCAAAGACGGTCTGAAGTTACCTGTGAGTACTGTGACAATTAGAAGATGCCTGTGTGAAGCTAATCTATCGGCAAGAAGCCCCCGCAAAGTTCCACTGTTAAAAAAAAGACGTGCTGAAGAGGATACAATTTGCCAAAGAACACATCGACTGGCCTAAAGAGAAATGGAAAAACATTTTGTGGACTGATGAAAGTAAAATTGTTCTTTTTGGGTCCAAGGGCCGCAGACAGTTTTTCAGACGACCCCCAAACACTGAATTCAAGCCACAGTACACTCTGAAGACAGTGAAGCATGGTGGTGCAAGCATCATGATATGGGAATGTTTCTCTTACTGTGGTGTTGGGCCCATTTATCGCATACCAGGGATCATGGATCAGTTTGCATATATCAAAATACTTGAAGAGGTCATGTTGCCTTATGCTGAAGAGGAAATGCCCTTGAAATGGGTGTTTCAACAAGACAACGACCCCAAACACACCAGTAAGCGAGCAGCATCAGGGTTCAAGACCAACAAAATGAAAGTTATGGAGTGGCCAGCCCAATCCCCGGACCTTAATCCGATAGAAAACTTGTGGGGTGACATCAAAAATGCTGTTTCTGAGGCAAAACCAAGAAATGCAGAGGAATTGTGGAATGTTGTCAAATCATCCTGGGCTGGAATACCTGTTCACAGATGCCAGAAGTTCTCAGAAACCGTGGTTATACAACTAAATATTAGTTTAGTGATTCACAGGAATACTAAATCCTTAAGATTTTTTCAGTGTATACAGTAAATATTTGGAGTTTGTAATGAAAAATGCAGACACTGCTATTTTTTTGAACAGCCCAATGTTCATTTTTCTTCATTTTCTGTAAAGTAATTAAAATATTCATACATTTTTCTTCATGTTTTGATGTAGAATATAATGTACAGTGTTCCCAATGCATGGAAATAAAAACTATTATAAGGATTTTGAGCTTTACTCACGTTTTTAAACACACTGCTATTATTTTGAACACAACTGTACATGCTGTCCCACACCTGGAGCGCCGTCCTGAGGGGGCAACGCTGACAGCGGGAGGCGTGACCGACCTGTCAATATTGACAGGGAGGTCACACCTCCGTAACATCAGCTGATTATAAAAGCACGTCACACACCAACATCCGGGTGAGCCTCTGATGAAGACGGAAGTTACACCGTCGAAACATGTCAGGTAAAGGAAAAAACTTTTACATGTCTGAAAAAAGAAAACTAATGATTTGATGCATATAATCAGCCGTTATGATGAATAGAAACTAATTGTTATGAAAAATTTGAACTGTAACTCCCTGTACAGCAATTCCCACTTCTTTGGTACTGTACTTTGGAATAAGTAATTTATAATTGCAAATTTATAAGTGGGTAAAGGATAGATGCTGCTGAGGATGGTGGGACTGTTGAGCCGAAGGCCTTTGATCGATCATCATCATCATCATACTCATCATCCTCTCTTCATGTCGGTACTCAGCCTCTCTTCTTTTCTCTTCCTGTTCACTTTCAAACCTCATCCTTTTCTCTTCAAGCTCAGCAAAGCACTTGGCAGCCTCTGCCTGGGATGCAAGGAAGGAGGACATCATGCTGTGTATCAACCTCTTTTGCTTCTTGAAAAGGCCAATGGAGTTCCTTTTCCTGGATGTTTGTCCTAGAAAAGTAATACATTTCAATTGCTGTGTTTTTGCTTCGCATATTATTTCATTCAAGCTATTGTTTTTCAGACAACTTAATGGGAGGAGTGTGGTTTTAAGACACGATGCCTCATGTGAGATTCTTAACTGTAGGGTGCTAATATTATAACCCCGATTCCAAAAAAGTTGGGACAAAGTACAAATTGTAAATAAAAACGGAATGCAGTGATGTGGAAGTTTCAAAATTCCATATTTTATTCAGAATAGAACATAGATGACATATCAAATGTTTAAACTGAGAAAATGTATCATTTAAAGAGAAAAATTAGGTGATTTTAAATTTCATGACAACAACACATCTCAAAAAAGTTGGGACAAGGCCATGTTTACCACTGTGAGACATCCCCTTTTCTCTTTACAACAGTCTGTAAACGTCTGGGGACTGAGGAGACAAGTTGCTCAAGTTTAGGGATAGGAATGTTAACCCATTCTTGTCTAATGTAGGATTCTAGTTGCTCAACTGTCTTAGGTCTTTTTTGTCGTATCTTGCATTTTATGATGCGCTAAATGTTTTCTATGGGTGAAAGATCTGGACTGCAGGCTGGCCAGTTCAGTACCCGGACCCTTCTTCTACGCAGCCATGATGCTGTAATTGATGCAGTATGTGGTTTGGCATTGTCATGTTGGAAAATGCAAGGTCTTCCCTGAAAGAGACGTCGTCTGGATGGGAGCATACGTTGCTCTAGAACCTGGATATACCTTTCAGCATTGATGGTGTCTTTCCAGATGTGTAAGCTGCCCATGCCACACGCACTAATGCAACCCCATACCATCAAAGATGCAGGCTTCTGAACTGAGCGCTGATAACAACTTGGGTCGTCCTTCTCCTCTTTAGTCCGAATGACACGGCGTCCCTGATTTCCATAAAGAACTTCAAATTTTGATTCATCTGACCACAGAACAGTTTTCCACTTTGCCACAGTCCATTTTAAATGAGCCTTGGCCCAGAGAAGACGTCTGCGTTTCTGGATCATGTTTAGATACGGCTTCTTCTTTGAACTATAGAGTTTTAGCTGGCAACGGCGGATGGCACGGTGAATTGTGTTCACAGATAATGTTCTCTGGAAATATTCCTGAGCCCATTTTGTGATTTCCAATACAGAAGCATGCCTGTATGTGATGCAGTGCCGTCTAAGGGCCCGAAGATCACGGGCACCCAGTATGGTTTTCTGGCCTTGACCCTTACGCACAGAGATTCTTCCAGATTCTCTGAATCTTTTGATGATATTATGTACTGTAGATGATGAGATGTTCAAACTCTTTGCAATTTTACACTGTCGAACTCCTTTCTGATATTGCTCCACTATTTGTCGGCGCAGAATTAGGGGGATTGGTGATCCTCTTCCCATCTTTACTTCTGAGAGCCGCTGCCACTCCAAGATGCTCTTTTTATACCCAGTCATGTTAATGACCTATTGCCAATTGACCTAATGAGTTGCAATTTGGTCCTCCAGCTGTTCCTTTTTTGTACCTTTAACTTTTCCAGCCTCTTATTGCCCCTGTCCCAACTTTTTTGAGATGTGTTGCTGTCATGAAATTTCAAATGAGCCAATATTTGGCATGAAATTTCAAAATGTCTCACTTTCGACATTTGATATGTTGTCTATGTTCTATTGTGAATACAATATCAGTTTTTGAGATTTGTAAGTTATTGCATTCTGTTTTTGTTTACAATTTGTACTTTGTCCCAACTTTTTTGGAATCGGGGTTGTACTTTCCAGGTCAAAATAGTTGTCATCACAGCCACACTTTTGTGATAATAAATTAGTATGCATAAAAGTAGGATAGAAAAATTCTTCTTATTACTTAATTTTTTCAATACCTTCATTTGCTTCTGCTGTTGATGGTGTAGATGAAGTTGATCGTACACATGTTTCTGTGGCTGATGTGGATGGACCTGCTGTAGTTGATGTTGGAGATGTTGTGATTGAAGCAGATGGAGCTGGGAAATTTGCCACTAGGGTAAGAAGATTCCCAGACTGTGAAACCGTGTCCTCGTTTACTGCATCATAGTCATTGTGATCATCTGAAACATAACAGCAAAATTATAAAAACTGAAAAGCGACTGAAAGCTTCCGGTTCCATTTTTGCATGAAGTGTAAAAGCATAAGCAAGTTTAGCTAACAGTAGCATCTCTCAGGATTTCCTCTAATTGGTTGTAATGCTGAAAAAGCAGCTAGTCATACCAGGTCTGTTGTGTAATGGTGATGATAAACGGGGCAACTTTTTGGGCAATGTTGCCGAGCAATGTTGCTGGGCAATTGCGTTTTGACTCTTTTCTATTGAGATTGGGCAATATTGTTTCTTTCTGAATGGTTTTGATAATCTCTGGCAACTTTTTGAGATAAGCCAATCAGAACGCGAGTATCGAGTCATGTGACCTCCGGTGAGGTTCGGATCAGAAATTTCAAACAAATATGGCGGCCGCTCGGTGTCAGTGGAGTGAAGAGATGGAGAGACTCCTCATCTGTTTTTACGCCGGTAAGTTATTTTAATATTCTATATGGAGGAATTTACCTCACCAAAGCTCTAAAAAACAACAGACAGCTTGATTAAATGGTCACAGCAAAAATTAAGACATCGATTTTTTTTAGCTAACTGTAAACTGACGTTGCTAACTGTTGTTGCCCATTGTTAGTTGCCCTGAAAAGTTGCCCTGTGTCTCACCTAGTTGCCCGTTGCCAGCAACATTGCTCGGCAACATTGCCCAAAAAGTTGCCCCGTGTATCATCACCATAACGCTCAGAGCTAAATTCCAAATCGTGAACTGCGCAGACAATGGCCCGTTCAGGCTCTGTGGGCTGCAGCGCTGTGATTTTTTAATTTCTACTCGCCGTAACGCCTGTACTATTTCACTGATGTATACAAAAAAATATCCAGTGGCAATGTTCCCGAAAAACTTTCCTTAACATCAGTCATATTGTCTGACGTTGGGCAGATCTATGTCAGACATTTTCAGACCTTGTCAGACAATTTTAGCTTTGTGTAAAATGAATTAAAAAAAAAAAAAAAAGAAAATCAAGGACTATTATTTATGCCACAATGTCCTATTCGACAATGTCCTTTCCAGCACATTGAAACGGTCAGTTACTGATATTTTTTTGTATCAGTTTATCACTGAATACATCAAAGCTCATTTCTGAATTTCTCAAGCAGACAGTTGTTAGTTTCCTCATCCTGCTCATCAAAGCTCTCATAGCCTGCATCAAGATCAGAATCCTGCTCATAACACTCCTCCATCTGAGGAACAGGTTCTTCAACATCTCCATCAGAACCAGCCACAGCTTCACTTTCAACATCAACAATATCACACATCTGAACATCTTGCTGCTGGTTCCTGCTGGTCTTGACAGCACGATCAGTAGACACAAAACATGAGTTTTGCCTCCCAACTCGCCATGCCTCTTGAAAACGACGACATGGCTGCTTCCCCCCTTCAGAATTGACAGATTCTGATCCTTTTGAAAGCAACTTGCGGTTTGACGGTGTCCAATTTTACATTTTTTTTCCAAAAAAACCAAATGCACGCTTTTGACAGCGAGCAACCAAAAGAGGTAGCGACTTTTGATTGGATAAAGGGAGAGGCCTCAATAGACAGACCAATCAGAGCCATCCATACAGTGACAAGGTAAACAAATATGGCGTGAATGCATTCGGACAGCATATCGATCGATAACGCATCTTCTCAATGAACTAAGTAGGTCGCTGCGAGAAAACTCTGTGCACCACTGACGTGTATTTAACCTCCTAAGGCCCAAGCTGTTTTTTTACATGCATTTTTTATTTCTCTTTGCTATTTGGGCTTATTAGAACCTGATTAGAATAAAAACTAAGCATCATCTTTGATAAGATGTATTTTTAGAGAAAAAGTATGTCCACATATGTGGATTCTTGTTCCGAATTTCTAAAAAGTGCTGTCCACGTATGTGACTGCTAAGCCCTAGGAGGTTAAGGTATGCGAAACCGCGTAGAGACAGACATCGATGCATGGAGTATTAGAACTTTGTTTATTAAGTTGCGATAAATATGATATTTGAGAGTGTTTTTTTTCTAACGTTAAATTCAGGCATGTTTTAGATTTGGATGTTTATATTAGTAATTACAATAGCTATCAGTCAGGTTGACTGACGTTTATGTTAATTACGTAGGACAACTGAGTTTTTCGTCTGTCATGACCGGTGTCCGACGATATTTCAGGAACACTGCAGTGGAAAGCTAAACAAGATCAACTGTGAACTACTGCTCACTTACGTATCCCCCCGCTCTCGCTTATATCAGAATGCAAGCAATCTAAGGAATAGAACACTTATTATCAATGTTGACTTCAATAAATAATTAACCTTGAAACAAGTAAGTAAAGAGCAGTGTCTCTCCCCAGGGATTTCAAATAGCATCCTGGGAAACTCTCATTTTGAAATAGCATTTTGCTTCTTGAAATAGTGTCAAAATCCACCCTATATGTTTCTTAAATATGTTCAGTCGGTAAACAGGAAGTCGATGTGCAACAGACCTGAAAACAGTATACACTACCGTTCAAAAGTTTGGGGTCACCCAGACAATTTTGTGTTTTCCATGAAAAGTCACACTTTTATTTCCCACCATAAGTTGTAAAATGAATAGAAAATATAGTCGAGACATTTTTCTGGCCATTTTGAGCATTTAATCGACCCCACAAATGTGATGCTCCAGAAACTCAATCTGCTCAAAGGAAGGTCAGTTTTATAGCTTCTCTAAAGAGCTCAACTGTTTTCAGCTGTGCTAACATGATTGTACAAGGGTTTTCTAATCATCCATTAGCCTTCTGAGGCAATGAGCAAACACATTGTACCATTAGAACACTGGAGTGAGAGTTGCTGGAAATGGGCCTCTATACACCTATGGAGATATTGCACCAAAAACCACACATTTGCAGCTAGAATAGTCATTTACCACATTAGCAATGTATAGAGTGGATTTCTGATTAGTTTAAAGTGATCTTCATTGAAAAGAATAGTGCTTTTCTTTCAAAAATAAGGACATTTCAAAGTGACCCCAAACTTTTGAATGGTAGTGTACACGGTATAGAACCCCAAGCTGAAGCTCGGTACCAAATATCAAGCAGTTGTGATTTGTAGTTGCTGAGAAAAATGTTATGAAAATTTTGTAAAGTCACACTATATGTTTAGTAAATACATTTCAGTCGGTAAACAGGAAGTTGATGTACGACAGACCTGAAAACGGTATAAAACCCCAAGCTGAAGTTTGGTACCAAGTGGCTACGATTTGCGGTTGCTGAGAAAAAAGGGTGTTTTGGACGGATGGAGATACAGATGGACGGAGATAAACCAGTACACTTCCCCCACCAGAGCGGGGGTATAATAATAAACAACAATAACAACAACAATTAAAAAACATACTTTCTTTTAATAAGACGTACACACACACTGCTTGATTGCCGCATTGAGACGCTGGTCAAAAACGCTGCCATTTTTTCTCCACCGCTATTCCCATATATCCAAAGCTGTGTGCACGCACCTGTGGTAATACTACTAACAGAAAATCAAGACTGAAATATATTCTCACCCTGCACTCCAGTGTCCACAAGGGCCAATGGTTGGATGGATGGACGGGTCCCCAGCACTTGGTCCATTTCTTCAAAGAAGGCGAATTTTCTGCTTCTGCCTCTTCGACTGTGGAAAACAATAACAATCATCATGCTGCAGAGTCGCAATCAACACCGCAGTTAAGTTATTCTGGGTTTATTTTCTAGCTTTGGGGGTCATTTTTAAATTAGGATTAAAAAGTATACTTACTTGTTATTGTCTTTGCACATTTTGTAATTCCTTCTTAAATCTTTCAACTTGTTTTTAACTTGCTTCACTGTCCTCTTGCTGCTCGTTTCCCGGTTGAAAAGCTCGGTTACTCGGCAGTAAATTGGCTCATTGCGGCCCGATTTCTCCAAATCCAGCTGGGTATCTGCATCTCCCCACAAATGGATGAGGGCAAGAACTTCCTCCTTAGACCAGTTATCGCTGCGAACAGCCTGGGAATCGCTTGACTCCACTGTCTAAAGGTGAAGTTTGATAAGCAAAAGTACTGGTGAAGAACTGACCATCGAATTTGCTGTGAAGCGGTCTTGTCCAGATGAAGAATGACCTGATGAGTGCTACTGCACATGTGTAAGCCCTCCTACTTGCCACAGATTGTGTTTAGACAG
Source organism: Neoarius graeffei (assembly GCF_027579695.1). NCBI lineage: Eukaryota > Metazoa > Chordata > Actinopteri > Siluriformes > Ariidae > Neoarius > Neoarius graeffei. The sequence continues at coordinate 32,365,298 of NC_083590.1, read as the reverse complement.
TAAGCGGGAACAAGCTGCGCCTGGAACAAGATGTTCCGGAACAAGTTGCGCCACTACGAAAAGAGGAGCCGGTTGTGCCCGCTGGTGTCAAATTGTTCCGGAAAACACTGCGTTTCGCCAGGGCAACTTGTTCCGATGCAACTGCCCTGGCCGATCAAAAGCAGCTTATGAGCCAAGGGATTTAGGGCCTATGGTAAAGACAGCAGAACAAATTGGCTGGGTTCCTACATTGCATCCAAAGGTATTGACCTCAAGGGATGACAGACATAAAACTACGATTAAGTTTCGTGAATAAAACAAAGGCTGAGAAAGTTAGTGTAGATAGGGCATGATGGAAAATCAACTCCATGTGTGATGACGAGTGAAGAAGAGGTATTAAAAGGTAGCTCCAGAAGAACTTCGGACAAAACACCAGCATGCCTCTGTCCCAGCTTTTTTGAAACTGTGTTGCTGCCATCAAATTCAGAACAAGAGAGCTTTGAGAGCACAAATATCCCCTGCTGGCAACTCGGCCATAACGCTGGTAAAATGTGACTGAATTGAACGAAATTGCAATATGCATATTACCGACATATAACAAAGAATCTGTGGTTGGTTGAAGAGAGCAACTGGTTCAACCAACCACAGATTACCATGTACCTGGATGACTGAGATTCATCACAGATATAACAAAGAATCCAGTCAAGTTTCATGAAATTCCTCCAAAAATTGCGAGAGGAGTTGATTTCAGAAGGTGAGTACCCTTCCAGGGATGGACAGACGGACGGACATCGCCACGACATAATCGCCCTTCGGGCCTTTCGGCCAGCGGGGGATAAAAATTGTGAGGGAAGTTGATTTCAGAAAGCAAGCACAGCACACCTTGATGAAATTCCCAAATTACAAGTTTATTAATAATCAAGGGCATAACTCTGGGAAAATTTGCCCAAATTAAATTAAATTTCAATGTGTATAATGGTCATATAAACAAAGCCTTTTACCAAGTTTGGTGAAATTCCTCCGCAAATTGTGAGAGAAGTTGATGTCAGAAGAATGTACACCCTCATGAAATTGTCAAAAGTACAAGTTATTTAATCAAGGGTCAAAACTCTGGTCAAATTTTCACAAACGAAATTAAATCGCAATATGCATATTAGCGTCATATAACAAGGCTTTTTGCCAAGCTTCGAGAAATTCATCCAAAAAATTGTGAGAGGAGTTGATGTCAGAAGGCGAGCACACCTTCATGAAATCGTGAAAGTACGAGGTTGTTAATCAAGGGCCACAACTCTGGTAAAATGCAACCGAATTGAACAAAACAATATGCGTATTACTGAGATATAACAAAGCCTTTTACCAAGTTTCGTGAAATTCCTCCACAAATTGTGAGAGGAGTTGATTTCAGAAGGAAAACACACACTCGTGAAATTGTCAAATTATAATTTTGTTAAATTAAGGGCTGTAACTCTGGTAAAATGTGATTGAATTTAACGAAATTACAATATGTGTATTACCGACATATAATAACGCCTCTTGTCAAGTTTCGTGAAATTCCTACATAAATTGAGAGGGGAGTTGATTTCAGAAGGTGAGCACCCTTCCCGGAACGAACGGCCGGACGGACGAAAATCGTCATGACGAAATCCCCCTTCGGGCCTTTCGGCCAGCGGGGGATAATGAGCATATATTTTTCAAAAAACAAAATCTCAGTTTCAACATTTAATACGTTGTCTTTGTTCGATGAAATATAGGGTTTCCATGATTTGCAAATTATCGCATTCTGTTTTTATTTACAGTTTACACAGCGTCCCAACTTTTTTGGAATTAGGGTTGTACATTTGGTACAATCAAAAAAAGGTTTTTAAATTATACTATAAGATGCATTAAAGGCTTTGGGAGAGCAGTTAGATGCAAAATCACAGAATAGCATTGCAGAACAGGTCTGCCATTGACATTGAGAGCACCAGATGATGGTGTGGGTGTGTTTTGTTTGGAGAAGATTTTTATTCATACATTCCAATGAACACAGCCCCGATGGTAACTTCACAAGGGCTATGAAACAGCTGAGGGGCCTCAAATGCCCCTTTTCCACCAAAGCAGTTCCAGGGCTGGTTCAGGGCCAGTGCTTAGTTTGGAACCGGGTTTTCTGTTTCCACTTGCAAAGAACTGGCTCTGGGGCCAGAAAAACCAGTTCCGGGGGGGGGGGGGGGGGGGGGGGGGCGGGGCGGAGTTGTTAAGACCAACAACAATAACAAGACCGCGAAAGATCACCATTTTTAAGCGACGAGAAGCAGCAGCTGTACAAACGAAGTCATCCATTATTATTATTATTATTATTGTTGTTGCTGCTGCTTCTTCCGTGTTGTTTTTGCTTCGATATTCGCGCCAAGGTTTATGGAAACATAGCGACGTAACTGACGTCTACAGCGACGTAACTGATGTATACAGCGATGTAATGACGTGGCTTCCCTTAGCACCGCGAGCTATGGAAAAGCAAACTGGTTCTCAGCTGGCTTGCAAGTTGAACGAGTTGTGAACCAGCACTGGCCCCGAACCAGCCCTGGAACTGATTTGGTGGAAAAGGGGTAAGCGAGGAACATGTAAGAATGACCCAGGGAGAACGCAATGGGTGGGAACAGTTGATATGGGTGTTCTCAGGAAGCTGGCAAAGTACATTACCCTGACTTGGAATGGCACTAGGAACCCTCCTAGCTGTGGTTTTGGTGATAACTTCTTGTGTATTGCCACTTGTAAAAAATAATGATAAGGAAGACAATGGGGACCCTGATGGGAGAATATGTGGTAATGATGGAGTTAGAAAAAAGGAGAAGAGTATGAAAAAAACTGGATCTACTGCTCACTTACGTATACCCCTGCTCTCACAAGTAATCGAAGGAATAGGACACGGATTATGAATGTTGACTTCAACAAATAATTAACCCTGAAACAAGTAAAGAGCAGTGTTCTGCCCAGGGATTTCAAATAGTATCCTGGTAAACGGTCATTCTGAAATAGAATTTTGCTTCTTAAAATAGCGTCAAAATCCACATGAAATGTTTCTTAAATACGTTCAGTTGGTAAACAGGAAGTTGATGTGTGACAGACCTGAAAATGGTACACACGGTATAGAACCCCAAGCTGAAGCTCGGTACCAAATATCAAGCAGTTGTGATTTGTAGTTGCGGAGAAAAGTGTAACGAAAATTTTGTAAATCCACACGACGTGTTTCGTAAATACATTCAGTTGGTAAACAGGAAGCTGATGTCCGACAGACCTGAAAACGGTATAGAACCCCAAGCTGAACTTTGGTACCAAGTGGCTATGATTTGCGGTTGCTGAGAAAAAGGGTGTTTCGGACAGACGGAGATACGGACAGACAGAGGTAAAACACCAGTATAACCCATGCAGTCCTGAGGGAGGAAATGGAGTCGGGGAACTCCGAGGTGGAACAGGAAGAAGCAACAGAAGTTTGAGCTGAATCATAAGGGGAGAGAAGGCGAGAATTTTCAGAGCTTAAGAATGAACATTTTCTGTAATAGAGATAAGTAAAATGCATATGGCAAGGTTGACCACCAAAATTATTATGGGCAAGTTCCCTTGTGTTTGGCATCACTTTGAGGAGGATGAGCTCCAACTGAGCCAGGATTCTCCCAAGGTTTCTCTCTCAAAAAAAAAAGAAAATTGGATGACAAAGCACAAGTTTTTCCTTGACACTGTTGCCAGTGGCCAAACTGGCCAGGTGCCACTGGGTTGCTCAAGATAGACCAGTGTCAAAGAAAGACAACAGTGCTCATTTACACTTGCTGAACTATATTCTTTTATAATCCATATACCTTTTATTTTGGGGCGGCACGGTGGTGTAGTGGTTAGCGCTGTCGCCTCACAGCAAGAAGGTCCGGGTTCGAGCCCTGTGGCCGGCGAGGGCCTTTCTGTGCGGAGTTTGCATGTTCTCCCCGTGTCCGCGTGGGTTTCCTCCGGGTGCTCCGGTTTCCCCCACAGTCCAAAGACATGCAGGTTAGGTTAACTGGTGACTCTAAATTGACCGTAGGTGTGAGTGTGAATGGTTGTCTGTGTCTATGTGTCAGCCCTGTGATGACCTGGCGACTTGTCCAGGGTGTACCCCGCCTTTCGCCTGTAGTCAGCTGGGATAGGCTCCAGCTTGCCTGCGACCCTGTAGAACAGGATAAAGCGGCTACAGATAATGAGATGAGATCTTTTATTTTAATGGAAAGTAACAACCTATATACTAAGTAATTGTTCGACTAATCCTTTCAAAATCTGTCTTTGAATTATGCTGAAAGCTGTGAACAAATATTTAATCAGTAGAGGGGTTCAGGCAACAAGGTACTATAGTTTAATTCATGTGTAATGCTTGCAACTGCATTAATACCCATGCCTGCTTGAGAAAATTGTTGTGGTTAGCACTGTCACCTCACAGCAAGGAGGTTCTGGGTTTAAGCCCAGTGGCCGACGAGGGCCTTTCTGTGTGGAGTTTGCATGTTCTCCCTGTGTTTGTCTGGGTTTCCTCCGGGTGCTCTAGTTTCCCCCACAGTCCAAAGACATGCAGGTTAGGATAATACAGGGTGGCCTTGGGCTGAAGTGCCCTTAAGTAAGGCACCTAACCCCCAACTGCTCCCCAGGCGCTGTAGCATAGCTGCCCACTGCTCTGGGTACGTGTGTGTGCTCATTGCTCACTTGTGTGCGCATGCGTGTGTTCACTGCTTCAGATGGGTTAAATGCAGAGGTTAAAATTTCACTGCATGCTTAAAGCAGATACGCAGAACCTTTATTTTTAAATAAATTTCTGACTGGATAGTATCTCCATCCTTGAGTCTTGTATGTTGCATAAATGGGAATTTAAAAAATATATATATTTGAGAGTTAAAATCGACCGCAAAGTTGGCATTGGAGCTGCCCCGCTGAGCCAGCCAGCCCTGAGTGCATGACGTCACAGCGGTAACCGGGTTTAAGGCCGAGGCCTTTGACAGCTATAGACCAAAGTCATATAAATAAAAATGTATGGTGAAAGTAAGAAATACCGTTACCGACTTGCTCAACTAAGACTGATTTGACTTCATTGATTGTGGGTTGACTCTCATTAAAACAGGATGGGTGTTATAACTTATGCAACATACATGTACATGCATGCATTTTCACTGATGAAACGTAAAAGGCTAATTAAATAATCAGATGAACTGAGACAATCACGTTCTGAAGCAAATTAAATAATCTTATACCGCTAACTTAAACACACAATACAAGTTACATGTATTAATCTAAATGCAGGCAAACAACGTGGTTTTTTTTGTTTTTTATTTTTTTTTTTAATCCAAATGAGAGTCGGAGCTTACCCGTCTGTGTTCTCGCTTCTTGAAGGCCGATCTTATGGCCGATTGTTTTGAAACAATCTGACTTTCAGTTGTTCGTTCAGTTCTCCGTTCATTCACTTCTTCCACGCAAGGGTGAGATGGCAGCAACATCCAGCGCAGAAATAAGACGGCTGCTCCATTCATTCTGTCCATGCTGTATATTCCGTCATTACTACTCCGCTCAAGCAATTACTAAAACCCAGGACGGAACGGGACGTCACCGGTTTTAGCAACAACCACGGGGAGGTCCCTGCCCGAGCGATATGTTCCGTCCCGGGTTTTAGCAACAACCCTCGGCTCACGCTCCAGGAGCACTGGTGCAACTTTAAAAAATAAATAAAATACTTTCCTTTTCTTGTAGTTTTATTTTTCTTTCATTGTTGGTACTGCGCCCTCTTCCAATACAGGTTTATAGCCAACGCTCCTCAACAGATCAGAGGTCTCGTACGAGTCTTCAGTAAAATGTGCAGACCAGAGTAGAGACCACTTCGTAGGGGCCCAATGTGCCCATGAACTTCTCGCAAAACGCATCCATATCTTTGCAGTTTGAACATTCTTGGGCCATCAATGCAACGTAAATCCACCTTCTGTTGTGTTGCTGCACCGGCCAGCAACACATCTACGTGCCATGGTTTTAAATTAGCTCAAAATGGAGGATCGGAGTTGCAGTCAGCTCTGTGTTTTAGTATAGCAGAAATGGTGATGAGACCGATAGACTTCCTGCTGTGACGTTACGGATGTCAAGGTCATTCACTCAGACCGCCACCTATAAGAATCACTTTAATCATAAAAATTACTGTATTAGATGATTTATTGTTAATGCTTAAAACTATTCCTGTGCCATTCTTGAGGTCTCAAGGCATTTATGAACAAAAAGTGAGGCCATGGTTCTGCGTATATGCTTCAAGTCTGTGCTTGAGTGTACGTGTGACAAATAAAGGCTTCTTGAAGGAGGAGGATTCGGGAGGGGGGGGAGCACAAAACAACCCAGGACAGAGATGTTGAGCTAAAATACATCACAAGGCATATACATTTTTGCTGACCAGACATGGTATACAAGTTTTCATCTCATCTCATTATCTCTAGCCGCTTTATCCTTCTACAGGGTCGCAGGCAAGCTGGAGCCTATCCCAGCTGACTACGGGCGAAAGGCGGGGTACACCCTGGACAAGTCGCCAGGTCATCACAGGGCTGACACATAGACACAGACAACCATTCACACTCACATTCACACCTACGCTCAATTTAGAGTCACCAGTTAACCTAACCTGCATGTCTTTGGACTGTGGGGGAAACCGGAGCACCCGGAGGAAACCCACGTGGACAACATGCAAACTCCACACAGAAAGGCCCTCACCGGCTACGGGGCTCGAACCCAGACCTTCTTGCTGTGAGGCGACAGCGCTAACCACTACACCACCGTGCCGCCCGGTATACAAGTTTTAAGTGAGAAAAACAACCAGAAGTTTGGCGCTTAGGTGGCCGTATGTTAAGGATGAGGTCCCAGATGGTCATCCTCAAACATAATTGAAAAGTGAAAAACAGGAGATGGGAAAGTGAGGAAACATAGAATATTAGAGATTATCCAGTGAAGGGGGGGGGGGGGGGGGAGTGAGAAGGACAATAGCAGAAAAATAAAGTACAGAAAAAAAAAATAGGTCAAATGAAAAACATAGTAATGAAAAAACCATGGAAGGAGAACTTTAAATCAATGGGAGGTAATAAGAGTGCTCTGAGAGCACAGTATCCCCCACTACAATATACTGAAAACGAAATTGCAATATGCGTAGTAGTGTCCTATAACAAAGCCTTTTGCCAAGTTTTATGAAATTCCTCCAAAAATTGAGAGAGGAGTCGATTTCAGAAGGCGAGAACCCTTTCTGGGACGAACGGACTTCGCCACGACATAATCCCCTTCAGCCAGTGGGGGATAAAAATGAAGGACCAAAGAAGGAGGGATCATTAGAACTGGGGTTCTCAATCTTTTCTACTTTAAGGCCCACCTATTCATACAGTTGAACTCAAAATTATTAGCCCCCCCTTGTGGAATTGAACATAATTCTTGATTTCTCCATGAAAATGACCATTGACAACAAATGTTTTTATTCTTGAAATAAATGCACTATGAAGACATTGTCCAACAAGTTTCATTACAATATCTTATCATCACACTGAGTTTCAACCAAAAACAGCAAAAGTGAGATGTTCAAAATTATTAGCCCCCTGACCCACAGTAGTCAATGGTGTACCCTTTTTGACCCACAACTGACAACAACCTCTTGGAATAGTTTTTCACTAGGTTGGCACAGGTCTCCTGAGGAATTTTGGCCCATTCCTCCATTGCAAACTGTTCCAACTGGCCCAAATTGTATGGTTTTCGTGCATGGACGTTCTTTTTCAGCACTTGCCACAGGTTTTCTATTGGATTGAGATCTGGGCTCTGTGCAGGCCACTGTATGACGTTGGTCTTGGTATCCTTGAAGTATTGCTGGACTATTTTAGATGTATGCTTTGGGTCGTTATCTTGCTGGAAGACCCAACGACGACCTAAGCGCAAAGTGAGAGCAGACTTCTGCATGTTTTCCTTCAGTATTTTTAGGTAATCTTCCTTTTTCATGGTGCCATGCACCCGAACCAGACTGCCTGTACCTGAGGCTGCAAAACAGCCCCACAGCATGATGCTGCCACCACCATGTTTAACTGTGGGAACTGTGTTCACAGGGTTGAAGGCCTCTCCCTTTCTTCGCCATACATAGGCAATGTCCATATGCCCAAACAGCTCCAATTTCGTCTCATCTGACCAAAGCACAGACTTCCAAAACTCATCTTTCTTCTTCAAGTACTCACGGGCAAACTTTAGTCGGGCTTTGATGTGACGATGTTTTAGTAAGGGGGTTCTTCTGGGACGATAGCCCCGAAGCCCATTCCGATGAAGAGCCCTCACAACAGTGTGCCTTGACACACAAACTCCAGAAGAGGCCAGGTCAGCAACAATTTCCTTTGCAGATGTACGGGGCTCTTTACGGACATCTCTGACAATTTTTCTTTCCAGAGTTCTTGAGATCTTACACTTGCGTCCACGACCAGGTTTGTTCTTGACCGAATTTGTCTCCTTGTACTTGGCAATGATGCACCGAACTGCAGTTCTGGAGACTGTAAACCTCTTCGAAATGGCAGTGTAGCCTTGGCCCTTGTCATGAGCCTCCACAATCTTTTGTCGGAGTTCAAGACTTATTTCTTTAGTCTTCGGCATTGTGACAAATAGTAATCCTCCTCATTCATTCAAATGCCCTGTTCCTTGGAGTCCTTTTAAACTGTTGAATGGAGCCAATTGACTACAGGTGTTGCTAGGAAGCCAATTGATTGCACAGGTGTTGTTTAAAAGCTGATTGGTTAATTAACTGTGTTTTAAAAGCAAGAATCCACATGGGGGCTAATATTTTTGACCAACTCATTTTTACCATATTTCATATAAAGACAGCCTAAAACTAATTTCATATTCCAAAATGCACCACAAACATCTGAATAGTACTGGTGATTGTTTGTGTATATCAATTTTTATCAATGCTTTAAACATTTGGAGGATATTTGGGAAAATGTTCCAAAATTTAAGGGGGGCTAATAATTTTGAGTTCAACTGTACTTGTAACGAGTTGGGGCCCATTAAAAAAAAAAAAAAAAGATACCCAGTTATTTTATCTCATCTATTCTATTAGAATCTAACAATCTTTTGTAAAGTGTATTAATGGGATGCAATATCACTCCCTGTTACAGATGGGAGCCCAGGAATGAAATAAATGCAATAAAAAACTGTTCTTAATTGTAGGTATTGTATTTAAAACTGTATGGATGTGCCAGAAGCCAAACCATGCATGCAGTGCATTCTCAGTCAAAAGGGATTAATGATCCAAAAGGGGAGTCTGGTCCATTAACACAAGAACTTATTTTTATGTTTGTGCCCTGCAAACAAGCGAGTTATTAAAACCAAGAAGTTCACTCAAAAGAAGTGGATATAGAAACCACTCAATGGGATTAGATCCTTACACGCTAACAAAGAAGGATTTTTCCTACGAGTTGGGAAATTATCCATCCGTTGAATTCCCCGACATCTCAAACTACCTGGTGCTGCAGACATCGTTCTACACGGACACACACATAAAAACCTGGAAGAGCATGGAGGTGTACAACTTTTTATATGTGGCTGGGTTAAAGATCTGGGGATCAGGACACTACAAGATAGACGGCGGTAGACGGAGCTACGTGCAGGAAGTGTGTTTATCAGTAGATGTGATATTTACAAAAATAAAATACAAACAAAAGCAAAGCAGAATCATAAAGCAGAGTATTTAAACAGCGTTATAAACATGGCCATGATAATGATGATGCTTCACAAAGCCTCTGTGAACACAGTGCCCGTATCTGTGCATGCTGATTGACCAAAATGACCAGGTCCCAAGAGCGCACAATGGCACTCTGTGAGCGCGTGCAGCCGCTCGAGGTACACCAGACTCAAGCGTGCAAAAGCGTGACCGCTCACCTGCTGTGTGACCACAACTTTTAAAGGGGTGTTCACACAGCAACTTTTACTCCGGTGTAGCACCGGGGCTGCCCCGGTAGAGCGTTCACACGGTACAAAGTTATAGCGGTGTAGCCCCTGAAAGCTGCTTAAACCGGTGCAAATCTAACCCTGCTCGGGAGGTGGTTTAAGAAATTTACTCCGGAGTAAATGCTAGTTTGCGGGGCAGCACCGATATAAAATGGGACGTCTGAACGCTACAGGGTTAGACTCGCTACGCGTGACGAGAGTTGATTACATACGGGCATTGCATAATTTGCATCCTGGTATTTTGCGCTTCCAAAATGGCGAATATCAACAACAACAGAACTGCATGTCTTCCAGTGTTGCCAGATTGGGCGGTTTTAAGTGCATTTTGGCGGATTTGAACATATTTTGGGCTGGAAAACGTCAGCAGTATCTGGCAAGACTGGTGTCTTCATCCACATTGTTTTCCCGGCGCTTGGTGATGCCATGACAACCGGGAAAAGGAAGTACATTTTCACGCATGCGCATATTTCATTTCCGCATTATTATTATCGTATAGCACGGTCGCAAAAACTGCCGTGTGAACGCAAGTGGGGCTGCACCGGTGCTAACACGCTTCTCTCTAGTAAGCAGATTTGTGATGTGTGAACGCTCCACAAAATTTACACCGGTGTAAGATATATCGCAACAAAATACATCGGTGCAGCATCGATGCAAATATGTGCCAGGTGAACACCCCTTAACTTGAGTATCTCGCCACAAAAATGCCTCGTTTTCATCGATAAACCATCGCAAAGCATCGCGAGCTGTAGTGTGACCGTAGCTTAATGAGGCGGATGTGATGTCAGATGCCACCCAGCAATTGGTGGTGGTGGTGGGGGTTTCTCAGCCTAGTACAGTAGATGGCGCTTCCCAGTGGTTGAGAAACACTGATTTTTGTTTGCAATAAACTGCTGATTCTTGCTACTTAGAAGGACTCCAGGTAAGTTATTTGAATCTCTGAAGAAAGAGCAACAACGACCTAAGGAGCGGAGCGGACCCCATCCTGGGCGTCTTCCCACCACAACCTCAACATGCTACAAGAGATAAAGACTACGTTCAGACTGCACCCTGAAACGACCCATATCCAATTTTTTTGCCCATATGCGACCTGTATCCGATTTGTTATTGACAATCTGAACGACACAGATCCGATTTTTTTCACATGTGACCCAGGCCGCTTGGATATGTGGTCCTAATTCCGAAGCATATCCGTTATTTTCACATGCGACTGCAGTCTAACCGGACAGGTCGCATTCATGCGACCTACACGTCATCAACAAGAGACAAACGTCACTATTCTGCGTTGGCTAATCCCGCCTCTTTGGTGGAAACTTGAAGAGTGCGCTTTTTTTTGTTTACGTATTACGTAGATGTGCTTATTACGTGTCAATTTGCGCATGCGGGACACTTTTGGGTCGTTTTCCGTTCATATTGGAGATCGCATACAAGTCTCATATAATTGGTAATGTGAACGGCCTAACAAAAAAATCGGATTTCACAACAAATCGGATATGGGTCGTTTCAGGTTGCGGTCTGAACGTAGTGTAATTCTTACTATCCAAGGTTAAGAAGCCAGTTTTAAACCTATTTTACACCAGACAGAGTGAGAATGCCATTGCAGTGCCACTTTTTGTGTGAAATGCAGGCCACGTGTTTGAGACATCCCTGGTAACCGATGTACCTCATCCACTTCCGTCAAATTTAAGAGAGACAACTTCAATAATTAGCGAGCATTCATACTACCACTGGTTATACTTACATGTCCTAACAGCTTCACAGTCGGGACGGTTCCTGAAATGTAAAAAAAAAAAGTAAAACCTTGAGCGGACAGAGCAAAACAAATAAATAAATAAATAAATAAATAAATAAAACACTGGCCTAGCTGTGGCGGAAAAGTTGCAATATCAATTAAAATAATACACAATGAATGAATACGCTAATATCTTTTGATAAATATTAGCATATCAAGTAGGTACAGCTGTGTATTTTGATAAGCAAGTATGATCCCATACAGTTCTGGACACAGGCCTGTCTAGTTGTCATGGCAGCCAGGAAAGGATTGCTGCGTCAATTTAAAAATGCTTATTTATTTTCGACCATGTATTACTTAGAATTATTTTGTATTCGAGGATGCAGTTTGGGGCATGGCCCAAGCGGACGTGTTCTTTTGATCGCCGTCATCTCTTCAGAATATTTACATCACAGTAGATAATGAATTAAAAATGCACAATAATTTACAACAAACATATACTTTTCAGATATACATACTTTTCATACTCTACTATACATACTTTTCATATTAAAACCCTACCTTGCAATGCTGCATTTCCCAGGACACTCGGCTGTCCATTGGGGGCGTTGGATAGTGATATAACATTAGCGATAACAGGCGTGGCCTCTTTTGGTGCCAGTGATGGAAGAGTTGTGATGTTGGTGATGGAGGAATGGGTCACCGGTGCGATGGAGATTGGCACTGTCGAGGCTAGATAAGACAGACAATGTGATGTAAGTGCAACATAAAAAGGTGTTTGTTTGTTTTTTTAATTAATTGCCCCCCCCACTTGACTGCTCAATTCTGGAGTCAAAATATCCATCTGTGAATGTACAAGTATATAAAAAAATAATAATCATGCAGTCTTTGACTGACTAAACAAATAAAACCCACTAATGTTTATTTTTGACTTATTACCGAACAACCTGTTTATCAGCACAGTGGTGCAGAATTTTCACTCTTTTGTCTTCTCCTAGCTCACAAAACCAAGACTTGCAAATTCACAGATTAAAGTTCTCCTAAATAAAGTAACCACAAATATGTGTGTGTTCATGTCCTCTGTCCTTTCCCCTTCAGTGAACTGGCATTTCTGATGGGAGAATTTTATTCGTGTTTGGTCGAAAATCTTCTTTAACTTTAAATAAACAAACAGGCAGAAGAGTGTAGTATCCAGGTCTCCGGTATAGCTGTGGCAAAGGGTCAAAAATCGTCCAAGTTATAAAAAATTTAAAATATGATATATAAAAGTGTAAAATATAAATACATGGTTATTCTACGAAATCGAGTCGTACATGAGCTGACAGCCAACGAGGCGCGTAGTTGGCTATAAGCCATGTATGGTGAGATTGAGTGGAATAACTTTTATTCTATCCACATTCACTAGATTTTGAGAGAAACAGCATTTTTATTTTTTGCAAATTCAACAAACAAAAACTTCATACAAATCATCCGACACATTCATTTCCGCTTAGAATATAAATCTCATCTCATCTCATTATCTCTAGCCGCTTTATCCTGTCCTACAGGGTCGCAGGCAAGCTGGAGCCTATCCCAGCTGACTACGGGCGAAAGGCGGGGTACACCCTGGACAAGTCGCCAGGTCATCACAGGGCTGACACATAGACACAGACAACCATTCACACTCACATTCACACCTACGCTCAATTTAGAGTCACCACTTAACCTAACCTGCATGTCTTTGGACTGTGGGGGAAACCCACGCGGACACGGGGAGAACATGCAAACTCCACACAGAAAGGCCCTCGCCGGCCACGGGGCTCGAACCCGGACCTTCTTGCTGTGAGATGACAGCGCTAATCACTACACCACCGTGCCGCCTAGAATATAAATAAACCAGCTAAATAACCGTAGCAATTTGTGAAAAATGGTTTAATAATAATCCTTGGGGGGGGTGTACGTTTTTACCATCAAATACTTTAATTCCAGATTTTGTTGCATTTTCAAGTAGTTTTTATTTCGTCCTCGGTTTGTTCAGCAACATGCTCTACCATTTTGTTTTTCTCTACTCACGGTACTTGAGCTGATATCTTCATGCTTCCTGAACCACTCTTTCACCGTTTGAGCCGGATTAATCCCGACACGGTCATCCTGGAATATATCCATGGCATCAGGGAAGAAAAATCCACTGATGTGATACCCTGGCCATTCAATACATTCAGGTAGTCGACTTCATTTTATTGCCACATAATCAGGCTTGTAGTACTCGAGTCCGACTCGTGCCCTAATTTTAAAGGACTCATGACTTGACTTGGACTTGAGCACTGAGGACTTGGACTCGTGCATTAACTGCATTCGGACTCAAATTGGAGACGAGGACTCCGATTTTTGCTTTATTTTTTCTCACATGCCATAATAATGGGGCGGCACGGTGGTGTAGTGGTTAGCGCTGTCGCCTCACAGCAAGAAGGTCCGGGTTCGAGCCCCGTGGCCGGCGAGGGCCTTTCTGTGCAGAGTTTGCATTTTCTCCCCGTGTCCGCGTGGGTTTCCTCCGGGTGCTCCGGTTTCCCCCACAGTCCAAAGACATGCAGGTTAGGTTAACTGGTGACTCTAAATTGACCGTAGGTGTGAATGTGAGTGTGAATGGTTGTCTGTGTCTATGTGTCAGCCCTGTGATGACCTGGCGGCTTGTCCAGGGTGTACCCCGCCTTTCGCCCGCAGTCAGCTGGGATAGGCTCCAGCTTGCCTGCGACCCTGTAGAACAGGATAAAGCAGCTAGAGATAATGAGATGAGATGCCATAATAATTTGGCCTAAGATATTTATATCTACATTAATTTTTATGCTCATTTCATGCAAGAGTGTCACGCCTTGGCGTGTGCATCAGATAGACTCTCGGGTACGCTCTGGACAGCGCGCGCACCAAGCGGACTCTAGCATGCGCCGTAAACGACTCATGTCTGTACAGGATTATGGCGCAATCAACGCGCCGATATAAAAACTGTGAAAAAACAACTTACTTTGCGAAGTATCGAGTTGCGTTGCTGATCCATTACCGAGCCTCATTTCCTTGTTTGGTTTCCTGATCCATGATTTCTCGTCTTTGATTCTGCCGAGTCTACGATAGCCTGTTTGTGCCTCACTCGACCTATCGCGTTTCACTGTTTTACGATTTTTCCTGCCATTCTGGATTGGTTACAGTCTTCACTCGTATTAATAAAACACACCTTCTGCACTTACATTCGTCTCCCAACCATCTCTGACAGAATACTTCACACTCCCTGATAAAGAGAAGCACATTCACCTGTTCAGGAACAAACTAATGTTATGGAGCTAAAACAGCCACCGTCACATGGTGCGGTTGGAGTCTTGACTTGAAATTTTTTTAAAATGACTTGAACACGAACACTGGGGACTCGAGACTGGACTCGGGGTTTAGTGACTCGACTACAACACTGTACATAATGTTGCTGAGAATCAACTTGACCAACTACAGCAACCCCAGATCATAATCCTGCTTGTACGGCGGCCACGATGAATGATTTGCACGTCACTTCATGCACTTGCAAATCATAGCCTTTTCTTCTGATTAGCCTCATTAACAGTGGTTTTCTTCGGGTCATACAGCTGTTTGGTCCCAATCCTGCGAGTTCTTGTGGCGTTGTGTGTGTGAAAATGCTCTTACTTTCACTATGAAACACAGCCATGAGTTCTACTGTCGATTTTTTATGATCCGACTTCAAAGTTTCTGTGATCTCCAGGTCACAGTCAATTGGGATTTTTTCCCCGACCACATTTCTTCTGTCGAGTTGACAGTTCGCCACTATCCTTCCAGGTTTTAATAATGCGTTGTACAATCCTTAACCCAGTTCGTCATTTCAGGAATCTCCGTCATTTTCTTTGCTTGATACAGACCAATAACTTGACTTTCTGAAACGCAGTAACATTTTTTCCATGACCAAGCGAGACATCTTCCAACACGGTTGTTTAAGGAAATGAGAAGCTACTCACTGCATCAGTTAGGCGAGGGTTTTTTTGGCCATACGCATGTATCTGTCCTGGAAAATGTGTTTTTCTCGCTCTGTAATTATTCACATATTGGTTTTGCTTTTTGGAAGGGATCTATTGAAATGAAACTTGTCTTACCTTGTGTAAGAGCCGGTTTGGCAGAAGTTACAGGAAAGGCTGTGGTGCATGACTGCTGGCTACAGAAGTACATCAGACACTTCAGATTACAGAAGTGTTTCATTTCATTCAGCCATTTTACCGACTCCGTCATCTTCCTGGCACGCTTACACATGCTGCATTTGGCAACCTGTGTGTTGCAGAGATACACTGGTTCTATTCCCTTTTACTAGTTACAGTCAACAGAACAGCACAGAGCATTCTAGTTTATGGAGATGACATTTTAATATACAGGGCTTTCCCCAGAAAAAAAAAATAAAAATAATAATAA